>NC_090930.1:153921784-154240690 GCF_040938575.1 Ambystoma mexicanum | reverse complement strand
TTTATAACAAGACTGGCTGAGCTGTGGATTTCAGCAGTTTAAGTAAATTTGGACTGAAAGACACTAAAAAATCTAAATGTTTAAATTGACTGAGTGACCTACTTTTGTGTGTCACATAGGTTTCAATTGTTTAAATGTCATAGTTTTAAACTTAGAATCAGCATTCTAGCTGCATATGTAAAAATGTTTAGTTTTATTTGGATGCAGAAAACTGGGGAACAGAAATGACATATAGCTAAAAACTGGCTTAAAGAGATTCCAATTTTGCCTGGCAACTACCCCCCATCAGGAGTGAAACTTGAGTCACAGCTGTGTTCCCAGGCCTATCTGCCTTTTGCTGGCCACACTAAGGATATGCCATCTCTCTGATAATTGAATTAAGGGGAGCCCCCACAGAATACAGGAGCTCTGAACAAAGCCCTGTCCTGACCCAGGCAGATGGTTTATTGCAGATGTCGTAAATGTAGCTTCCTCCTGGAAGGACAAAGGAGGGGCACTGCCTGTGAGAGCAAGCTGGCTTGGCAGAACTGGAAAAACCAGAAATTCAACCTTGTGCTGGGGGAAAACCACACCCCTTTGGGGCCAGAACATAACTCTAAAAAGATGAATAACTCATAGAGCGGACATGTGAAAATTTTATAAATGATACCATAATTCTTGTGATTTTTCTGCCCACATTTTAAGAGGTTTTTACAACCGGTGGTATGTTCAGGGGAGTTTTAGCGGAAAAGAGGATATTACTCAAAATGTGTGCATGTGAAAAATCTGACACTTCATCAACTAATGTCCATACTCCTTGCGCACATGTGTGTAAATTTGGGGTAATGTCCGGTATTGCAAACCAGTTAAAAAGTGCAAAATATTGCCATTTCTGAATGCAAGCTGCCAGGAAGAGCAGAGTTTGAACAGGGGATACCTCCTGTGATATGTGAGGGGTGCATATGATTTTAAAACAATATGTACCTATGCAAATATGTATTTGGTTCAAATCTAGATTTGTGTGTAAATTGACAGGAGGAGTGGACTTTCTGCAGGCTGTAAAATGACATCACTCTGACACAACTTAGCTCCCCCAATCAGGGGAGAAATGAAAGCTTGGCCAATGATAAGTGGAGAGGGGTAGGGTCAGTGATGCTAGAACACACCCACATTCTAAACAGATAAAAGCAGATAGTGCAAGCCAAATGGACTTTCATTTTCCACTTGCAGCTGGAAGCTCTGCCAAAATTCCATACTTTACCTCCATCAACCTTCAGAGACCCAGACCAGACCAGCAGAGTAGAGCTGACCTGTTAGCAGAACCAGAGAGAGCTGACCCAGATCACTGTGAAGTGCAGAGACCAGAGTCCAGTCTAAAACCTGACCAGATCCGTGGCGAGGCCCATTTAACTCAAGAATATAGTGTGAGTACCTAGAAAACTGTGCAGAACCAATCTCTTAGTTAAAATAATATAATTCAATTCTATTTTAATCTAAGTAGAACTGCCTCCTAACTGTCACCTGTCATTTGTAAAGCTGTCACCTGTCATTTTCTAGTTGCAAGCTGCACTTGTCTTTGTGAACTTTAAAATTTCAATCTGAAAAACGACCTTTATTTAATCGCTCATATCTCCGTGACCGTTTGTGCTAGAGACTTGCAGTAACTTTCATCTGGAAGCTGAGATCCTAGGCTTTCCTAGGACCCCATAACGATATTGCTAGCCCTTGTAGTTCCTCTGTAATCGCGCCAGACGCATTCGCAAATTTTGCCGCGATTTGAAAATTTCTCCACGTGTAAAAATCTGCTGCTGCTTGCCTTCCATTTGCCAGAAATTCGTTTAACCTGCTAGTTACACCCTAGATCCTTGCTAAAGTGATCCTGAACTTATTCAAAGCATATACCACTCACCCTAAACCTCCTAGAGGGAATTAAAAGCATTTTAGTATATTTTTTTCTACATTACCAGCACATTTAAAAGCATTTGGGCCTGTGTTTTCAACTTCTGTAGTCTAAGTTGCTGGGTGAACTGAATTACATTTGAATTGCATTTCTGAGAATTGTGTGCCTTCCTTCCATTTCCTTGCATTGCATAAAAGGGGGGGGGTGAATTGTACAAGAAAGTGATTACATTGTCTTTGCTGAAATTCTATCAAGTTATTTTCTTTACTGCATTTCATTCCACATTGCATCCATTGGAAACCATAAAAGTATTGTTGCTATCTTATCCATTTCATGTCAACTCCTTAGTGATTATCAAGAAGTGTGCTAGTGCCAGATTCTCCGTTGTTAATCTTTATCATCTCAGATTAAGTGTGATATTCAATTATTAATTTATTATAAAGTGTGATATATATATATTGTTTAAATTATCAATTAAACCTTTTAACTTGCAAAACAGAACTACTTCTTGGCTCAGTGGGGTCAGGAGGATTCCAAGAGAGGGGTGTTATATAGGGGTAGTCATCCAGAACGCATGAACTGGACATAAAGATATTCAATAAGGGTTTTCATTCAGTATTCTAGACTAGGCGTTGACTTGGCTGTAGTGCTGAATTGAATCCTCTTACATATATATTAGATGGACGCGGAAGTTTTTCATATGTTTAGAAATCTGGCCAAGATTTCCTTCCCTAGCACCAGCTACATGTAGGCAGAGCACTATTTTGGCATTTGTATTGTTTTTCATATATATATGTATATTTTGGCGTTTGCCGCAATCTATTTACTATTAAGCATAAGCAAGCTTCAATATTTCTTTGCTTCTTGCGGTTTCTTGCATCTGTACACGTTTAAACAAACTGAATATCTTCATCGTGCATATGGCATGAGTTTCTGCATCTTGACATCAACTTCTTCACCTTAGGCTCAAGATGTCACTTATCTATGGTATTTCGTCTCTTTGTCAGTATTCTTAGGTCATTATATCTTCTATATGTGCGTCAGTCTGATTTCTTATGACGTCACTATTCGTCTTCCTTTATTATCTTCTAGGCTTCGTCAGGTATTCCATCCTGACAACCTTCATTCTGTCTTGACTATAGATATGGTTTTCTCAATGGGTACCTTACTGTCCATATTTTCTTAGGTGTCAGTACTTCAATAGGTGCTGTTACTATAGGCACTGGGCAGAGCCCAACAGCTTCTCTTTGCTGGTTTATTTGTTAATCATACGTCACATACTTTGGCGTGAAAGTACTGGGTACTACGAAGGGAGTGGCTGGAGTGTGGACGACACTTTGCACTTCCTCTTCAACTTGTTCACAATGTTGCTTGTAAGAGCCTTCTCATAAAACATTTTGGTGGGTTTGCTAACAACGGGAATACTAGGATAGGGAAAGTGGTCCACCACCTCCAATGACACTCCATTACTTTTAAAACAAAGGTTATTCTTACTACGAGCCTTAGTCCCGATGATCATCATCTTGGTTTCTTAATGTTGATGCTTAGATTATTCCTACAGGCATAGCTATATAAACCATATAATGATCTGTGCAGACCAATAGGGGTGGAATTGAGGATAACAGTGGCATCCACGTAGGATAACCATCGTATCCCTTCACTCCCCGTCTTGAGGGGGAAACTACAGGCGGCAGTAAGCGTAACATCCATATCAGCGACATAGAGACTATATAAAAAAGGTGCCATGACACAGCCCTGTTTCAAAACACTGTTTGTGTCAATCTGCCCTGTGAGAGTTCCCTGCATGCTCAAAATTAACAGCCATTGTGGTCTTAGTATACATGAATTTAATAAAATGTAGTAAGCAGGAGCAAATGCCCCATCCCTGCAGCTTCTCCCAAGGTTGCTCACGATTTACACAATCGAATGCTCCTGCGTAATTGATATAACAAAGATGCAGGCTTCTCCTGATGTATGGAGGATGTCGGAAATAAGATAATGGATTGTCAGAATATTATCAGTCGTACTATGTCTGGTTCTGAAACCAGTCTGCTGAGGGGAGAACACCTTATTCTCCAATATCCATCAATTGATTCTATCCAGAAAAAGCATGGACAATATTTTACAATGTGAATCCATCATCACCAGTAGGCGACAGTTGGAGTGATCTATCATGGCTCCCTTTTTAAACACCAGAACACATATTGATTTGTGCCAACTATGAGGTATAATACCCTCATTCCAAATTGAGGAAAATAACCTTAGTAAAAGCGGCGCCCACCTGGAGTGGTTACACTTTATAATGACATTGGGAATGCCATCAGGGCCTTGGGCTCTAGACAGTTTGAGCCTGGTAATCACCTTCAGAATATCTTCCATGTCAAAAGAGAAATCAATAGCGTGCCCTAAACCGAGACATCAAGACCAAGTCTATTTGCACCCTCAACAGAATATAATTTACTAATTTCGGCAACCCATTTAGATGCAGGGACTGGATTAACCTCTTTAAACTCTGCCTTAGAAGGATACTGCCTATACAGTAACAAAACAATTTGTTATCATTTGACCTGAGCAGGTTAAAAATCATCGTCCAATTATCATTACCGACGTCCTGTTTATAAGAATGGAACCAATTTTTGTATTTCATTTAATGAGATGAGACCAATCTGACTTTATCAGCCCTGCTCAATAAAGCAGAGCAAATCATTCTACGCTGCACACCTCTTAGCTCCTTTATCCCGTCTTGAATAATGGCGTTGTAGATCATGTCCCTTTCTGTTAAATAATCTCACCTTGCATTTCATAGATTTCTGTAATAACTCACTAAGCGTGTTAAATATTTCAGTATTAGTTATCATGGTCACATCATTAGTAGCCAGTACCACTAAGCTGGTGCTGAATAGATGATCAAACGGTCAAATATTGGTCTCAGTCCACAGGATCCTATTTCCACTTGTGTTGACAAGAATGTGAATGGCCCTCAACTGAAGTAAATGCCTTATCTTGTCTCTCAATATTAATTTCAATATCACATGATCACTGAGGGTGGTTTGCTCTAATGTGAATTGTTTCGTTTATTAACCAATTCCACCTACTACAAAAATATAATCTACACGTGATGATAGCATACCATTAGACCAGGTGTCCCCATTATTACCCCTTTCTGGGAAAGTAGGACTAGGAACATCCAATCCCAGTCCTGCAGACATTTAAGCCATTTCAAGCCATTCTCCCGGTGTGCAACTCCCCTGTACAATGATTTGTTATTCATAGAGGCAGTAAAACAAGTTGGGCCAGTCTGACTGTTAAAATCTTTCCACTTATCCAAGTCTATGGCTGCCCAGTGACAATTTTTATTTCTTTCTTTTATTTATTTGAATTTATAAAGTGCACAACAGCCCTCGGGCATCGTGGCGCTGTTAAGAAAGCTTACTTAGTTACATAAGTGCTTATAGAAAAACATACAAACATACTTGTTGCCTGGCCTTGTGTTGCAGGGCGGCTTACTTGGTTGCATAAGTGCTTGAAGACGTACAGATTGCATAGTCGCAGGTTGCTGGGCGGCAGCAGCATACAATGCACAGACAAAATAATTTGCATAATCATGCTGCTCAACCCCTTGTTGCAGGGCAGCAGCAGCATACAATGCAGAGTCAAAATAGGTGGCATAATCATGCTGCCCAACCCCATGTTGCAGGGCAGCAGCAGCATACAATGCAGAGTCAAAATAGGTGGCATAATCATGCTGCCCAACCCCATTTTGCAGGGCGGCAGCAGCATATAAATTCAGAGAGTCAGTTCAAAGGGCGTGGGCAGGAGGAGAGTGAAAAGGTGGAGAACAGGGGGGGTGGAGGCACACAGCATCACAGGCGACCAAGGGGGGTGGAGGCACACAGCCTCACAGGCAACCAAGGGGGGTGTGGGGGCACACAGCGTCACAGGCGACCAAGGGGGAGGGCACACAGCATCACAGGCGACCAGGGGGGGCACACAACGTCACAAGTGACCAAGGGGAAAGGGGGGCACACAGCTTCATAGGCAAAGGGGGGGCACACAGCATCACAGGCGACCTAGGGGGGTGGGGGCACACAGCTTCATAGGCGACCAAGGGGAGTGTGGGGGCACACAGCGTCACAGGTCACCAAGGGGGGGCACACAGCATCACAGGCGACCAGGGGGGGCACACAACGTCACAAGTGACCAAGGGGGGGCACACAGCATCACAGGCGACCTAAGGGGCGTGGGGGCACACAGCATCACAGGCGACCAAGGGGGGGATAGGGACACACAGCGTCACAGGCAACCAAGGAGGGAGTTCGGGGCACACAGCGTCACAGGCGACCATAGGCGTACCTGTAGCGGACAGGTATCTGACAGGGGCCAGGATCGGGCTTTTGGTGAAGGGCCGGCCAAGTCTTCTGCTCCGTGAGTGGCCAGTAAGACCAGGACACCAACCAATTAGGAGCTGCTATGGCAACAAAGGCAACGTGCACTCCGGTGCATGCGGTGCGGGCGGCCATCATGGAATGGCTCAGCCTCGCATCAGGCAAATTGAAAAGTGTGGGCTGTCTCCAAGTAGTACAATGCGAAAGGAGCATTATTACACATAACAAATTAATGCTGCTTGAAGCGTGATGCCAGCAGCATGAAAGTTGAACTTAGTTGTAAAATTTCACATTTTCGTGCTCGATGGCACCATGAATCAAAAAGCCCCAATGGGTTTACCTTTCTTCCAGATGATGTTAGGTATCTGCAGCAGTGTCTCCCGATGGTCGAGGGAGAGAGGCATGGCCTAGGGCACCCGGCCTCTTCTGCAGAGTGCTGCCATAGCGGAGAGTGAACACAGAGTCAAGGGCCAGGGTTGGGCCTTTGGGGCAGGGCCAGCCAGGTCTGTCTGCTCTGTGAGTGGCCAGTAAGACCAGGACACCATCCAATCAGGGGCTGCTATGGCAACAAAGGCACTGTGCACTCCGGTGCATGCGGTGCAGGTGGACTTCATCATAGCTCTCAACTCACCCGCTTTTGGCGGGTGTCACCCGCCAAAGCATCTACACACCCGCCCACCCGCCAGCTCATCTGTTTCACCCACCTTGGCAAAGGTGGGAGCTACGATTCATATTTTTGCCAGGACCCGATTTCGAGATCCCGAAATCGGGTCCCGGCGCGACTCTTCCTGCGCGAATGGAGGCGTGAAAAGCAAGTGTCATGCTTTTCACGCCCCCATTTTCTCCCCCTTCCCCTCCCTGGCGCTCTCCTTCAATGAGAGGATTGTGCCTAGGAGCATTCCTCCCCACCCCTCTCCCGTAAAAGGTCAGCGACATAGAAGTAGGACTGCTGTTTCATGTTTTTACGGCCTTTCTGGGTTTTCACCCGCCTTGGTATCAAAAAAGGTTGAGAGGTATGCTTCATGGAATGGCTCAGCCTCACATCAGGCAAAGTGAAAGGTGTGGGCTGCCTCCAGGAAGCCCACAACGCGAAAGGAGCATTATTCCACAAAACGAATTGACGCTGCTTGAAGCGCGATGCATGGAAAGTTGCATTTTGTTGTAAAATTTCAAACGTTCGTGCTCGATGGCGCCAAGAATCAAAAAGCCCTGATGGGCCTACCTTTCTCCCAGATGATGTTGGGGATCTGCAGCAGTGCCTCCCGGTGGTAGAGGGAGAGGGACAGGGCCTAGGGCAAACAGCCTCTTCTGAAGACTGCTGCCGTCGCAGAGAGTGAACACAGAGTCAGGAGCCAGGATCAGGCCTTTGAGGGAGGGCCGGCCAAGCCTGCCGGCTCTGTGAGTGGCCAGTAAGACCAGGACTCCATCCAATAAGGGGCCGCTATGACAACAAAGGCAGCATGGGCTCCGGGGCATGCAGTGTGGGCGGCCATCATGGAATGGCTCAGCCTCGCATCAGGCAAAGTGAAAGTTGTGGACTGTCTCCAGGCAGTACAACGCGAAAGGACGATAATATTCCACAAAATGAATTAACGCTGCTTGAAGCGTGATGCCAGCAGCATGGAAAGTTGCATTTAGTTGTAAAATTTAAAATGTTCACGCTCGATGGCGCCATGAATCAAAAAGCCCTGATGGGCTTACCTTTCTCCCAGATGATGTTGGGGATCTGCAGCAGTGTCTCCCGATGGTAGAGGGAGAGGGGCAGGGCCTAGGGCACACGGCTTCTTCTGCAGAGTGCCGAATTACAATCTTCAATCACTAATATCTCTGCCTTGGGATACTCCAAGGACCTTCCCCCAATGATTCTTTCTAAAAGAATCAAAAAATACGTGGTGGCTTTCCCACCCAGGGGATCATATACATACATGATTAAGATCTTAACTAATTGCAACAAACCAGTGACACTTGCACTTGGATCCAGTGACGACACCCACTTAGAACCTAAACCATACATGAGGAAAAACCTTGGTGGATCTGCATTCTTTTGCTTATCCGTAAAACTTTGATATTCTCTCCCAAGAGAAATACAAACTATGAAGGACCATCTTAAATTCAGAATACTTCTAAAAACCTAGGTCTTCAGCACTGAATGGGATGAAAACGACTGAACAACATCCACGCACCATGAACCAAACACAACTAAATAGTAGTGGGGAGTAGGCCTAGCAGGAGTGGAGGGCAGAGGAGAAGAAAGGCATCTGACTGGGAAGGGTGGTTTTGAGACCGAAGTGTACACATCCTGATAGAGTGCCATAGGTGGAACCAGGGGAGCAATATGTGTCCCACTTAGTCGGACCACTGATAGAGGGCCAAAGGTGGAACCAGGAGAGGGAGATGTGTCCCAGTTAATCGTACACCTGAGGGAGTGGAACACGTCACACATAAAGGAATAGGTCTAGGCACAGAAACCAGGCGTTCCACAGGGCACAGGTAACACAATACCCGTGGAGGAAGTCGTGGAGCGGTAATTACTACGCTTTAGAATGATTGACAGCAAAAGGCAGAGGCATCGTATGTAGTCAGAACAGCAGGAGTAAGAAATGTACTCCCACTAACAAACCATAGTAAAAACTCACTCTTCTGCATACACCTCAAACTGTGAACTAAACAAAACCATACCTCTAACAGCACCACAAACCGTACATACATTACAACACTTCAACAGCAAAACAAACCACACATAATCTCACGCAACACCACATGGCGGCCACCAACCGAAATATACACCTTCGCACACTGAACGGTGTATCCAAACTGAAGCTGCCGACAGCGCATCACAGCACTCTTTCTCTTTTTCCCGCTCAATTCTACAAACCACCCACTGCCCTCCTTGCATTACAGATCTGCCAGAGCGCCAAGAGAACACGCAGGTGGCAACAGTGTGCGGTATAAGAACCTTTAACATAGCATAACATATCACAAATGGTTACTTCGATGTTTACAGTACTCACCAACAGTGAAGCAGGCTGTGGCCCCTATGCACAAACCTCCTGAGGGGCGACCAACACCAGCGTACATCGCCAGCTTGTGCACAATATTATAACCATTAACCATGAATTTGCTACAGATCCAAGAATACTGAAAGGCAAAAATGTCACAGTCCGATATACTAGCCCGCCCCTCGAGATCAGGGAATGAGCGATATCCTCTGGTATTCCTGGAAATCATAGAAATGCCCTTATCCATATTGATGCATCAATTGCCATTGCTTCTCATCTATTCAGAGTACCATATTTCTGTGGTCTTTATATCAGTGTATCCCCCATCGTGATTGGAATTGGCCAGGGGTCAAGTCCTAAACAAAGAAGTGGGGGGACTCATTAACAAACTCAATGGGATGTGATGTCCCAAGAAATTAGCATATCAAGGTGAAATATGCTCAATTCATTGAATTGGCTTTGCATAACCACCCACGTTGCACAGGACCAATGGCATTAGCCTTTCATAAAATCAATCCAGACACAAAACCAAGAGGATATTTTCTTCTAATGGTGTTTTTGAAAACTTTTAAAGGGGGCATGTTTTAAACTCTAAGAACCAATACCAATGTTTTTCCCGGAACATGCAGTACCAAAATGGGACATATCACCTTTAGTTGTTATTTTTCAGCAGGTTATACAGTGCAGTGGTGAAGTGTCCGGTCTGCGCCCGAGATCGGCGTTAATTCATAAATTCAAAGAAGACATAGAATGTTTCTCATTTTAGCTGGAGGAGGACTGAGTCCACCCTCTGAAAAAAGTGGATGAACTCGGTCCACCACGTGTACCCTCGACTTGAGCCCTGAAACGGGCATGAAGAAGGCTTAATCTCGTGGTGGAGAAGCTATCTAATGTACGTGTGTCAATTGATAGGTTCTTCATAACCAAGCATGCATATCTGCCTTGCAAATCTTTTCTTACATATTGCAAAGTGAAAACCCAACTTCAAAAGTTGCGCTGCAAAAAAAAATCACCAACTCGACAGTTACGGGTGAAATAAACTGAACCATAGTCCAATCATCTCAGCAATATAGGTTGGGTAGTTCCACAGACACAGTGTCAGCTGTAGTAATCTCTCTAAGTTGCGGCACATGTTTTAGGAGCTCAAGTACCCTGCAGCGATTCAGGAATGGACTATGAGCCATAGTAAATACTTTGATAGCTTGTATCGTTTTCCCCAAATGATGCACTTTATTGATGGTCCAGACCGAGGTCCCCCATTGAGACTCCCGTACACTTTGCTCTAACTCAGTGGGTTTTGTAGAACAAATGTCTCCAGGGAAGTCCCCTCGATTACAAATTCCAACACTATTTAGGAATTTGGTACAGTTAATGTTGAAGGCACTTCTCAAAATTCAGTATGCGCTGCCATATCCACGTTGGGACAATTTTCCAAATGACTAGATTCATCTTTGAGCTATTTGTCCACAGGACCCCAACAATGGACCACACTGGCTTATCAGGGATCCTAAAAGGTTGGATTTGCTTGCTAGCAATTCAAATGTGATGTCTGTGCAAACACATACTATATCATCTGTATTAGTTTCAGTCCAGAATCCACCATTCTTTCTTGACGAATGCAATTCCTCAGATGTATACCTACATTCATTTTGGGATTTCTTCTTTGTCCATCTCTTATTATTGCGTTTGCGTCAATCTCTTTTACGTCTTCCATCAGTGTCGTAGGCTTCCTGTTCCACAGATTTATTTAAATTGTTGCTAGTCAGGGTACTGTCAAGACTCAAAAGCGGAGTGGCCTCAGACATTGTTATAACTGGAACAGATCCGGGGGCACTTTCCAGCGCATCGCCCTGAGAATAAGTTGTGTTACTCAGTGATATGACTTGCACCAGGTCACTGTTATTTGACATCATCAAATCTTCAGTTTTGGCCACAAGCGGCTTACGATCTCTCTGGTTCTTCATTGATGTGGGACAAAGACCAAAACCACCATAGTATCCAATTTGTTCTCAATGTTGGGCATATCAGTGTGTATCATAAACGAACTGTCAAATGAGACATTATCACTGCCAGAAAAGGCAGTGGGCCTCATTCCGAGTACGGCGCTAACCAATGGCGCTATTAACGCCTTGGTTGACGCCGTACCCGGACCGGCAGCGCCTTGGTGGATGGCGGAATTACCGCCCCATTCCAAGGTTGGCGGGGCGGTAATTCCCCAATCCCCATTTACCCTTCCCCATTCCCATTCTTGCCCCATAGGGCATAATGGGAGTGGGGAAGGCGTTAATTACGCCACCGTAAATTACGGTGGCGTAATTAACATCAAGGTCCCTTAGCGCCATGGTTTTTAACACCTGCTAAAAGCAGGTGTTAAAACCACCATGGCGCAAAGGGAACTCGGAGTATGGCGGTAAGGGATTACCGCCACCGCTCTCGTTAGCGGTGGCCGCTATCCCTTACCGCCATACTCGGAATGAGGCCCAGTGTGTGTCAGCGACAATACAGGCTAAATCCACAGATGCCGACAAATTTATATCAATTATATTTTCACACGCTTCGTTATTTATGCCAAGTGTATCAGTGAGGGAGGAAGGCAACCCCATAGACTCCCATCGTAGCTCATAACATACATTGAGGAGAGAGTTGTTTTCAACCACCTATGACAAATCATTATTATTGGAAATGCAACAATTCTCTCTCTCTTACAAGGGTGCCATAGCACTCTCATTTTCCTTATTACCATTCACAGCAAGAAAGTCAGTAATGTTAAGTTATTCCTTCACCCCTCTAACAACAGTAGACGGGTGCACAATGGAGCAGGCAGGTCCCTTACATTTTTTTAGGTGGTTTAACACTAAGCGGTGTTGAATGGAAGTCCAGAGATTCCTGACTACGGTTCAACTTATTGCGGCACAGCGTGTGTGATCGAAGTTTTGATGGCATAACACCAATCCAGACTCCTCCCCGAGATTGGAGTATCACAGACAGAAAAAGAATTGCCAAAATTAGTTTGTTGACGCAGTAGTTGGCAACAAATGTCATAAGTGCCTAAAGTGTATATAAGCTGTACCTAAAGGCTACTCCCTGAAATAATGTCTACTTTCACCAGCACTCCTCAGTCCATGGCAGGTCACTCCAGGGAACCCCGGAGTGTTTAAATGTTTAAAGTGTGAGGTCTTAGGCGCCAGGATTAGCGAACGTGGGCTTATTGGCGACTGCCGCAACAACACACAGCCACACAGTTTCAGGGTGTACCTCGAACTGCTTTATTCGCATGCTTGGTCGGCTGACCATCTTGCACGCATCACTGTGTCCCTTGGTCATGTGACCACGGGACGCTACATGTCCCCCCGAAATAACATTGTCCCCATTTACTCGACCCGACGTTGTGGTTTTCGAATGGTGTGGCATTGTTGACATGGTTCAATGCACTTTCTTCCTCATGTGTGTCCTCCATTGAGTTTTATACCCCTTCTTTTGATTCATCGCCAGAGTATCCTGATGTCCAGCTTGCATAGTCCTATTTCTCGCTCCATTCTTGCTCAATCTGTGCTCTGTCATCACCTGCCTTTCTGAAGAGTGAGCTGTTTCTAGTCACTATCCATCCATCTCTTTCTGCATGTAACCATGGACCCATTCATGTGAGTGATGTTCAGGGGCTGACGAACAAAAGGCGGGATGTCCTTGTGGGACTGAGTCTGTTGTGCCAAGACATGGTCTCCTATCCCTAGATTGGCATTCCGTGCCCGGTTCCTTCGATCTGCTTATGCTTGCATGTTGTCCTTTGCTTGGCCATCTCTCCTCCTTACTTCACGTTACTTCGCGCCGGCGCGGGACAAGGCAGAAATAGGCAAGTGGGGCTGGGCTGGGAGGGTTGGAGATGTGGAAAAGGGAGGTGGGGGTTAAGGGGCGTGCGGAAGCACACTTATCTGATTCCCAGTGAGGGAAGATGGCTGCCTCCAGCATCGAGGAGGCTCAGAGCGGGAGTTTTACCATGTGGTAAAGCCCTTATTCAGAGCCTCCTTATTGTCCGTATTGTCTGGGAGGCCGCCACCCCCCCCCAGTTCTATTTATGCATGTATCTCCATTCTCTCTGAATTCACTGCTTTCCTTTCACCACATCTTAAAATATTTAGATTTTCTGTTTTTTAGGATTTGACTGGTACCATATATCCCAATATTATTCTAAGTGTTCCAGGAAATTGCTTTGCTATGTGTTGTTAGTTGAGGGTCATCACATATTGGAGAAAACCCCATTTTGAAGGCATCACTGTTAATAGCTTTTGCTCTGTCGTGCATGTATTTTCTATAGATCAGTAGTTGCATTTGTGGACTCTTTGGCACAGGTTCAAATTCGGAATCCAAGGTAGGCCGAATTCACCTTCATGGGCCACTACCTGTGATCTTTTAGGAGCAATTTGGCCTTATATTTCCGGAGAAAGTTCATTTCTAATGTGTGCATTTTGACCCCCTGAGTGACTGTGAATGTTTGCCAGTGTACAGAGCATTAGGACGTACTGTCATTTTAATAATGCTTGCCAAAGGCCCAGCATTAAAGTGGGTCTCATAGCTAAGTATCCTAACAAAGCATCAGAGCAATTTTCAATGGTGTACTTGTTTAAATGTTATTCAGTGAAATGTTACATGGTTATGGAATATATGTTTTTACAATCTGGAAATTATAGCCTTTTAAATCATCTCGGGTAACTTTAGTACAAAGTTGACATAATTTCTGATAGTTTCCTATTGATTCATTTTGTCATTTGTATAGTGCCTTTCACCATAATTACGGTGCCAACTTGGTTGAACACCCTTGGAGGGACCAGAGTCCAGATTTGGTAAAAGGTTGAGGGGTGCTGTTAAGCGTCTGTGCATTTCAGCCATTAAAGTTATGTGACCAAGACCCTGCTAGTCATCCATTTCTAAATGTCGTGTGAATGGGTGCCGTGGAGGTAAACTATGTCCTAAACAGTGGTGGGTTGTGTTTATGAAGATAGAGAACTATGGGAGAAGCTACAGTTCGAATTGTTGTAGTTAAAAGTAGCTTCATTTTTATGGCAGAGGTGATCTGCAATAGTTTTTGTGCTATATGTGAGTGCAGGGTGTGTGGAGTAAACCGGTGCATTCCACTAATCTACGAAGGTGCGGTGTGTGTATACATCGTGGGTTTGGTCTATGTACAAAGAGCAGTGCTATGTTTCACACCATTTAAGTGCTAATTGAATACATAACACTCACCCTGATTTCTTCTAGTGCTCATCCATTCATGGTTTCTTGCAGCAGGCATGGTCCACTCTCATGTGCTTTAGAGTTACACAGAGTGCTGACTACGAAAGAGGGATCTGAGGTGCCTGATTGTCCTCCTCCAGGATGATCTGAGTGATATTTCTCAGGTGCAGTTTAAGTGTGATGCATTGCCCACTCTCCAAGCCCATATGAGTGCAATACCCGGACCGTGTCAGGATTCGTATCAGATGCAAGTTACTGGATTACCTTCATGACACTCCATATGGGGTAAGCAGCGTCCAAGGCGGCGTTTGAGGTGGTGGAGCACAGAAGAAGAAAAAGAGACGAGGGAGGTAGCTGAGAGAGGGATAAAGTAAAGGTGGGGTGTGGGGGGTGATTGCTGGATGAAGCCAGTGCGTGAGTGGCAGGGGAGTGGACGGGGAATAGGGGGACCCGGATCTGGGTGGTCACAGCCAGGTTTTGAGGGCCAGGTGATCCTCTATGAGATGTGCAGAGCCTGATCTGTGGATTTGGGTAGGGCAGTAGTGTGTGGCCTTGTTTGGAAGGAATTCAAGACCTTTATTGTGGATGGCATGGTGGGTAGTGCACATGGTGTTGGCTGATAGGAGCCAGTGAAGTATCCTGAGAGGGGGAGATGTGTTCTCTGGGGAAGAGTGCGAGGAAGAGCTTTGCTGTGGAGTTTTGGATCTGTTGATGCCTTCTGTTCTTATGTAGGTGTGCCTAGTTAGAGGAAGCTGGGGACGTGTAGGCTTGCAAGGATGATGCCCATGATTGGAGAGACTCTATGGGGGCCAGAGAGATATGGAACGATTCACTTAAGAATGCAGAGATGGAAGGTGCATGATCTGGAGACAGCATTGATGTTTCTGGAGAGGGTCACGTCTGAGCTGAAAGTGCATCCTAGGATTTTGACTGATGGGGGTGCAGTGGGCATGGTTCCCAGTGAAGACGGTCATGGGATAGGTTGGGGAAGGAGAGCTGTTTTGCTGCTGATTAGGATTTTGTTTTTTCCGGGGTTGGGGAGCAGGTGGTTGTTCGTTATCCAGGGGTACATGTCTGAGAGGCAAGATGCCAGGTCTGGGTGGGAGAAGAGGGTAGAGGGAGGCACCCTGTGGGACTCTGTGGCAGACTGGCAGGGGACAGAGGAGAAAGGATGGATAAAGACGATTTGGGAACAGTCAGAGAGGAAAGAGGAGCTCCATTGAAGGCCGGAATCCCTGATGCCTAGGTTAAAGAGTCTGTGTGTGAGGGTGGAGTGGTTTATCGTGTTGATGAATGCAGAGAGGTCAAGGAGGATGAGTGCAGCTCAGCCCTCAGAGTCTGCTGTAAGGAGTCGCTGTAAGGAATTGTCACCTGTCAATGGTGTAGAAGGCCTGGCTTTTTTGAGTTGTATTAATTAATAAAATTATGTTGGTAATTTCATGTGCTGATCAGATTCTACTCTCCTAAGCTCCAGGCCAAACGCAAAGTGTACACATGTTGCCTACTGCATCAGTGCACCTTCCCTCCAGTGGCACCGAGCAGGTTAAGAGTCACATTTGCCCATCTGACAGCCAGGTCTGTGCAGCACAGTGGCTGTTTTCAATACATGCACCCCTGCAACAAAACCGTATACAGTGGAGTCTACCTTTCTGGTGTCAGACACGTCTTGGAATACTAGCCATACCAGAGTTATGGTATGGTGAATGGTATTTCTCATAATTACTACAGTCACAGCAATTTGACCTCACACATGTGTTAGCTCTGTGAGCCCAGCTCAGCTGTGAAGGGATCATGCACATTTCTCCCAGACAGGTTGGAACTTGACACTGCTGGCAGGACTGTAGCCTTGGGGATTGCTTTTCTATGTTCCTTTGTTAGGGCAGGTTACACACTCCCCAGAGAGACAGCCACTCCACAGGAAGCTGTCCTGGGAACAGGAATCAAATGGCACACCCATTCACATAGCCTCACACATGGGTGTTGCATATATAAAGACCTTTGATTCTAGAACTGTGCAGTGCTTCCACTCCTCCTTCATCTTTTTTGGTTTTAACCTCTGTCCTTCTATGGGTCTCTCCATCGCTTCTATATTCTCAAACTTCCACACTATTACCTATCCGCCATCTCTCCAATTCTGGCAGGAAAAAGCAAAAAAAAGAAACCCTGAGTGCAAATCCCATTGCAGAAACCTATGTCAGTGTTTCCGATACCCTTTGATCTGTCCCTTCTCCTGATCTCTGGTCTGCCGATCTCAACTCAACTCTCTCTCCCTACTCACACTCCTCTATTAGCGGGGTGGCACCAAGTGGGAAGTCGTCTTGGCTGGCTTTGCATCCTATCGTTGCTTCGTTAATGTCTATCACACTGGCACCATTCTCGTTCAGGCTCCACAACCCAAACTGCTTCTCTTTGACCGCATCTTGTCTTCTCTCATTAACTTCCTTCCTTCACCTGCATCTCCCCCTCCTACTCACCCTCTCCCTCCTCTGAATGGTGTACCATGCCCCTGTACCCCACCTCATAAAACCTTCAGAAACGCTGATCACCTCCACCTGGCGACACTTAACCCCTGCTCATCAAACAAACACTTATCTGACATCTATCTCCTTCTTGAAGACATTGACCTTGACATTGTTGCCCTTACCGAGACTTGGTTCAATGCCAGCTCAGTCTCTGCCTTCGACTCCCTCCTCCCTGACGGCTTCAAGATCATCGCCAAACCTCAACCCCACTGAACACTGGAGTGGGGTTGCTTTAATCTTCCCTGAGTGGGTTCCTGCTTCCATCTTACCAACCCAGTCCTATTCCTCTTTTGAAAGCCTGGTTTGCAAGTTGGTCATCTCTCCCTCCTGCACCCTGACCATTGCTACCATCTACCAGGGTCCAGGCTCCACCTCCCTGTTCCTCTGTGAATGGGCTGCTTTCTGTTCTTCCTTACTTTCCTCCACCTCCAACCTTCTCCTCCTGGGTGACTTCAACATTCAGCTTGTCTCCCCTAGCCCTGCACCCACCCTATTCACTGACCTCTGCTCCAAGCTTTCCCTCTCCATTCTCCCCTCTGGGCCAACCCACACAGCTGGACACACTCTGGATGCCCTCATACACTCTACCCTCGCTCTCTTTCCACACCTCTAGTCACCCCTCTCTCCTGGTCAGACCACTCTCTTCTCTCCTCCCATCTGGGTCCCATTGGCTCTCTGACCACCCCCCAAAAGTTGCACCAACTTCATTCACTAACACCTGTTCGATGAAACGAGTGACTGTGGCTGCCTTCGCCTCCACCTTCACCCGCTCACCTCCCCCACCTCTGACTCTACCCCTGACTCTGCCCTTAGTAACCTCCATCTTTCCATCACTAACACTCTATACATTCTTGCCCCAGTCAAGAAAATCCATCTGAAACCTGCCTCAAAGCGTAACACTCGGTACAATACCAAACCTGCAGCGCAGAAGTGAAAGTGCAAGGAAGCAGAAAGAAAGTGGCAAACCTCAGACTCACTCTCTGACAAACTGGCCTGCCACCTGCTCCAAAGGCAATACAGACATGCCATACATGCAAAGAAAAGAGCCCACATTCAGGCATATGTCTCTGGCCCAACAGCATGGTTGAACTTTTCACACTCTGCAGGGAACTAGCCCACCCCTTCACAGTCTCCTCCTCCCCTTCTCCTTCCCAAACCCTCCGCAATGCACTGGCCTCACACTTTGCCACCAAATCTCAGGGCATTCTGACCACACTTTCTACACTCCTTCACAACCCATCCCACCCTCCTGAACCCCCCTCCATCCTCCTTCCTCCTTTTCCTCCTTCTCCCATTTCACACCTGAAGAAGTTACCAGCGCTGTTCGCTCCATGAAAGTCTCTTCTAAACAGGTCTCCCCTTGACCATCCAGGACCATCAAGGATTACATTGGTTCTCTTGCCCCTGCTCTGGCTTATTTCTGCAATACCTTGTTTGCCACTGGATCTTCCCCTCCCCACTCAAGCACTCTCTTGTGTGTCCACTCCTGAAAAACCATCCTCTAACCCTAACTGCCCTGCCAGCTATCAGCCTATCGCCCCCTAATGGGAAAGCTACCTGAGAAGCTGGCCTTGCCCCCAACTTAACTCTCTCATTAAACTAGTCGGTGGCCTCCACGACCATCAATCTGGATTCCGAGCATCCAGAGGCACACAAACTGCTTTTCTGAACACCTGTGAAGAACTGCTCCCATCTCTGGACTCCAACTCCCCAGCTGCCCTTATCCTTCTCGATCTCTCCTCTGTATTTGACACAGTCAACTATTCCATCCTCATACAAAGGCTCCATGATACACTTGGTATCTCGCAATTGGCACTGGATTGGCTGTCCTCCTTCCTCACTAACCGCTCCTCCTAAGTCATCCTAGGTCCCTTCTCCTCTCCTACTTCCATCCCCACCTGTGGGGTCCCCCAGGGCTCTATACTCTCCCCTGGCAATTTAACATCTACCTTGCTCTCCTTGCATGCCTCATCTCTTCTTTCTCCTCCAACTTCCAGTGTTACGCAGATGACACATAGCTTGTTTTCAGATTCCCTGCTGACCCTCTTGCACCATCCAACATCCCTGACTGACTATCTGTCACCCAGTCCTGGTGCGCCTCCAATGATCTCTGCCTCAACGTCTGTAAAACTGTGATCCTTCCCATTGGGACCCCTTCTCCCTCCTTCTTCCCTTCCCTCTGGCCTTCCTCCTTGAGCACTCCCCATGCACCTTCAACTGTAAACCAGGAACCTTGGAGTCATCTTCAACTCCTCTCTCTCCTTCCTCCCTCACACTCAGAACATTTCCAAGAAGTCCAACTATCGGCTCTTCCTTCTCAAAGGAATTCTTCCTTTTCTCACTTTCCATCTGAGGCTCAATGTTACTCAAGCCCTGGTTCTCTCTAGACTTGACTACTGTAACATCCTTCTCCTGAATCTTCCTTCTTCCACTCTGTGACCATTGCAGCTTATCCAGAATAGGGCAGCGAGACTTATCCTTGGCCTTAAGCCCAGGGACCACATCTCTCCTGGACTAAAAAGTCTTCACTGGCTCCCGGTTGATGCACGGATTAAATTCAAATCCCTCTGCATCATCCACAAGGCTCTCTGGGCCAAGGAACCACACTACCTTCAGCTCTATCTTACTAAATACTCTCCCTCTAGACAACTTTGCTCCTCTATCACCAACTCTTTGTGCGTAAAGGGCTTTGCTAAATAGAGGGCCGGGGGTCGCCCACTCTCCACTGCGGGATCCCTCCTTTGGGACATGCCCCCTCCCCGTGAGCCTTGAGCAGATCCTTCTTAAATTCTGGAAGCTCCCTAAAACGTTCCTCTTTTCCTCCTCCTTCCCTCCTGCTCTCCTCTGCTAATCCCAGAGTTGCTGAATTGGTGTCCTTGGCCCTTATGCATCTTCATTGCTAGCCCTTCGTCCATGGCTCTCCCATGGGCTAGGACTCCGCAGCACTTACCCCTCTTCCCTCTTCATTTTCTGCACTTGCACGTTCAGAATGCTCACAAGGCATAGTTGGTTAAACCCCCTCCCTCTTTTCCCCTCTGCTCTTAAATATTGTGTTGTAATGTTGTAATGTATTTCGTTCTCTCCCTCCCTCCCTCACCTGTTGGTGCGTTGAAACAGTATATTCTTGTTGTATATGCGCCTAACGAGCAAATAATAAATAAATACATACATACATATTGAGAATGGAATGGTGGGATTGGTGTAGACAGAGGGGCTATTTGCGGTTGGAGGAAGGTTTCACCATCTTGTTTTTCTCTGCCTGTATCTTTTCTTCATGCCACCTCCACTTCCAGTAGCACATAGCACTTTGGGTGTAATGTTAGAAGACAAAGTGCACTTGTTCTAAGAGCAGGGATTGGACCCCTAAAGCAGGCTGGCGTTAGGCAAATCACCTGAGGGCTCTTGGCTTTAAAAGGAGGGGGCTCCCGTCCACACTCAGATTCATTTTATAGGACCTTTATTGGACATTCCCATTATTTTGAGCTGTGATACTTTGCTGTTTGGGTCACTACGAACACCCATTCACACCCCTCTCAAGAATATAGCTTTTCCTTGGCCCACGTTATTATAAAAGGCAAAGGAGGTATATCTCTTCACTGCCTGTTTTACTGTTATGATTGGGATCTCTGTTTGTTGAAGTGCTGAGGCTAGGTGTGGGGGCGTGGTTTATTCATGACTCACCCCTATACTTCTGCAGAGCCAAAGTCATTTCAATACACAGGCAACCCTACTTATTTCTATATTTAATCATGATTTCCCCCAATAAAGTTCTGTTAGGTTTGAATCCATGTATTTCCCAAATTAGCCTATCACTAAACACCATTCTCCTTGCGGGAACAAATAGGTTATTCCAGCTAACATTATCAAGCACCTTTTCATCACCTAAACTGAGCACTGCACCCACAATTGTACAATTGTTACTAATATTTAACTGAGCCCAGATGAATCCCCCAAAAGTGACCCATTAAAATGTGAAGGTCCAGATTTCAAATTTTGATGACCCATAAATATTTGTAAATAACTGGGTGGAATGACTGGGGGGACTATGCCACCCTGCCCACGACAGCAACCCATAGCTACCCTCCCTAACCATTACACTTCAGGAAGTAGACATGTTTTCTATTTCCGTGTCAAGAATGCCAAATGGGAATGGTTGCAGAGTGCAGTGGACATCATTCTAAGTCGGACGCTTTGTCAGACCTATTCATGGATACCGGCACTTTACCGGACCAGCCGACTACAGGTTTGCCGGACGGGCACCTTAGTTACCTGAGGTAAGGCAGGTGCCCCACCGTCAAAAAAAGCAGTCATTACCGGCACTGGTATTGCCGGTGCTGGTAATGAAAGAAAATCCCCTCATGGAGTCCAATGGGACTCAATGAATGCGGATTTACACCATAATTCTGGGACCCTTAATCCGGCAGCAATGCCACCGGCCCAAGAAATCATGTTCTGCCTTAGCCTATTTCCTTGTGTGACAATGCACCTGTGTTGTACAACACTTTCAGCCAGTTAAGATACCTTGCTAATGGCTGCCCATTGTCAAGGAATTGAACAGTGAGTCAGGTCAGACTAACATTTCGGGGGGGGGGGCTAACCCTTCACATTTTGGGATGGGGGCTAATTGCAGAGACTGTGAGGGAGGGGCAAACTTACTTGTGTGGGGGCAACTAACTTATTTACACATTCTAATGAGACTATTCTGGTGCAGCTTCAGTGTTGCAGGAATTTAACTCTCCTTCATGTCTGAAACCACACACGGAAGGACTTTTGTGAGAATAAGCCTCCTGGTCAAATGCCTAAAAATGTTTGCATATGAATGCAGTTTCTAACAAATAAAGGCTTTAGATTTGTAATTGCCGGGTCTTTGTTAACTGTGCAGCCGCTGGCACTGTTTATTGTCTGTTTCTTGTCCTGCCATGACTCTGTAGGTCAGCCAGGTTAAGTCAACACAACATTTCAGTGTGGGGAGGTGGGGGTGAGGAGCTAAAGCCTTATCTGTCCAATGGCCGTTGCACCACTGAGTCAGGCTGAAAGAGAATGCACCTCAGGCATGGAAATTGCTACTTGGTTGGGCTGCGTGCGCATGCATCTTTGAGCCCACTCTAGATGGCGCTTTCCGTTATCAACCACAAGATGGTGATGGTGTTCAAGCATGTTAAATGGTCAGGCCTAGGCTTTAGTTAAAAGATGTCATCACAGTGAGTAAGGCTTTCTTTGTCATAACCTTACAAGTGGCTGCTCGAGGAATCTGTAAATACATTCCCCAAACACGAGTGAAGAAAGTGGGCGAACTAGCCCCCCCTTCACTCACTCACACACACACACAAACACACGCGCACGCACGCACACGCGCACACACACACACGGCCCTGCCCGTTCTCTCTCTGCATAGCTCTCTTTCTTGGCTTCTCTGTATATGTCTCTGTCTCTGTCTCTCTCGCTCTCTCTCTCTCTTGCCTATATGGCAATTCCTTGACAATGGGCAGCCATTAGCAAGGTATCTTAACTGGCTGAAAGTGTGACACAACACAGGTGCATTGTGACACAATGCAATAGTCTAAGGCAGAACATGATTTCTCTGCGTAAATAGCATAAATCTGAGTAAAACCTCTAGCTTTGAGGGTAATCTGTGAAAACGTGGTCAGCTCTGGAGATTGCAAAAATCCAGCGAGGTAGTCCAAGACTCTCCTCCTCCTCTGCGCTTACAAATCACCTCTATGGAGACATGCTTCGACAAGCAAAATAAACCCCACTGGCGTGTGCGCTGAGACAAGGGGCCTCATTACAACTCAGGCGGTAAGGGGTTTACGGCAGCGTTAACAGCGCCGACCCTTACCGCCTGATTACGAGGTCCCCTAGCGCCATGGTGCTTTTAACACCTGCTTTTAGCAGGTGTTAAAATCCATGGCGCTAAGGGACCATGGAGTTAATTACGCCACCGTAATTTACGGTGGCGTAATTAACGCCTTCCCCACTCCCATTATGCCCTATGGGGCAAAAATGGGAATGGGGAAGGGTAAATGGGGATTGGGGACTTACCGCCCCGCCTAGGTCGGAATGGGGCGGTAAGTCCGCCAACCACCATGGCGTAAACGTAGATTACGCCATGGTGGTAAAGTCACGGCCCAGGCGGTAACTTACCGCCTGGGTCGTAATGAGGCCCAAGGTCATCTGGATGGACTAGCAACTGTAGATGCAGAAACAATGGTCATTAGGGTCATTCATGTTTGCCTCTACAGGGACATTGTTTCAGCAGGTGAAAGGCCTTCTGCAATTCTATGTGCTCTTTGTATCGCTCAAATACAACACAAGGGGCCTGATTAACCAAGTGATTTTCATTAGGATTTTCCCTTCCCAAAAACATTTTGTAAATCAGGACCAAAACATTCAATCATCCAAATGAAAGTTGCCTTCTGCCCTAGATGCATTGGTGGGCTGAATGGAAACCAAAGTATGAAGACACATTTGATGGACAGAGTTAAGTGCCAGAATTAATAATGGATGAAAGGGGTATGAGAAGTGAGAAGGAGTGAGAAAAAGAGATAGGCGTAAAGTCAGTGTGTGTGAATGAAGATGTAACAGTTTATTGAGAGACCAACCTCAACACAGGGAGGTCCATCTCTCCCAAATCAAGGTGTCACGCAGCAAACTATTTAACAGATTCTTTTCTTCAGCCCTACTTCAGGCGCATATCATGCCTCTTGGATCCCTCTCCCCTGAGCTAAGAATGAGCCTAGAACCAGGCTGGTGTACAGGAAATATTTTTGTATTTATTTAAATAAAAGTTATAGAAATTAGCATGAAAAGGCCAAACAACACTTTATCAGTGGCACAACACAATTAACTTCTCTCAGCATAAATAAATCCCAAAAGTGAACTGAAAATAACACATCACAATTCTTCACTTTCTGCAAATTTCACTTCAAGAAATAATTACACTGATCAATAGTGAAAGCAATTATCATGTAGTGTTGTGTCATTTTGATTTTCCTGCTGCTCAAATGGCTAGCAGTAGCATTTCAAGATTGGTACAAATACATATGGTAATTTTGATTTCGCCCACACTTTTGGTTTAAAATAAACACAAGGTGATTCAGCAGTATGTTTTTCAGACACCCCACCTTCTTTGGTATGTGTTGGGAAAGTACGACAGAAGAATTCGAATAATTTGGGAAATTCTGGATTTCAGACCCCCCCTCCACTTAAAGGCCTGTGTTGGGGAAGCTGGATGAAAAGATTGGACTGATTTAGGAACAAAGACACCCCTCTTCCTTAAAGATGTTGGGGTCAGCAGGACAGAAATGATTGCCCAATTAAATGATAGGCTATAGTTTTCAGGGCACACTGGGAAGAAAGGTTTGTTAATTTCGAATTTTAACAAAATTCACCCTGTAGTGTTCAGCCAAATAGGGAAATAATTAAATTAATATTTTTTGTTAAATATGCTAAGGATCTACACATTTTTGCCCCCACGTGCACTATAAAGGGAAAGGATTTAAAGCAAGCAGACTTCCCCGCCTTTTGGTTTCTGTGCTCAGTTCTACTTACATAGATCTCTGTTTAAGTTAAGGAAAAGCAAGCTGCATCTCAGGACACTCTGGAAAAATAGGGCAGGGGTCCTGTCACTCCACTCTCAAAGATGGCCTCCCGCTCTCCACCATAGAACTCAGTCAGCTTTGAGACCTATCTAGAAATAGACAGCTCCACCCAGATGCACTCTTAAGCAATCTCCTTGGGTGTTTCCTTACAGCAGTCAGATGGTACGTTTCAGCAGCCTTCCTTGTCTCTCTGTCTGTCTGTCCCTGTCTCTGTGTGTCTCCTCTGTGTGCGCCCCCACCTCCAAATAGCAGTGATGACACCACCAATTTTACAATCTTGGGGAAGTACACTGCAATAATTCCTGCAACTAGGAATGGACAGTTACCCTTCTCTCTCCTCCCAAACCCAGCCTCCAAGTCAGGGTTGGTTTAGTGGTCTGGAGCAACATATGGCAATTCCCATTTGTAATCGCCATTTGTTCTCCTTTCACATTTTTGGCAAAAATGAGTTATGTATTACAACTTCATAATTTTACTAGCAACTGCCTAATATACACATTTGCTGATTCAGCTAATCATGGGGAATTAGATAAGCTGACCGCCAGGTCTGTACCATGCCGTACTAGCATGTGGCACCTTTCTGCCATTTCAATAAAACACATAACCATTATGAATATGTAAGTTATTACCCACATCCCTAATTTTATTCTCCACATGCCCACCAACTCTCACATTTGGAACATGTTCAGATCAGCCAGAAACACATCTTAAAGTCCCCTTAGTTGCATGTGGATGAATTGTATATTCCCAAAATCGCCTGGAAATTACATTGAAAAGGGTGGATAAATGAAATTGGTACATCTTATGGTTGCTAAGAAAAAGGCCTAAATGATAATAGTCATTTAAAATTAATTGTGAATCTTCATTTGGAACAAATAGCAATTTTCCTGGCTTCCGGCCATTTGTTTTCTCTGGGTCAGTCCGTACACAGAGTTATTGTTTTTATCAGTCTCTTTGTATTGGAAACGTGCTCTTTGAAGTTGTTGCCCCCATTTTCACACATATTGGTCATGCTCCTGGCAAGGGAAACTTCGCCTGCAGTCAATGCTTTCAGAGCCAGAACCTTTGCCTTCCATTCTCTGGAAGAATGAGGAGACACTAGATCCAAAAAACTGTATTTCACCACACAGACATATTAATTCAAATTAGCAATGCAAGTAGTAAAAGCCGATGTGCAGCCATGATGAATTCTCCCCAAAGAAGTGAAAGTATGTCTCTGTTTATGGCACAAAATAAATCCTTCATCCACCTAACTTCGAATCTATCCCAGAAGAGTGAAAGTTGCATATGGCTTACTATTACATTACAAGTCCAATTTAAGATTCTTATTGGATGTGAAAGATGTTCCTCGGTTGGCATCTCAAGATGTACAGGTGTTGAATCCTTACTAATGCATTCAATTACCCTTTAGATTATTGTTACAATGAAAGAAAAAACATTGTGATAATTGTATAGAGCATCAAGCATTACTCTGTTTTTCGCTCTTCATAATAAGGTTCTTGAGAAAATGAGTTGCAGAAAATATGTTACAGCATCCACCAGTCCATCCTCCCACTTCTAAGCTTGGTTTCAACTGCCAATCAGGGAACACTCTCATGCACCACTCATCAAGGTTCCTTGCAACCTGCCATTCATTTAATCATTCTTACATTACTCTCGCAGACTCCATTCATTAAGCTTTGAAGCCCTCACATGTGGGCTCTATTGCCTGCTGATGGCCCATAGTCCCACGTTTATCCTTGAGCTAAGCAAGGGTATCAACATGGTCATAGAGCCAATACAAGTCTGGTAGGGTCTGCAGATCAGGTTTATATAAGTGCAAGGAGTGCAGCCATTGCAGAAATCCATTACAAAATGGAACTTGCAGAGGTGACCTTTCCTTCAACAGGTGTAACAGTTATGGGTTGATACTACTTTTTGACAACAAATGGCTTAAACTCCCTTCGATAGGCTACTACACTTGACCCTTCAATAGTTATTTTAGATTTTGATGTAAGCTCATGCCATCTAATTGGGTGACCTATAGGGTCCATTCTCCTGGTGCGGCCAGGTGGCACTTTTAGACTATTTGTGAATGGAGACGTTCTGCCTGCTGGTAGGCAGAGAAACTGTATATTAGCTCTTTACAAGTAGGTGGCTAATACTGCCTTATACACCACTCATGTTACCGTGCAAGGATTCTAGGAACTTCTCCAAGAGAATTTTGTTGACATTCTTTTCAGGATCAGAACCTGACCGGCACATAGTGGCTAGATCTTGCTGGAAGAAATGCATTGGGTGTTGGTTTTCATTGGGCTGAAACTCTAAAAATGTCGAAATATTTGCCCATAGGCTTCCTCGTCTTGTCCTGAATTGCCTGTTTGAATTCAGTATGCACGGGGACCCTGTTAAGATTCAAGGTATGATAGTCGAATTGCATCTCTTTTGTGAATAGGAGTGTGATGTACTGGCCCTATACTTTTTTCAGACAGTGAACACCTTGTGCCGCAGATGCATCAACAGGTGAGTGATAACGATATGTTGACTCTCTGTAGTGGCTTTTGTCTTTCCCCTTGCGTCTTCAGAGCCTCCTGTAATTGTCTGGCACTCTTTCAGTGTCGTAATTAGCTGGTTCTTGGTCAACGCCTATACAGTTATACAGTCTACTAATTAGGGTTTTAATTCAGAAGGAATAGAAAGTAGAATGGGATCACAAAGTAGTTCAGGTACTCTTACTTTGGAGAACCAGGTGACCCACGATCTGAATTGTGAGTGGAGAAGAGACTTCTGTGGAGAAAGTCATCTGTAGCTTCACTGAGTTCCATAGGGTAATCTAGGGTTCTTTAGACCAGCCTCCTTACTCTCATTATCTTCACTCTGTAGTTCTTTTCTATGGAGCATAATACGAGAATCTGATTTCTCCTTGGTAATTAAATCTCATCCTTGGGTTATTTTATGAACCGTTGGCCAAGTGTCAGACCGTCGTGGTAAACCTCAACACTAGTACCTCTTTACCTGATTTTTCAATGTTTTTCTTTCCTATATATCTGAGGTTGGATGTCAACGTGTTAGTGGTAGGACAGTGTGTCTGATCCTGATGACCCCACTTCTGAAACCACTTTTGGCACATCGCCGAGTGACATGCCATATATGTAAGAATTTACATTGCCAGTATCTATTATGAAGCTTATAAATGTGTCCGGATCTTTGCCAGACTTTTATTTTTTTATTTATTTAAAGACATTGCCATCTTTATGCTTGCAGTACTCGATCTCAGTTAGTTAAGGAATTCACGAATCTAAGCCTGAAAGCAGTTCAGATCCTCCTATGTGAATCAGGGCTCCCTGCAATGGAACACATGCACTATGAAGATGCATAAAATACCCAACAGACTTGGTAAACTTTCAAAGGGTGGTTTCATTAAAAGATAGTGGAGGTCCAATTCATAATTCAATACAGTGAATTCACATCCTCCCAGTATGGTATTAAGGTGCATTGTTAAGTGGGGGTGAAGGGGCAGCATGTTTTGGAACGCTAGTGCAGGACACTACGAACAGTTTTTTTTTAAAGTAAAATGCCCAAATCCACTATATGGGTTAAACATGACAAGTTGCCTGTTTTCTGATAAGGTTTGAAGATAGTACACAAGCATCGATATACAAAACAAATAAATGCAACATATAATTAATATTGATTGTAAAAGACTTTTAACTTCATCGAAACGCCTTAAATGGGCAATGCAGAACCAATTTGACTCTCCTTTATAAAGTGCATTCAGAATTTTTGGATTGCATTTACCTATCATTTCATTACTTAAACAGTTCAACTATTTCTCTGGAACCTTTTTTAAAAATGTGATAATTAATACAAATATGTTCTTGTGTTTCGATGTTTGACTTATAAAAACGACATTTCCTTAAATCATATGAAAGCCCTTGCAGGTACATTCCATAGCAAAGACAGGGAGAAGTCATATCCTAAACTTTAGGAATTATCTCTTCAAATATTTCCGATATATATTCTTGAGTTACTTCCGGCTGAAAATCCTATAAGAGAGTCTCCCTATAAGGCTTAAGGGATTTAAATTGTATTTTATGTATCTCAAAACAAATCTTCACTTTTATTTACAAGTTCCAAAGTTTGTTCATGCATATCCCTATAGGAACACCACCATCCAGATTCTTGCACATTGAGTTTTATGATTGTATAGCTAAATTAGCAGTTTCCAAGATTTGCAATGGAAACTTTCATAGAATTTTAATATCTTATGCACAGCAAAATTAGCCCTATTCCTTAACATCTTCCTGTGGGCAGACCAGATTCATTTATCATCCACAGAGATTGCCAAATATTTATATTTATCTCTAGTGTTAATAGTTTCCGCACCTAATGTCCATATATATTTCTTTACTTTTCTTACAATGCACATTCTTAAGTATCGTATTTTCTCATTTATAAGTGTTTAATGCCAAATAATTCAGATTTTGAAAGTATTGGAAGGTGGTAAATTGACAATAATTTCCATCTAATATGTGCATGTCTTGTATTTCTGATACAATCGATGGAGCACTGAAAGAAGTGCTGCTCTCTAATGGGTGTCAACTATAGTCCACAATTGTATACAGTACGGGACTACTTCTCAGCGTATCTTCCTTCGGGGGCATACAGGAAAATTCACAGTTCATTGTTGACTTATTCAGATAAATCCCAACATCTACCTTTGCTTTATTCTCTCTTGTGACAATGTCCGATGATTGAACATTCTCTATTTATTTATTTTATCTGTAATTTGAGCAGAAACAACAGTTATGCTTTGGGTTGTTCTCGATGATTTTGGATTTATCATTAAAATCTTTAAAAAACTGTGTCTTCATTTCATAGGTCTATTTCTTAAATTCTGTGCCACAGGGTTCAAAATGAAATCTTCCTTTGATGGGATTTCCTCCATTTTCATTCCCCTTGTGTTTTGGAATTTTCTTTTACAAGTATGATTGGTTATTATGATTAATTTAAAGAAGGCACCAAGTTAGCTATGTTAACTGGGTTACTTAAAAAAACAACTCATATAAAATAAACAAAATCTATCGAGCTAAAAATAGAAATAAATTATATAACGCATACAACAAATTCATTATGGAGCCTTATGCCTCTATGTGGCCCCAGAAGTGTCCAGTGACTTACAAATTATCACCATTCTTGCAAACGGTTGGGGAGCACTTTACTGTAAATACAGGCGGAGCACTGATCGGATGGTAGACTTCCGATTCACCCATTATTGAAGATTAGGGTAGGCAACTTGTGCCCTTTAGATGTTTTGTCCCAAAATTACCATCAACCCTAGCCAGTTTTATCAATAGTTATGGATCAAGGGGGCTTCTATACCTAAACATCAGGAAAGATGCAGTGTGCCTGTCCCTCCTTAGAAAAAAGTGGTAAAGAGAGCATTACTCACTCGTTAGACAAACAAAACCTACTTTTGCAGGCAGGAGGCGTGCTCTCACTTGTAGAGACAATCTTGTGTTACTTCCTTGGAAATACCTCCACCTAGTCTTTAGGCTCTGTTGTTTGCAAACTTCAACCTATGGAATAAATATGCTGTTTGGCGGAAATCTAGAGAAAATTATTTCAAATGAAAGGGATAATGATATAAAATCATCAGTACAGCTGCCACAGACCGACCACTGTCGTCAATTGCAGTTAGATTGACATTTTGCAGAAGTATTGTATATCAAGATTTAAAATACTGTGCTCCACCAAAAACAACAAAATACCACCACCCGCCACTAAAAATGTAAATGTTTTCATTCAAGTATGTTGTTCCCCGGAAAACCGAAGATCCAAGAAGTCTGCATGTCTGCCACTAACCTAGGAAAGACATGCAACCTTTTTTAATTTTATCATTGCAGAAAAACAGCAACCGTCTGCCAAGGATCCCATAGAAACAGGATGCTCCAGCTGTGCTATTCAGGAACAGTGCATGCAAACAAAATGCCAACATGGCAGGCATGCTTTATGAAGTGGCATCAAATGCCCCCTTTCTATAATTTCAGAAACGCTGCCACCTCTTGCGATCAGGGAGCGCGCAGTAAGGCGGGCTGGATGGTGAAAATAAATAGAATTTAATCTTAGGCTGTTCAACTATTTTGGTGCAGCAAAATACCCGTATGAGCATCTCTCCCCCGAGTATAAGGCTAACCCATGCCATGATGCCAACTGGGTTCACATTAATAAGCGACAATCGAATGTGCTTTTACAGAAACGCCTCTATCTTGCATTTTAGACTTTCCTTGGTAATTCATGTAAAAGGATGTCAGTGCCAATGTCATCAAAGGTGTGTCGTCTTGGCGATTTTCCGTCTATTCAAATTCTCATAGGGCTGCAGGAGATCACAAGCGAGTGAAACAGGCAGACCCAAGAAATATCTATTTCACTGTGATGGGATATTTTTTTGTATCCAGTAAAAACCCATTCGTTGTGATCGATTAATATGGGTTACTATTTTTCTAATTTGTTTTTTCTTCATGTTTTCATTTTGTGTGTTGCAGTGAATCTAGCGGAAGGAATACCCAAAGAAGATGGCAGTGGCGAATGGCATTAGATGATGGAATGGTAAATCAAAAATACAGCATTCAGACAACACATCTTTTCTTCAAAAGAGTATTAAATTTGCTTGCCTTGAGCCATGCTTTGCAATCAGACAATGAATGGAGCCATGGTTACGCCTTGAGGCAGAAGCCAGTCTAAGCCCTCGCATCCCCACTGAGCCATTCTAAGGCCAGTCTCAGGGACATTTCAACAGACATGTGCGTCTGGGATTCCACCTTGAAGATTCCCTGACTTACTCATGTCAAAAGAAGCTCTCCTCCATTTGCTATCTCTGTTGCTTCCCTCATTTAATTCTATCATCCATGAGATAAACACTGTTTTTGCAACCCTTGGAAATGTTTAGGGTCACAAGAGGAAATCAGACCTTTAGAGAAGATGAATAAGGCTCAGCATCAGGAATTGGCTGACTCACCTGAGAATCAATATGCTATTGAAATGAAGAGCCCTGGCAATTTGCTTTCACATAGATGACACTGCCAATGTGTTTCCATTCTGTCAACTATTTGGGGAAACGACTATTCATTGTTTGCACGAAAAGTCACTGCCCTACTTTTGTGCCTAATTTGTAGTGACACACCTTTTCCCAGTGCATGAGGGCCTTTTTGCATTTAAGCTCCTTCCTGATCCAGCCATTTCTTGGACCATAACAATACACTTATCTAAGGCAATGACAAACGGAGGTAATGATGTCCATCTTGCCACTGGTATGTTTAGAGGTGGAGGTGGTGCTTCCACATCACTCTGGCTGTGCCCTCTTGAAGAATAGCAATATGAAGGCTGCTGCTTGCTCTGCCCTGGGCGGGGACCATGCAGGGAGATGGCATCTGGTTCTGAACTTGCATTAAACTATGTTTTCTCTTGCCTTTGTCTTCCCTTGTTCTTATTCCTTGTAATTGATCTCTGTTTTTATTGCATTTGTCGGAACTATCATGAAATAGTGGAATAGTACTTTGTCTTAATTTAAGACTCATATTTTTTTCTTACACTTTTTTAAGCTTGTACTGTAATATGTGTAACTACTTTTATGGTTCTGTAACCAAAATAAAGCTTTTGTGCAGAAATCAGAGGCGAGAATTAAAAGTTGATAATCTAAGAACATGTCAATTGTGTAAGGTTAGTAGTGCACACTGTCATGAAATTTGCACCAGGAGTAATTTGTCAATTTGTGGCTCTAAAACTACCTTTGCTCCAGCGGCTCATCCAGATTGTGATGCCGTCACATGTAGCACGTAAATTAAAAAAAATAAAACATTCATTTATTCTCAATATTTGTATTTATTTGTATATATCCTAACAAACTCTTACTAGGGAATACCCATAGTGCATGCTTACTTAGATTGGTTCTATGTCATTTCATTGATGGGTGAAATTTCGATGGGTTTTTTCTGAGTATTTTTTACTGAAAAAACTAATCAAAATTGATTTGTTTTTATTTTTGGGGGGGTTGTTTGCCCCGAAGCCCCCATTCCCTATTGTTTTTTTACCTATTCCAGTCCACCCCCACCCCTTATATATACTTTTCCAGCCCACTCACCCCCATGTATTTCGATGAGTTTTTTTCCGTAAAATGTACTCTGGAAAAAAAACATCGACATTTCACCCATCGATGAAAGAACGCTATACCCTTATATTTTATTCCCATCCATTCAGGAAATTGATTAAATAAAGTTAACATTTTCTGGGGAGGATGAAACATTACACCAAAACACCAAGCTTGAGCAAACACAAAATAAGCAGTGTGGCTCAGTTGGGATCAAACCACCTAAATGCTTGAGGTGCAGTTTAACGCAGAAGTCAACATCTGGAGAACCTGGTGCCGCCACTCTTCCTTGAGACAGTAGTGAGCAGTGTGAAAGTGTGGCTAATGCCATGTCCTCATTTCATTCAAGACATAGAGGAAAGTAGGTGCCTCCTATGAATAGCACTGCAGTGCTGAACACAACCGGAAATGATGAGGTGCATTCACAGGAGGAGTACGCACTGCAACCAAGCAAGAAGGTCCACCGGCGGGGAGGGCAATGTCTTCCCATGGTGAATGGTAAGTGACAAGGGCCGCCATACCTCACCATTGCCTTTCGAGGCAATGACACCAGGGAACCTACGTAGAACCCTGAATACCTTGGTAAAAGGAAGATGCAAGAATCGATGATGCACTCCAGTGTCAATGATGATAACGGTAATGTTCACAGAGGCGTTGCTAGCGGGGTATGGGGGGGCTATAGCCCCAGGTCTTCTGGTTGTAGCACAGGATAGAAGCTCAGGTGCTATAACCAAAATGCTGCCTAGCCCTGAGTCCCGCCAGTCCCGACATTAGCTTGGCCCCTGATATTTTCCAGACCTAGCAACACCCCTGGCTGTTCACTACACCTGGCATGTTAGCGTTAAGGTGATTGAGCCACAGAAGCATGCCAAAAAACAAAGTGGTAGCCATCAGCGTAATGTTTAAAATGAAGGCATGACTGAAAGCGTAGCAACAGCAACAGGGAGCAGTCGAATAGACCTAAGGCCTGTGGGTCCTCTGTGTCCACTGAATCTACCAGCAGCATCACCACAAAAAAGGAAACTCTGTCCTGACTGTGAAACTGTGAAAAATGCAAGGCATGATTACCATTGCCATGTTTCACTATTGATAAAAAGAATGATCTCATTGCAATCTGCACACTTTGCAAAAAAGCTGTGCATCATGGGATATCAGGTACACATGAATGCAAAGGAGCACGGTGGATCTACTTGGAAATTAATCGTGGAGGAGAACTGTGTGGCCATCAGGAAAAGAGTAAAACTGTACCAGCTGCTGGAATCTCCTCTGAAGTGGTAGCTCCAGTGGTCAAGGACCGGGATGATGATGGTGTCAAAGAACAGATTCCGTGGCGCGAGCAAATCTTCTCAACCCCCCTCTCTCCTCTCCCCCCTTCATCCTCTCTGTCTGTAGGTCTCTGGAACGTATGTTCCGTGTGGAACAAATTACGTTCCATTCTTGATACATTTCTTCGCTCTAGCTTTCAGTTTTTATGTCTTACGGAAACATGGAACCCTCCAAATAATACTGTCACTCCTGCCTCTTTTCTTTCTCATTTTACCAATTTTGCTCATTGCCCTCATCCTCAAGACAAGGAGGGGGGGGTGCACTGGTATTCCTTTTCATTCTTCCTGGTCCCTTTTTCCTTCGATTTCTCGGCCCTCCTTTCCTTCCTCTGAATGCCACTTCGCTCAGTCCTCTCATCCATTCTCGAATGTATTTCTTATTCTCTATCGTGCACCCGGGCCTATCACTTCCTTTCCTGCTGATCTTGATTCACTGTTATCTCATCTTCTCCCACTGTCCTCCCATTCATACTTCTTGGGGACTGTAATCTTTATCTTCCAACTACTCTTGCTTCTCTCCCACTTCTTCCTCTTCTCAATTCTTTTTATTTATCCTAACTTCCTACCGCTCTTACCCTCCCTCCAATCCCTCGGGTTTATCTAGGGAGCAGGTGCAAGTGGTCCTAGGTCACCTGGCCTAAGTCCTGCCCACCTGGTACCTTCCTGCCTGCCACTCTTTTTGACCACTTAGCAAGCCCTGCCCACCTGGTGCCTTCCTGCTTGCTGCTCTTTTTCCCTACTTAAGGAGCCCTCCAGCCTCTTTTCCTAAGCAGATGGGGAGCAGGTGCAAGTGGATCTAGGTCACCTGGCCTAAGCCCCACCCACCTGGTCCCTTCCTGCCTGCCGCTCTTTTTCACCACTTAGCAAGCCCCGCCCACCTGGTACAGTCCTGCTTGCCGCTCTTTTTCCCTACTTAAGGAGCCCTCCAGCCTCTTTTCCTTTTCAGATGGGGAGCAGGTGCAAGTTCTGGCTCTTAACTATTAGATCAAGGGTGTCTCTCGCCCGGGCATCCTAAGCGAAGGGCAGATGAGGAACAGGGCAATTCCTGTTTGGACCTGTTCAGACCAGGAGGACCCAGGGCCCGACCCCCTGCTCAGACAGCAGGTAAGCATACACCAACATGTGTTACTCCCTCTGTCTCCACAGGCCATCCCCACTCCCTCTGGTCCCCCCGTGATGTTCCCTTGTGTCCCCACCATTCTCGCACACAGGTGTTGCCTGTTTTGCTTGATTCTTCTACCCTGCTCCCCCCTCACCTCACTCAAGCCTACTTCTGCAGGAGTCTGTCCTGATAAATTCTGGTTTCACCATTACCGTCTTGTGGACAATGCTGGATTTGACTTTTATGGACTTCATTTATTCACGGTGCGTCACCTTTTGTCAACTCTCATGCTGGACGTCCTTTGCATCTTGTACTCATGGTGGCCCTGAATCATGCTGTTACCATCTTCATCTTGTATCCTGGCTTGCAACATTATGTGTTACTACTGACTTCTGCAATTGCATTCACTCTCCCCTCTTGCTTCTCCACTATTTTGACTGCTAAGTCTCTGTTCTCTCCTCCTTTCCCTTCTCCCTTTTCCTATCTCTCCCCTTACTTTCTTCTATGCACTTTCTCTATCAGAATTGTCCCTGGACCTAGTATGATAGCAACCTCCTCTGTCTCCCCCCTCCCCTTAATGTTTTTTTCCTCCCCACACCCCCTCCAGCACTATCTGAAATGTCGCCAGGCCTAGTATGATAGTTGCTTGTTTTGTTCTTCCCCTACCTTTCTGCACCCCTCTCCCTCACCTCTTGTTTTTCTTCGGCTCTACCAGAAATGTCGTCAGGCCTAGTACGGTAGTCGCCTGTCTGTTTCCATTTCCTTCCCACTCTCCCCCTCCCTTCCTTATCTATGTCTTAGCTCTTGCAGTATCTGAAATGTCGTCAGACCGAGTATGATAGTTAATCTCACATCCTTACTGTTCATGGCCTGTAAGAATGTCATTGTATTTTCCCTTGTTCCCTCCCTTGCCTTGTAGCGCTTTGAAACATATTGTGTATAGGTGCTATATAAATAAACTATCATATCATATCATTTCATCTCTTTATTTAATGTGTACTTCTTTTTTCTATAACACCACATTAATCGCACATCCTATCTACACTTCTGACAATTTTCCTCTTTCTTTTTTTCGTTCTCTACTTACTTCTTTTTCCTCCATCCCCCTGTTTCCCTACTACTTACCTGTCATCTCTCTCATCTAGACTTGTCCCAGACAGTAATTTCTCCTCTCTCTCAGTGGAAGCTGCTTCCACTCATCTGATTCAGCAGTACACTCCACGCTCGATCTCTTCCCAGCCCTACCTTTCCCCCACCCCTTCTATTTCTTTGATCCTCTTTACGCAAGGCTTAGCACCGTTGGAAGACGTCTTCTGCTCCTAAGGATCTTCTGACTTTATCTCCTCTTAACTCTTCCTATGATTCTCTTCTTATTTCTGCTACGAAACAGTATTTCTCTTCTCTTACGCATTTTTTTTCCACCGTCTTTGACGTCTTTTCCAATTATTTGGCACCATTCTATACCCTGTCCCACTGATCCTTTGCTGACTGCTTCAATTCTAAAGTGACCACTCTTCATTCCTCATTATCTCTTTCTTCTCCTTCCTTATCCTCTCCCCTGTCTTCCTTATCCCTATGTTTTCACTGATTCTCCTTGATCTGCTATGCTTCCTTCTCTCTCCTCTTTTTCTCTTCTACCTGATGCAGTTACCTCTGTATTTCTGGCCAGGGGCACCCTACTGCATCCCCGCTCGACCCAATTCCCTCTGCTAACATGCAGTTATCCTTCCCATTCTCAAGAAAGCTTCTTTGGACTCGACCCTACAAACTAACATTCGATCCATCTCCCTACGGCCTTTCTTATGTAAACTGTATATTCTCAAATCTCCCCTTTTCTCCAGCTTCATTCTCTTCTTCCTCCTCTTCAGCCTGAATTCCGCCCTGCTCACTTCACTGAATCTGCCCTAATACACATTGCGCTCTCAGAAGTGGACCCAGAACCCTCAGGGAAAATAGTGCAGCCACCTGCACCGCAGGCACCTGAACGGAAGAACAGAGGAGTCGAGGATGTGTGGGTGAATCAACCTGCTGTTGTGGCCATGCTGTCACAGCCCAGGTAGCTATGCTTCCCCATCTGCTCCTAGCTACCACATGATTGCTCAGAGTCAGTTAGACATTACCAACATTAGGAGGCACTCAAGAGCCCAGCCAAGATGACCGTTCTCCTCTGGTGAGATCTTTGCAAATTCTGCTCTAAAATCCTTGAACTGGCACTCTCACTGACCCCCTGTTAAACAACCTGCCTGTCAGCCCACTCGATAACTCGGAGGAGCTTCACTTGGGGGGCTGCTCTCAGCATGAGTGGCTGGGCAGGCATCTGGCACCATCTCAGTGGCCCATGCCCAGAACGAGGGCCAATGCGGCTCTGTTCCCAGCCCGTGAGTCCCCAACAGTCACAATCGGCTGGTGTGAGGGGACCTCAGCATCTGCAGGTTGCACTCTCAGGAGCAGATTCCTGGCCCTCAGGGCAAACGGTGTGGCTCCACAGCTAGCAGGCACCTGAGTGGAAGGACAGAGGATTGGAGGCTGTCGTGGTGATTTGGTCAGCCTGTGCATTGTTGGGGTCTCGCGGTCGCAGACCAGGGAGCTGGGCTTCCCCTCTGCTCTGAGTCAACAGTCTTTGGCACAGAGATGCTGACCCTGGGCACGGAAGTTCAAGTAAGAGGCCTTCTTGAGACCATCCTGGGGCCTCAGCGACAGGGCAGTCATGAATGGTGGAGCTGGATTCCAGGGCGAACCATCTTCGTCTCAGCGTGGTAAGTATTAAAATGGCACTCCATCTCTTTTGTTAAGTGGCTTCACTTCAACACTACAGCTAAGTCAATGCCTAGTCTGGGATGCTGAGGGAAACCCTTATTCATATATTTTTAGGTCCAGTTCAGGTACTCTGGATGACAACCCTTATATAACACCCCTCTCTTAGAATCCCCCTCACCCCACTGAGCCAAGAAGTAGGTCTGTTTTGCAAATTTAAAAGGTTTATTTGAGAAATATAACAATATATATCTATCACATTTTTATAATAAATGAATATTGGATATCACACTTAAAATATGACAGTGATCAACAATGGATAATGTTCTACTGGTAAACTGATTTGCTTACTTAGAAGTAGTATAGAGGATGAGGTAGCTGAAATGCTTTAGGGTTTCAAGGAAATGCAAGGTGGAATAAATGCAGTACAGAAAATAAACTGATATGGTTTCACAAGAGATAATATGTTCACTTTTCCCCTGGTGGCAATTCACCCCCCCTATATGCAAATCAAGGAGATGGAAGTAACACACGCAGTCTTCAGGAATACAATCAAATACAATCCGGAATTCAGTTCCCCCCCAGCAAGCTTAGAGGAAACAGGTAGAAGTTTGAAACACAGGCCCAAAATGCTTTTAAATGTGATGGCAATGGATGGGAAAATGTGCTAACTGATTTTTATTCCCTCCAGAGATTCAGGGTGAGTGAGAGATGCTTGTTGGTATTAGTTCAGGCTCACTTTAGCAATGCTCTATGAGTTATTACCAGGTTGCAAACGGATTTTAACAAAGGAAGGAATGGAGCTGCTATTTTGACAAGTGGAGAAATTGTGCCAAATCGCAAATTGCGCTAAATTTCGCGAGTGCGTAAATCGCGATTGCAGTAAAAGTATAAGGAGCAGGAAGTCAGTTCTAGGCTTGTTGGAAAGCTTAGATTCTAAGCTTTCAGAGGAAATTTCGTTCCTAGCCCAAACGGTTCAAGAGATACAGACGATTAAATAAAGGTAGTTTTTCGGATTTAAAGTAAAACTCAAAATGACAGGTGACAGTTTGCAGCTTTAGAATGACATATGACAGCTCGCAGCTTTAGAATGACAGATGACAGCTCGCAGCTTTAAAATGACAGATGACACGATTTCTAGGAGGCAGTTCTACTTAGGTTAAAATAGTTTGGATTAGATTATTTTAACTAAGAGATTGGGTTCTGCACAGTTCTGGCGGATACTCACTCCTAATTTTGAAATGAATGGGCCTCGTCGCGGATCTGGTCAACACGTCCAGCGGCGGTTCTCTCTGCTCGGCGGGTCAATCAGGCACCAGTTCTGCTCACAGCGAGCCGGATCTCTGGTTCTGCTCACAGCGGTCTGGGTCTGGTCTGAGGTTCCGGCAAAAGTTCTTGGCAAAGAATTCAAACAGCTCGCCCGGCTGTTGAATAGTTTGGTTAGGTTTGCTGGATTCTGAAGGCCTGCTGAGAATACTTTTGCTTACAGTGGGCCTTCTTGGTTCAAATTTCTGTAGTCTCTGTTTAGCTTGAAGTCTAAGTGTTGGATCTCTGGATGTGAAGTCGTCGGTCAGCACGCTCCGCAGCAAATGGAATTGAATGTCTCTACCTGTCCCAGCAGTCTCTTTTTATGTGTTTTAAAAAGTGGGTGGAGAGGCTAGCATCACTAAGCCTGCCCCTCTCTTGATTTGATAGTTCAATAGATTCTTTGGTCCCTGATTTGGGAAGGGATAGTGTGTCAGAGAGATGTCATTTTTATGACCTGCAGAAATGACACTCCCCTGGTCAATGTGCACACAAATCTATTCCTGATCCAAATACATATTTCCCAGGTACACAGTTGTTTGACATCACATACACACATCATATATTACTAAAGATAGTCCCTGTCCCGACTCTGGCGTTTCTAGGAGCTTGCATTCAAAAATGGCAACTTATTTTCGATTTTAGTGGGTTTTGCAACATTGGTTTTTCATCAAAAATTATACAAAGGTACATTTCCCTTCCACATATATCCCAGTAGCTTTGCATGTCTCTAGCTTAAATACAGTGTCTACAATCTTCATAATTAGCAGGGGTTTGCCCCAGAACATGGTACAAATTGGAGTTTGGACTCAAATCGTGAGGGCATTTTCCATACTAAGACTCTCAAAGTTGTACATTCCTGTCATTTGGTTACAATAAGTTATCACTGTTTCTATAAAATATATATTTGTTGCAATTCAACTCCCCAAAGTGTTTGGGTCCGCCTCCAGAAGTCTGGGTGGGTCAGTGATCACATGTCTCTCCTTGCTGGCAGAGGGCTGTTGACAGGAAACACTCAAAATTAACATACCCCATTCAACTGAAAGGGGCTATTGTCTCTCTCCTCCAGGCTGAAGGGGAAACCCCCTCCCTCTCACTCAGAAGGGCCATGTGATATCCTGCCTCCTGTTGTGAGTCGCTGGGGTGTTAAGAGTTCTCAGCCTCTTGGCCTCTGGGAACAGCAGGTGGCTAAGAATTTCAATTAGCCAACAAGCCTTTGAAGTCCAGTTGACTCAGGTCCCTTTGTCAGCCAGTTCTCCTGTCAGAGTTTAGACCGCTAGGGCCGCCTTGTGGAATTTGTCGGTACTGCATCCATTTTTGGGATCTGTCTTGAATTACTGCATTTCAATAGAGTGGTATTTTGCTTGATAGAATAGGACCCTTGCTTAACATTGTTTTGATGGCATCCTTACAGTAGAGTGGTGATGTGGAACCCCCCACAAGAAGGTTGTATCTTTGGAGTGGTCTTGTGCCAACTGCGCAGTTCTCCTGCACTCTGGGATGGAATGATGGGCGGCGGCAGCTCATCCCCACATCTACCCAGTCTATTGATTCAGCATGGGTCAAAACCCTTCACACTAACTTGGGCAAAACTGCGAGCCACGACTTGAGGGCTGTATGGTCGGGGGCTGAGTGCAAGCTACAGCTCTGAAATTTAATTTAAGCCACAGGTGCCTGAACCTGGCCATCTGGCTATGCAGAGCCAAGAGGGCTGGTTTTCCTACAATGATCAAGCACGACAAGAGTCAAGCTAAATTTTCATTTGAGGCAGGTGGCACCAGAAAGAAATTGAGGGCACCCATCGCTGTACCCCTGGAACAATGTCACCCAGGTACAACACCTGAGGTGAGTGCTGCCAAGGCTGTAGACATTAAAGAAATGTTCATTCAACTTCAGGCAGGTATAAAAACCCTGGATATTAAACTCGACTCCCTATCCTGCAAAGTTAATCACATGAAGGCTTGCTTGGACAAACACAGGGCATCGCTAGATATGGTAGAGGAGAGATTATCAACAGTAGAAGGTGTGTCAAATTCGCCGTCCTCGGAACCAGAAAGTATCAAGAACCTCCTAAAGTCCCCATCGGATAAACAGGAAGATTTAGAATCCAGATCCCATGGAAATAAAATTCAGAATCTAGTGACATTAGAACTAAGGAACTCTTTGTTGAATAACTGCTGAAGGACGTACTTGATTCTTCATGCCCCTTCATCAACTTCCTGATCGAATGCACGCACAGTAACTCAGGACAGAGGACTGCACAAGGGGACCTGACAAGATCGATAATAGACCATCTACTTAATTACTGGGACTGTGATGCTATCCTGAGAATGGCCCATGAGAAAGGTCAGCTAGGATATAAAGATGATGTCATCTGTATATTTCCAGACTTCTCAGCCGAGATCCACACCTCGAAGAAGACCTTCACTGAATTGAAGCAAGCATTGTGGTCCTTGAACATTAAATATTCAATGATATTCCCAGCAAAACCTTTGCTCGAGAACAGTGGGTAAGCTCTTCTCCATCCACTCCAGAGGCCGTCAGGGACTTTGTTGATTCTTTACCACCAGCGTTGCCGCAACCTCATGGACAGATAGGGGGAAGTGTCACTCTCTCTCTGGTGATCCAACGTTAAGGAACCTGATAGACATTTACATAGTTCGTTTACAATTAGGGGAATAACTGAAATTGTTATAGCCAGCGAAAGACACCTCATACTGTACAGCCTATACGTTGATCTTACTCATAAACACTGATTACAAAATCCTCACCAAGATTTTGGCAAATAGGATCACTCCTTTGATGTCAAGGCCCTCTGGTCAGGGTTTACACTGGGTAGGTCAAATTCATATGGTCGTTGTCCATTTGGCTCGACCCATGCTCTGAATCCAGACCTGCCAGCAGTGGCTGCTCTGTTGGACATGGACAAGACCTTCAATTCCATAGAGTGGCCCTTCATGTTCGATGTCCTTCAAAAAATCGCAGTTTCTCTCCCTAGTCTCCCTGCTGAATAGCCATCCAGCAGCTAGGTTGGCAATCAATGGACAGCTCTCTGACAGATTCCCCCACTAAACAGGGTTCTGCCAACTACCCCTTGCTATTTGCCTTGGCCATAAAGCCCCTAGCTGCTCAGATCAGGGAGGGGCACATTCATCGTGGCATACAAGTGTACTCACATAAGCCAGTTATTTCTCTTAATGCTGGCGACATGAACCTTTTCATTAAGGATCCTCAGATTAATTTGGAGCCATTGATGCTGGATACCCAGGATTTTGGTGAGGTTTCCGGCCTCAGAGTAAATGCATCAAAATAAGTTCTATTCCCTCTTACTGAGGGGCCAGTGAATAAACCAATGGGTTGGGATTCCGATGGCATACTTCTAAAACGGAGGTGGCTAGGAGATCCCAGGTGATACAGCAGGAGACTTATGATGCTGTGCTGGAGAAGGCTAAGGTGACAGTGCTTAAGGGGAAGAGCTTTCCACTTACCCTGTATGGGAGGGTATCTCTAATTAAGATGGTCCTGCTTCCAAACCTATACCTTTTTCGGAATTTGCCTCAAATATTTCCCAGCACATTTTGGAAAACGTTGAGAAGTATTCTCTCCGAATTCATATCGGCGAGCAAGAGTGCAAGAGTTGACTGGAGTAAGTTAAGTGTTTCATTTCTTAAGGGCGGCTTGGCTCTTCCAGACTTGCAATGCTACTACCTAGCTGCTCAGGCATAGTATTTTCACCCTGACAGGTGCCATGTGCAAAATGGAAGGTTGATAGTGGCCCTGGTGTACTCAGGTCAGTCATCCTCAAGTGAACCGCAAATAAGGCGGGTGGGGTGAATATGGTTGTCTATACATGTACAACATGGGCCAAAATCGCAGTCAGGGTTGGTGAGGTTCCACTCTGTTCACCTGTGCTGCCCATCTCCCATATTCCAAGGCTCCCGTTAACCAACGACAAACTTTACACTCAGCGCGCTGGTTGGTTGGGCTTATCTAGGTCCACTGCTCCTTTTACAGAAAACCAATTTCTGTCCTTAGGTAGGTTTAAGGAAATGGGTGGCTCCTCTCCTCTGGAAATATTCCTGTATTATCGAATGTGCAACAGGTCCAAAGAAATGTTTAGCTCACTCCAGAACCAACATGAACTGCAACAACATTGCATGATAATAGGTGAGGGCTGTTTGATATCCATTCTTTATGCCACAATCATTGAGAAGTTGTCACATTGCTCGGACATTGCCCATAGGGTATGGGGGAAACTCTACAACAGCCTCTAACAGATAAAGGGCCTGGTTCATGGAAACGTGGACAGAAATCCTGCAGGGGCCGCGTACCAAAAAGGACACTGCATGAGCCTGTGCGCAGAATAAAAAATGCACGCCCTGTTTATCCATGGAATTTACTGTGCAGTCACCTTATTCGCAGGTTGCCCTCGACACACCCGCACGCAAATCATAAACAGGCAGAACAGCTACATTTGAATGCTCATCTGGGCGTGAATACAGGCACCCTTCCAACAGTGCGTGGGGTCATCCGCAAGCAGGCCTGCCTCTCGGGGACCATGCGCAGGGTCCCTAGTAACTGTTGCCGGCACCCCGACAACATGCTCATGATACTTTGTGACTCAGATGAAAATTGCGAAATCTGCATGTGAACCCACATAAACCATACCTGCACCCTGCTACAATGTGTACACACACACCAAAGTTAGATCGGAACCCCGTCTGCGTTCATGCACCCCTAAATTCAACATGTGATGTGGTGATTCCTATGTGCAAATGTCTGTATGCCTGCCTTCGGGTGGCGTGGAAACCGAGGGATTTGCGTGGCCATTTCACTGCCAAGAAACTGCACGGGTGATTCCATGAATATGTGTCGTTAGGTGCAATTGTGGGCATGCAAGGGACTGCCTGTGGGCTACCCCTCGTAACGCCACCTTTTTTGCATGTTCTTCCCTATTTTATGTGTTCCGCCCCTTCTCAGCCCTCTGCGCAAGACACTCCTACCCTCTGCGTGGTCTCTCGCGTGAGGCACTCAACGGATCGCAGAGACGTTGCAAAGTCTGCGCAAACTCCATGCAAGTCCTGGAAAAGTCCTGCGCAGTCGATTCCATGAATTGTCGAACTGGGATTTGCGTGCTGAATGGCACGCAAATCCCTGATTTTCCAAGGAAATTAGCCCATGAATCGGGCCTAAAGTGTGGGATTATTGTTGCATACAAATAAAATATGTCCCCTTTAACAGCTATTTTTAACTGGTTCATTTTAATTTTCTGCACCAAGCATACAGCACACCAGTGCAACCTATTTTCCTCCACTTGGCATGGTGCTGTGGCCCGTTATCAGACTTCTTGGGAGGGGTTTTAGGAGGATCAACAAAATGATTGGCAAATCCATAGAGGTATCTCCTATCACTGATTATTGGGTTACTCGAAAGACATCCCGAGGTAGTCCAGGTGTCTGGTTAGGTTACTACTCATGCTTGGTAGGCGCTGTGTTGCCCGGGCGTGGGGAAAAGGTACCCCGCTATTAACTCAAACCTGGATGTGGGACATTGCATTCTGTTACGACATGGAAGTGACATGCAGGGACTCCTCCAGACTGAAAGACATCTGGGGTCTGTATCAGAATTATTTAATCAATAGGTACTTAGATCCAAACCCCAATCAGACAGCAAATGAGGAGTCCCCGGATTGATGTATTGACAGACTTACGGAGTAGAAACATGGGTGCTACTAACTGTATAATTTACAAAAGGTTAATTTACTGACGTGGCACTGTTACTGATCAGGCTTGGACTGGCCTATAGAGCAATGCCCGAACCCAAAACGCAAAATGCTAGTGTTTGCCAGTTTTTCATTGGTGCCCCAGACACTCTTATTCCCCAGTGCTACACTGTTTCTGATTACCTATTCTTGGTAGTCATATCTCAGACAGTCATGCTTGTATTACCACTAGACAGCATCAGCACGTTGTTTATTCTCTTGATGTAATAAAGAAAATTTCAACAACAAAAAATACATTGCCAACAGTAATGTATGCAAGGGAGCTGGCCAGCGCATCTTCACAGCACTCTCCATCCCCCCACCCACTCCCCAAAATGTGCAGGTCACCTTTGACAATAAGGAGACCTGCACACTTTCAGCAATGAGCACAAATGAAGAAACGCACTCTCGTGTGCTCTCTTTTTTGAGAGTCTGCCACAAGAAACAATAATCAACACAATTGACAGTATGTCAGGCTCCCAAGCATCAAGCAAAACTGTGTGCCCCATGAATTCTGTTTGAAAAATCCTTCAGATGCAGCTCTCGCTCCTGTTAGACGGTGTCTGCCCCCATTGATACAGGTCCACCCTTATTCAGGCCTTAAGGTTATGGACTTTCCTGCCATTGAAATAGCGCCTTTTGATCGACCATTTTGGTTTTGTGGATCAAAATTATCTTTTTCCCAGGTTATCTGGATGTAGGAGTCTTACAATATACTTAGTATTAAGATCTAGTGCGTCGATGCCTCTTGAGAGGCGAAACAGAGCACTTTACATGCAAATACAAACATACTTCAGGGTTGGCTCGTCCACAAAGGGTGAGGGGGCATCGACCCACCGCTCCCCTCGCCATGATGGAGGAGCCGAGGAGTCAGCCCAGTGAAACACTGAGTGCTACCTCAGATGCTTTTTCCAGCTGAGGGAGCACTCCTGGCTGGCTGAACTGTCAAAGGGCCTATATCCCCAGTAAAAAAAATGCCATAGCTGTCCTCTTGGATTCCAGTGCCTCGCACACACACATAGTCACATTCATAATTAATGTCATTATGTGTGAGTGCAAGGTGCTGATGCAACAGGGGGCAGGCATGGCATTATTTTCTGGGCATCTGTGATAAAGCAAGCATGATAAGTGTTATTGTATAGCTAGACTGGCATATGAATGCAGCTAGTCTAGCCATTACTTACTATTGCAGGACATTTTGTAATGGGCATCTTTGATAAAGCAAGCATGATAAGTGTTATGTAGCTGGATTGGCATTTTGGTGCAGCCCATTTGGCTATATTTTCACACTTTGGCATGCATTTTGGTAAAACAGGGTATTGGCATATATTGGCAGAACCAGCGTGGACATATTCTCTTATAGTATCATTACTGGCATTATGTGTAAAGCAAACATGAGTATGTTCTTATATGGGAATACTGACATATATTCATGCAGCCAGTATAGAAATGTATGAGCACAGCCAGCATGACAATGTTTTCCTACTTGAACACATTGCACAAATGCATCATGAAAATATTATGTTGTAGAAATGTTCCTGTGCACGTTGGTGGCTTGCACCTATTGGATTTATGCCATGATTTGTCATACAAAACCAATTGCAAACTGTTTGCACTTTTGCGCAATTTTTCAAAAACTAGTGCTGTAAAATGCACAATTTGAACCCATAATTTCGATAAATGCGTCTGGGGTAGACTGCCCCCCCCCCCTGCTCGCTATGCTCAGTCGCTGAGACATATATGGCAGACATATTGACAACCCTCCCCTACCGCCACTGACATGCATGCAGACCATGTACACATTGCTATTTTGCTTTGAAGCTAAAAGATTGTGCTACAGAGAGTATGTGAAACTGCATCTACAGGCCTCTTCCAAGGCGATGTTCAGGCCATTCTGTAGGCCCTACTTTGCATCATCTCCACAGGATGCTGCAGAGCCCAAGCATGTGGAGATGGAGGAAAAACACAAAATGTCCTTGCTGTTTTTAGCATCTCAACCCCCAGCATAAGTCATATTTGGAGTTGGAAATGCGCTTGAAATAAATATTTCAAAGATCTCGCCAAAAGGTGGCACTATTGGTTCATGAAAATAAAGCGATGCAAAACTGAGAAGCCTCGGGAGCAATGTCTTGGAGCAGAGCAAAGAGGGAGAGCAATTAAGCAGTCACAGAAAACACTATTATTACAACGGGCTTTCAATGCTGAGGCCAACGAAAAAACAACATCATCAATAGGGCTCTGAATGTACATTTCTTTCGCTCTTAGATGAACCAATTCACAACAAATTAAGATTTGTTTGAGAAAATATTTCAAATAATGCAAGGTATACAGGCCCTGGTATTTGATAATCCAAAAAGAGTGGTCTTGGTGACAGGAAAACAAGCATGAATACAGATATCGAAACCACATTGTAAAAGTGATGTGCAGAGGCTGGCTAGGTTAAAAGGTTGTCCTGAACCAAATAGTCGAAAAATGGTTCGACAATGTTACTATGTACCATGGCAGCAGGGTCACAGGGTCAAGGTTCACACTGCCCCCAGACATACGCACACGTGCGCGTGAGGGCGCAGACGCGCGCACATGCAAAGAAAATTGTGTGCACTAATTAAGGGGAGGCTGTTAGGTGGGCGGGGGGGGGCTGGTCATGGACATCGCACCAGCCCTCCAGTTGTACTCTGGGACACCAGTACCACGGAGGCCCAGAGCCTCATGGGATTGAGGGATGAGGGCTGGTCGTGGACAACGCACAAGCCCCCAGAGGTACTATTGGACACCAGTACCGTAGAGGATTGATGGGTGGGGGCTGGTCATGGACATCGCACCAGGCCCCCATGAGGTGCTATGGGACACAAGCACCTATGAGGCCCTGTGCCTCTAGGCGTGGCAGGTTGAGACCTACCAGCACATGCGGACTCTGGATGCCCTCGTGGCAATGGGGCCTATGGCAACCTGGCCTGCAGGCCCTAATTGTACAGGTTGGGCCTGCAGGTCTTAATGAGAGTCAGACTCAGGTCGTTCAATTTCTGAGTCTGCAGCCGTTCTGCTGCACGTGCCTGCAGGGCTCCCTTTTATTAGCTTGGGCCATGACGACAGCTAAAAAGGGCAAAACACGTGGGAGGGCTACATCCCTTTAAAGGGGAAACCCACATGGAGGGTCACTCTGTAACAAAGTCCTAATATCTGGAGCGGTATTAGGTAGTAGATGAGCAGTGTGTTGTTTCCCTCATTCAGCGACCTCCGCCTCCCGCCCCCTCTCTCCTGTTCCTTATTAATCAGCACATCATCTCTCCAAAAGACCACGAAAAATGTAGAATATCCGTGTTAGGCAGACCTGTTTAGTCCGGAGTTTCCGGGTTTCCAGGCTTTTCTGTGGGTGTCCGCGAAGAGGTGGGGTGTCGAATTGGTTTCCAGGCGTTCCAGCAACCCCCTCCACACCTTTTTGTGATTGGCTACAAACATGGCCAATCACATGGAGGTGTGGGCGCATGGACAGCAAAGCAAGCAAATCCCGCCCCTTTTCTGCCATTCCACCATGGTGTTTGTCTTTTTTTAGCCATGTGAGTGGGGTCTTGGGTGAGTATGTGTGGGGCATCGGGTGACGTGGATCTCCTGGTTTTTCTTTTTGTAATTGTGGGCAGGTCTGGCGTTAAGATCAAAAACATGGCAGGTGAACAAAACGGCGATGTTGCACTATCCAGGTCCATGTAGGTGACAGCTTCTTCCCTCTTCTCCAACATGTGCCTCACGCATTCCACTGTGCCTGACTGAAAGCTGTGGCTGGCCTTCACCACTCTTCACCCACATGTCTCTCCTGCCCCCAGTGCTGATCAATGGGCCGGCTCTTGCCTGGTGCAAGATCTGGCATCAGATGTCTCTCCGGATGTCGGATCCGGCCTGCCTCAGTCCCGGCCGTAGAGGTGGGCGAGCTCAAAGGGGCTCAGGCTGGCCCATCATCTCAGGACAGTGCCTCCCCAAAGCAGGTGCCGGCTACAAGCCCCGCCAGCTGCCCGCAACATCTTTTGAAAAAAATATGATTCCGAAGTAGTGACCGCACAAAAGGAGCATGTTGGCCTGACTTCCTCCTTGTCCCGTCTGATTTCCTCTCCCACCCCAGCCACCCATTTATTGGCTGGGAAGGAACAGCAGGAAGTCAGGCAGCCAGGATGGACATGAAGTAATGTGAGCACGCTCCTGTTAGGCAGTGGAGCAGGGGTGAATTTAAATGTAAGTGCTTACGAACTATATTGGAGATCGGATCTTCTTTCGTTTTTTTGGTAAAAATTGTAACACAATTAAATCAAGAATAAAACCTCAAACCACTTTTCTCATCAACCAGCCCCCTCTCACTCCTTTTCTTTTCCCCCAGACTCCTCGTACTGCATTTCACAGCTCCCAGTCCCCTTGCACCTCATTTCTCACACCCCAGCCGCTTTGCAACTCATTTCTAGGATCCCAGGCCCCTCTCACTCCTTTTCTAGAACCCCAGCCCCTCTCACTCCTTTTAACGGCCTCCAGCCCCCTCGCAATCCATTTCTCCACTCCCATCCCCCTTGCATCTCTTTTTTGACCCCAGCCAACTTGCTCCTCCTTTCTAGACCCCCGGCCCCCGAACAGACTCAGACTGGCCTATATGGCGATAGGCCCATGTCCGAACCAAAAACGCAAAATGTGGTGTGGGCCACTTTTTTGGCCAATGTGGGCAATTATGATGAGTTACTTCACTATGCGGCTAGTAGTTTTGACCAGTGTTGCTGAATAAATATTCTTTAAAATGGTCAATTTACATCACATTTTATCCAAAAACTCCTCCTTGTGTACTATTCTAACAGTGTCACAAAAGGAATGAATAGCCATTTGCAACTGTGGGCCACTCTTTCATTTGTGCCTGAGACAATTGTGTGGCCCAGTACGACCCTGCCCCTTGCACCTTTTTTCTAGGACTCCAGCCCCTTTGCACCTCTTTTCCCGGCCCTCAGCGCGCTTGCACCTCTTTTCTAGGCCCCCAGTGCCCTCACATCTCTCTTCTCAGGCCCCCAGCCCCTTGCACCCCTCTACTTGAACCCCAGCATCTTGCACTCTTTTTCTCAGGCACCAGCCCCCTCTGACTCCTTTTCAAGTCATCTTTATAAAGCAGAGTGTTGTTGAAAGCTTGACAGAGGGGCGAGAAGGGGGATAATGAGAGTGCAATATTGTGAATATTTGCCCAGGATGTGGCATGAGAGTATGCAATCCTGGAGACTGGAGCCGTCATTTTCCCTGATTGTGGACCTGTGCTGCTTTTCAGGGCACAAGGAAAGGATACATGTGTGAACCCACGGGGGGGGGGCTTTTAAATCAGTAACACGTCATACAAGGATGGGGATGCAGAATAACTCTTACACCAAATAATAAGACCAACTCAGGAAGTTGGCAACAACAAATGTTTGATTGTGCTCTCAATCATTTTGCATAAAAACACATTTATATAGCAAAATTTCATCATACATGACGTCATACTATTTGGCAAACTAAGAAAAACCTATGGGAAATTGTGATTGGCCTAAGGGGAACATCTAGGTATACTTTCTTTAAGGGATCGGGTTGTGATTGTGTCTCTACTGTCAGCTAAACAACGTATGCCCATCCCTCGAGCAAGTCATCTTCATCAGTTACTAGATACACAATACACCATTGGCTATCAAACTATAAGGCCCTTCATTATATAGCCTTCTACAATTGGTTGGCATGCTTGTAGCCTTCTGGAACATTCGATTCACTAGCAGCACGTAATCTGGTACCCCAGGTGCCAGCGGGTGGACTTGACCGTGTATTCCCACCCAATTAGCATAAAATCCCTCAATGCTCATGCTGTCTGCCATTCAGATTGTCTTTGAACTTGTCCTTGCAAAGTATCACTGCTCCTGAGAATAAAAGGGAGTATGGGCACACTCTTATCACAGTTCTGGTCTGTGCACACCAACTCCTATTTCCATCCTTAATTCACGTGACAGGAGACCCTATTTCAGCCTGTTTTGCAGCATTTAATTGTCTTGAATTAATAAACTTAGCACTCATGGTGTTCTTTCTTGCACCTTAACACAGACTGATTCAGATTCCCACATTCTCTGTTCTTCAAGGATAGATAACCGGTTGTTGGCTGCCTCATCGTTGGACACCAGGCCAGACAGCCATTGCAGACCTCTCCTCGATCTTCAGCTGTTTTCTTGCTGCGACACAGCCCTCCAATTCTTCTTTCTTCACAGGTCTGAGCTTACTAAATATGTGACACCGATGTCCAGAATTCTATATAATGGCGGCATTGCCTGCAGTCTATTCACTACATATAGCTAGCCTTTAAGATCACTTAGTCTACCTGCATTGCTGAATCTGTACAGTTATAAAATGGCTTGCATTTTCTGCAGTACCCTTCATAAGTGCAATCTTCATTCCGCATATGAAAAGCTACTCGACTCCTTACTCCATCATCAGATTCTATAAGGTGTATGCACCTTCTTCTTTGACCATTGTTCTCAGTGCGTCACGCTCATTTTTTGTGACGTCACCAGCCTCCTTTCCTCTCATCTTCTTATTCCTTCAGTAACTTCCTCCAAGAGATTGTCATCTCTACAGAGACACGTCATATGGGGTCTTCTCAATGGATACCTTTTCTCGAAGATTGTCAGTGGAATTGACACAATCACTGTTGTTGTGCATGGTGCTACTTCCGGTTCCCAACATATAGGCAGAATGGGGGCGGGACTTCCTGCCGAGGCATTCAGTTTCTCCTCTACAAGTGGATGGACAGTGTTGCTTTTTCAGAAGGCAGAGAGACAGCAACCCTTGGGTGTTTTTGAGGCTGGCCAGCTTGCTCAAGTGTTTGGTTACCAGGATTTCACCCAGGCTATCACCTTCCCAGTGTTGACACTTACCCACAAGACTAGAAAACACTGTCATCAAAGCACATGTCTCAAATTGCGATTTTCTTTTACAGGGAATATTGCACTAAAGATTGCTGAGTTTAAAAGGTGAGCACCTTTTATACTTTACTGCAGGACCTAGGCTCAAAATCCGACAGTGAGGGTTGCATTCTCTTTGTCTAGCATTAAACGTTAGCATTAAATGCTAGAAAACATTTATGGATATAATGTACAGTTTTTCATTAATTTTTAACAAGAATCACTGAGTCAAACGATATTCATTAGTCGTTTAGAAACCAACTAATAGTCAAGGCCATTGCCAATGAGCCAATGCATTTCGGACGTGGAAGTCCTTCTTCAGGACAGGTTAATAACAATGGCAATACAACAGGATGTAAGCAAAGGGCCCCATGCCCAAAGTCAAGTAGCAGAGAAAAAAGCGACCAGTAAAACAGCAATAATCCATGGCAAAATGGGATTGTTGTGAAAGGTACATTTCAATTTCTTTATTTATTGGAAAAATGTATAAAGCGCAAAACTAAGGCCCAAAGGCATCTAGGCGCTAGCACATCTTTCACAATGATTTGAAAGAATATGAATATTTGATTATGAATGTCACAGAATCACAACCGCATGTGCCCATACCCACCCATTGTGGTATTTATTTTTATAAGGCTTTATTTGGTTTATTGTTTACAAACCTTTTGCCTTGAGATACAATAAAAATTGTTGTGTACAAATTAACACAGCTTAATAGCAATTGGAACAAGATATCAAAGAAGAAAGAACAAAACACAAAAAACAGAGAAAAGAAATAAAAGAAAAAAAAGAGAAGCAAAAAAATTAAAATTAAATGTTCCTCTTTCTTTTGTTCCATTTTGTTGCAGGTCTGGAGGAGAATATACAGGACAGCTAGTTGGATTTTGCGACAGTAATTTTCTCAAATGTTGCCTGGAAAAATGTCACCAGCGCTAAGGTGGTGTTCAGACGTGAGCCTCTCAATAAATCCAGCCACCAGTCTTCTGCTGATCTGCTTACATAATTGGAGGTGATCTCGGACATTAGTTGACATCTTATAATGTTCCCTGCTGGACAGAATAAAACCAAATGTTTCAATGATTCTTTGGTCTCTGTAGTGTGACACAATCTGCATTGTTGAATAGACTTTGCTCTTGAATTGATAATGTCGCCAGTCGGAAACAAATTCATCCTGAACCTCAAGTGTTGATCTCGAAATCGTGCATTTGGTAACACTTCTAAATATTTTGGGATTGTGTTCAATTTTCGACTTTCAACAAAGGATCTTCCATATAATTTAAGTTTATTTCTATCTTCATGCGTGGTTACCCAAGTCTCTCATGTAGAGTTTTTTTTTTAATCTTATCTGGGTTCTCTAGAAGTGAACTTTCGGTTTCATTCAGGCCTTTGATAATTTCTTGGCATATTGTTTTCCATTCTAGTCATGCTTTTTCATTACTTGCTTTGACAGCATCATTTATGCCTGAGAAACCATTTTTCATTGCTGTGTCAATACGTTTACGGAAGAGTGTTAGCGACTTCCATGTGACGATCGCCTTTAACGCGGTTAATCTCAATTCCATCTGTAAAGCTTGGAGTTGTTCCAAGAGGGACTCTTAGCAGTCGTTTCCAAAATAGGCCTTCAATGACTGTCCAGCTATCAGATCGAAATGTGAAGACTGTTTCGGCACCATATGTTAAGATGGGGATTACTTTAAGCTGTATATACATTGTATTGATCACACAATACAGTGAAGCTGTTCAATAGAGCAAGTCATTGTGCCAAATAATATGCAAAGATGCACGATTGTTGTTCGTGGTGCCCGGAAAGGTTCAGTAGGAAAACAACAAAGAATAAAAGAAGAGACAAGAGAGAAGAACAATTGCAAGACATCCATATTTTTTCAGGCACAATTATGTCATTTCTTCCTTGTGCAAAAAATAAGAATAAGAACAATGGAACCGTCCGTTGCCCGGGTTACCTTACTGAAACCGCAGACAACCCCACTAACGGGGTGTATCTTCCTCAGCGAAAACCCCCCTAATGTTCACAAGGATCTTTCACTGACAATGTGTCTTCTCCCTTGTCTCTTTTATCCTTTTATTAGGCGAAATGCAGAGCAAAAGGTATTTTCGTATCCTACATGTTTGTAGGCCAGTGATTGTATGATCCTGATGCGCCTTATTGATAGAGAAATGCACACATGTGCCCTATTCTGTAAGTAATGGCATGTTCATGGGCACTGTTACCATGCTCCAAATGGAGGCGAGAGCACGTGCATCGCTCGACCCTGTCTTCAAGCAACACATCTGGGGAACATCTGGGGAACTATTTCTAAATATTGCCATATTAAGGGCCTAATTCACAGAAGTGTTTTTTAATAGCGCAATCCCATAGGAAAACGCTCTGTGAATCAGGGCCTAAGACTGGGTCCATGTCTACTACTGCAATAGCAGCAGGGCCAAATGGCCTAACTTACCAAGTGCTGAAAAAACAGCCTCTACTCTGGGCCAAAATACTATCTTGGCTATTTGGAGCGATCTTAGAAAGCCAATAATTCCCTGCATCATGGAAATCGGTGGTTATCATCCCGCTATTCAAGGGGGCGACCGACTGCAACCCACAAACTATTGGCCCATCGCCCTCCTAGACATTGAGAGTAAACTCTTCATGAAGATCCTATTGGGGGATATAGGAAAAATAAATACTCTCAAAACATCAAACAGGTTTCAGAGGCGGACACTCGACAGCATTAAATTGATTAATATTAAACATCTTAAGCGAAAAGACAAAGGTGAAAGGAGAACAACAGTTATATGGTGCCTGGGTAGATTTTTCGAAGGCATTCGACCATGTGAACAGAAAACGTCTATGGGCAAAATTAAAGAAATGGAGTATCCCGGAGGGGCTTTTATCTATGCTGGTAGAACTTCATAAGGATACTACTATTAGAGTCCGGCTAGGTGACGAAGGACATCTGTCAGACTCAATCAAGGTAGAATGAGGAGTATGTCCGGGTTGTCTGGGTGCCCCCTTATTCTTTATTTTCTATCTTTCTGACATAGGAGAGTCATTGGAAGAATCGGCACTTGCCAGTCCCATAATCCATGGGTGCAAGATCCATTGGCTTGCTTACACTGATGACGTAGTCCTGATGGACAAAACCCTGATAGGGCTGCAGTGACTTCTTGACAGACTGGACATTTATGCAAAGGAAAACGACCTGGCCATCAATCTAAAGAAATCAAGGACAGTAGTCTTAAAGCATCCACTCAAGAAGATACACTATCCAGACTGGAAGCTTGGGGGACAGAGTATCCTAAGAGTGGAAGAACTAACCTATCTGGGCTACAAGGTTTATGCAGCACCATCACAGGCGAAGGATGAACAGGATATGCAACTAAAAATCTCACAGCTAGTTCCCCAGATGAAAAAGATCACATTCAAATTCTGCAAATTCTCACTCATGCCATTGAACAAATTCTACATTGCCAAAGTGGTCCCAGTGATCCTTTATGGGTTAGAAACAAAAACATGTTTATTGAATGTAGATTGGCAAAGTCTGGAGGGGCTAGTCTGGAAGAGACTACTGTCTCTCATTGAGCCTTCCAATGTCCTCCCTCAGATTCCAACTGGGCCTATGGTCACTAAAAGCTCAGGCAGAATGGAAATGAATTTCCCTCTTCCGACTAATAATCACTGCTCAGAAGGACACCCTGTACTTTGATATTAAGGCCCATCTGGAAGCAAACAAATCGAAAATACTATCAACCCTGGAAGAAAAAACACAGAAAGGCCTGGAGAAAGCAGGAACTGACTTGGAGACATTGACACTTAACCCTTTGAAGGTAAAAAAGCTCTTAGAAGAAACAGACTGGATAACGACAATCGATAAGATGCGCTCCCACACACCTGAAAATCTCTTCCTAAAAGCATATAAAAAACAAGGAGTTTTGGGGGGCGCTGTTGAGCAGCCTGCAAGATGGCCGCTTAGCGCTCGAGCTCCACGCCTAGCCGCCACCTATCCGATTACATTTGCGGCTCCCTGCCTGATCCTGGTACCCTGCCTCGCACTAACGACGGCTGCTGCTGGGGGCTCTCTCCACACCAACTTCTGGAAGAAATCGGACTCCGGGTACCCGTAATCCACCCACGAACTACGCGGGCGGCGGCGCGGCCTGTGCCATCGTTCGTCTCCCGAGTCTCTTGGGCCCCGACTCGGCGCTCGCCGCCGCCCACTCTGCTGCTGGATCGTGCCTGCGTCTTAGGCGCGGCTCCTCTACGCCACAGGCCCGGAGTTACAACTATCTCCGCCTGCCCGCCCCTCCGGGGGGAGGAACGTTGCTGCGCCGGCCGTCGGGCCGCGGCTGAGGGAGTGGGCTGGCGGGCCCGCTCGAGATCGTTCCCCGCCCGGCTGCGGACCCTGAGGGCGACCCACGGATCTGCGACCTCTCCCTCCGCTCCCGGGGGACTGCTGGAGGTCCGGCGTGCTGCGGCGGCCCTGCCTGGACCTGACCGGTTGAGCGGCGAACTGCGAGGTGAGATCCGGGGGTGACTGTATTTTTCTTCCCGGCGGGATGGCCAGCTGAGGCCTGGATGTATGGATCGCTGCTGGGGCTGCAGGGGAACCTCATTCCGCTCCTGGGCCTACGCTGCACCTCACCTCCTCTAGGGTGGGCGACCTGCTCCACACCTAACGGACCCCCGCCTCCCTGGTCCTGCTTGATCCTCGCCACGTTAACCGGGCCCGCCACTGGCGGCGAACTTTACCGCACCGGGCCGCTCCCACTGGCTCCGCGGCATCTCTTCCGCGCATCTCGCCCTCTCAGCGCCCCAACCTCTTATTGACTACGCGCTGCTCGCCTTGGCGGAGTCCATCACTGGGTCTGTGCTGGGTGGGCTGCCGGTCCCTCTGCTGAGCCCTGCATTGGCTTCATATCTTCAATTCCCACGCATATCGTCTCCCGGCTCAGGGCTTTACCAACCTTGGCCTACTTGGCCACTTCCTACGTGCCCGTAGCAGAACGTGCCGCTACATCTGGCTACTCTTCGCTCTGCATCTCCCTCTCATTCTCTTCCGTCGACCATGTCGAATCGCTCCAAGAGCGGCGCTAGAGGGGGTGCCATGGACAAATTTACCAAAGCGGCCCCTCGGTCCGAGGGGGGCCACGCATCAACTACGCCAGAGGAACCTGATATCGAGCAGAGCCCCGGGGCTCCATCCCCTGATCTTACTGCCATGATGGAATCGATGGCAAAAAATTTCGCCTCCTTTCATGAGAAGCTTGACGACATCAATGCTAATGTGGCTTCGCTCAAAACACGTGTCGATCAGGCTGGCTCCAGAATTACAGAGGCCGAGAATCGGATTTCGACCAATGAAGACGAACTACACACGCTACAGGACACTGTGGCTGCCTTGTCGCGTGACATGAAGAGCGTAAGGGCCTACGCATCATTGGGGTTCCCGAAACCGCCCTGAAGGGTCGTATGGAGGAGGCGGTCGAGCGCCTGCTTAAGGACTTGCTTGGTGACCCGGAATTTTCCCCTTATTTCACTGTTGAGCGAGCTCACCGTGCCTTGTCCCCGCGCCCCAAGCCTGGCGATATCCCCAGGCCCATTATAGCCAGGATCCTCAATTACCGGGACAGAGACCTCGTTCTCCGCCTGGCACGCGAGAAGGGTGAGCTGCGCTTGGAGTCTAACACTATTCGAATTTTCCCGGATTTCTCAGTGGCTGTGCAGCAGGAAAGGCGTCAGTTCCTTGGCGTCAAGAAGATGCTTCGGGAGCGCAAAGTCCCATATCCCATTCTATTTCCTGCCAGACTCAAAATTACCCACAGGGGCAAACTCTTTTTCTTCACCATCCCTGAAGAGGCGGCGAGGTTTATTGAAATGGAGATACCGCTCCAGGGCCTTGCTGATGAGAATTGAGGGAATGTCGAGGAAAGGGTTTATTCACTGCATTTGCTGTCTTTGTAATTACGCTATCTCACTGTGATGGTCTATGCACTCGTTATTGCCCGGGTTGGGATGCCCGGGCCCTACTTCTCCTTTGGTCTGGGTTGCCGCTGTACATGGGACCAACATTGTGAGGTTTAGCTGCCCAACTGTCATGTTTTCCTCCCTAAGCGGCACTACTGCGAGACCCCCACTTCATTAAGACCGCTCCAGTTCCCCACTCAGGGGACACATGGGGTAGATGCTATTCGTTTGTTGACACTGGTCTGGTGGCTGCGGAGCCGCAGGGGCTTGCGTGTGTCCCCGCATTTCCACTTGTGGGCGGGGACTCGCGCTGGGAGTCCACTGATACTGTTTGTTTTGTAACAGAGCCGCTGGCTCTAGGCGTGCTAGTGCGTGGCAACGGCGCACCCCACTGCGATTGCACTGTTTTTCTCTGTTCTGTTGTTATGGGTTGGCCCCTGTTGGGCCCTTGGGGGGTTCTGGCCAGGTTGTGGTTGGCCTAATATGGGGCGGCTAAGGGTGGGTGATGGGTACACTGCTGATTCACGGTTAGTGGTGCGGGTGGGGGGTGGGAAGGGGGTTGTTTTCTCAAAAGGCACACGAGGTTTCACTGGGCGCATGCTGGCGGGGCGCAAGCGCGCATGCTGCTTTAACTACGGAGGCCCACATTGCCACTTGGGTTGGGATGTTCACTGATGATGAATACTGCGGTTGAATATGGCTACGATTGAAATGCCTACTGTCATAATGTCCTGGAATGTTCGAGGATTTAGCAACCACACCAAAGCGCGCAAGATCATGGCGTATGCCAACAGGCATAACTCTAGGATCCTGCTACTGCAGGAGACACACTCCAATGGTCTGATACCAAGGGCACTTGCCCCATCCTGGGGTCCCGCCAGATTTTTCACTTCCTACTCCACGCAGTCCAGGGGGGTTCTCACGCTTACCCACAAATCAATTAAGTTTGGACTTCATAAAAGCTACATCGACCCCGAAGGTCGCTATGTTATATTACACTGTACATTGGTCAATAGGGAATACCTGCTTGTCAACACCTACTGCCCCAATGTGGACTCACCGGAATTCTTTGACGCAATAGCCACCATACTTCTGGGTTATGTGGGAGTGCACATTATATGGGGAGGAGACCTAAACCTGATATTGGACACTGTCTTGGACAGAACATCCACGACTCCTAGGGCAGTCTCCCGCGCAGCGCGCAGGCTACGGGGTCACATGAAATCCCTCAACATTTGTGACGCCTGGAGGACTCTCCACCCGCAGAAACGCGAATATACCTATTACTCGTCTGTACATGACAGCTCGTCCAGGATAGATCTGTTTCTTGTTTCCGGTGAGGTAATGGGCGGAGTGGAGGGCGCGGGCATTTTGGCCCGCACGCTCTCGGACCACGCCCCAATCACATTGTCCCTGAAATTGGGCACTACTGCTCCAACGGTCAGCACTTGGCGTTTTAAATCTGAGGCCCTAAAGGACATCGTGTTTAAGGCCGAAATACTAGCGGATATCGAGTCGTTCTTCGAACTTAACTCTCTCCAGGACACGACCGCAGCGGTTAGGTGGGAGGCCTTTAAAGTATATATAAGGGGCATGTCCATCTCCCGGGAGGCCGGGGTGCTGAAGGCCATTAGAACTGCCCTGGGGCAATCTGAGGCCAAATTGAAACAACTTGAGCAACGCGCCACTACCGGCTCTGACACCTCCATTCTTGCCCAGATTTCTGACGAACTTCAAGTATATAATACACTGGCCACCTCCGAAGTCCGTTATTTCAGTCGCCCTCAGGCCGCCAGGAGATATGGGGAGGGCGATAGACCTGGGAAAACGCTTGCGACCCTGGCTAGGGGGGAATTGGGCCGTACACAGGTCTCCTTCATCAAGGATCGGAATGGGGACGTGCAATGGGCGGACCCGAAAATACTAGAGACATTCACTGAGTTTTACAGCTCCCTCTATTCCCAGCCCGCAGAACACGCCGAACAACATATGCGCGAACTCCTCGGGCAAACTCCTACCACGGAGATTTCCCAACAGACTAGGGACCAGTTAGACTCCCCGATTACACTAGACGAGATAGTAGCGTCCATCTCCGACTTGCCCAAAGGCAAGGCGCCTGGCCCTGACGGCCTCACCGCCGACTTTTATCAGGAACACATTGCCGTCCTGGCCCCTCGTCTGTTCGAGGTATGGAACGAGGCGCTACAAACCTCCATCCTCCCCCCCTCCATGCGTGAAGCGGTAATCACGGTGTTGCTCAAACCGGGCAAGCCGGAAGACGAATGTGGGTCATACAGACCCCTCTCTCTCATGAACCTGGACACAAAGATCTTCGCAAAAATTATTGCCAACCGTTTCTTGCCGATAATGACGCACCTTGTGCATGAGGACCAGACGGGCTTCGTCCCGGGCAGGTCCACCTCCCACAATATCAGGAGACTGTTTAATGTCATGTCCCGCATAGACCAGGATGCCCAGGCTGTGGCGGTTACGTTAGACGCCCAGAAGGCCTTTGACATGGTCTCTTGGAAGTATATGTGGCTGGTCCTCGAGACAATGGGTGTTGGTCCAAACATGATAGGATTCATCAGACTTTTGTACACCTCCCCCGTGGCGCGGGTTCGTGTTAACTCTCTTACATCTGAGATCTTCACGCTTTTCAGAGGCACCCGGCAGGGCTGCCCCTTCTCGCCGATTCTCTTCGCACTGGCGATTGAACCGATGGCGGACTATGTGCGCTCGAGACATTCTCGCAAAGGTATAAGATTAATAGAGGAGCCTGAAATCATATCCCTATATGCAGATGATGTCCTACTTTACATCAGGGATCCCACTACCCATCTCAACCCCATACTGAGAGACATCACTCGCATTGGTACACATTCCGGCTTTACGATCAATTACTCCAAGTCGGAGATCTTCCCGCTTACGAAAATTACTACACACCCTGCTTCTGAATATCCTCTGCGCTGGGCCCCTAACGGTATTAAATACCTGGGAGTACATGTATCCCTCACTAAACCCACCCTACTCACCGATAATTACTCCGCTGTAGCGCGGACTGTTGAGGAAAAAATTTCACGATGGCGCACTCTCCCGTTGTCCTTTGCGGGTCGACTGTCCCTGATCAAAATGATCCTCCTCCCCAAGCTCCTGTACACCTTTAGTAATGTGCCCCTGTGGCCTGGGAGGGCATACTTCACTAAGCTTCACACACTCTGCGCACAGTTCCTCTGGCACTCTGGTGCGGTGCGCAAAAAGTGGACTGACATGGCACTCTCGTACAGGCGGGGGGGCATGGCTGCCCCTGACCTGGCTACATATTGGTTCGCGGCCCAAGCCCAGTATGCCACCCACTGGTACCCTGGCGCCCCGGGACGCCCTCACGTCAAGCTGGAACGGCTGGCATCCTCGGGTATTAATCCGATGACCCTAGTGCTGCACCGACACTACGCACCGGACTCCCCCATTGACCCCTTAGCCGCGACATTATTCGCCTGGTCACACATACTAAGCCCGTCGCCTGGGACTTCTCCGTATTACAAGTGGCTACCTGTGTGGGCCTTCCCGGGCCTGGAACCCACGCACGATGTGGCCTTGACCCGCCACTGGGAGGCTTTGGGATATAGGGCACTATCTGACTTCTACCCAGAGGGCAAATTTATAGATCCCCGGACGTGGAGGCCGGGTCACACCGAATCTCCCTTAGAGACCCTTCAATACTTCAGGCTTCGCGCTTCGTTCCGCACTATGTGGCCCTCCTTCCCAAACGAACCCCCAGACGACCCTGCTTTAGCGTCCATTGCCAACTCGGGCGGGGCACGGGGGGTTGTCTCATCACTGTATCACATCCTGCAGGATGCCTCCCCTGCCCCGATCCTTGGGGCGCGCAACAAATGGGCTGATGAGTTGGGTCTAGAGATACCGGATGGGTTATGGGATGGCATGTGCCTCCACACCAAAAGAGTCTCCTTCAACTTTCGCTTTCGGGCCATGCAGTATAAACTCCTCAACAGGCTATACTACACACCTTACAGGACTTCTGGGTTTGCTCGCTCCGAGGTGCGCCTTTGCCCTCGGTGCAAGGCCACAGATGCTGATCACCTCCATATGTTCTGGTCCTGTCACAAGCTGTCCGATTTCTGGGGAGGGGTCATGAACACACTTAGTGCGGTAACTGAAACCACTGTCGATCCCGACCCTCTGGCAGTTCTATTTGGGGTTTGGGGCACCGAGGAAACTAAACGCCTGAAAAAGTTTCTAGACATAAGTTGCATGGTTGCCAAGAAGTGTATACTTCAGGCCTGGCGATGTTCCTCTCCCCCGACCCCTCAGAGATGGTTGGGCATGCTCACATGGTCAAGGAACTGCGAGGAGGACTACCTGGCTACGCTGCCTGCTCGTTCTCGTCCTAAGAACATTTGGAGTGAATTCACCACATATCTCAATAACCTGTCTGATGCCACAACGGGGTCTTGTCCATCCCCGGCACCCACCCATGCATTGTGATCTTATCCAGCCTCCTCTTTTGTTTGTACAATATTGCAGTCATTGTTGTAAAGATGTTATTGTGGCCCGTTGACGGCTCTACGAGCCACTCGATTCATATGATTGTTGTCCCGATGTTTGTACCCTGTGAACCTCTGCCAATAAAAATAAAAGTTTAAAAAAAAAAAACAAGGAGTTTTAGCCCAATATCTTTTGAAATTCCCAGACTGGAGGATCAGAATGAACTTCCTCAGAATAAGGCTTAATGTAGCACGTACAGGAGAGATTCTCTCAGTAAGGAGAAAAGGGGAGAATGCTATCGCTCTATGCAATATCTGCAAAACACCCTCCAACCAGTCGTTGAAACATCTATTGTTGGACTGTGAAGGGACTTGGCCAGTGAGACTCTTTCTTTGCAAGATTTAGAGTCGGTAGGGAGGATCGTATTGCAGATTTGTTCTGGAACAGACTAATCTCTGTTCACTCGAGTTCCCTGACAATAGCGGTGGTAAAAGTCCTTGAGAAGTTTGACATTGTGATGCCCAGGAAGATCTCAAAGGCTTCCTAGGAAATTTTGTATTTTTAGGAAAATCATTGCGATAGTGAAATAGCAGTATGAATAACTAACACATTTGTGTGCATATCAGTTAATGTACTCTTCAGGCTTTTTAATTTTTTAGTGGTTATTTTGTATGCTATATTCGAGCAAAATGTAAACTGTAAAAAGTTTATTATTTTACTCTGCTGCTTAGGCATAGCGCTTGACAGCTACGCCAAGTGTCTAGTAAAGGAAGACTGTATTCTGGAAACATTTCTTTCTTTTTTCTCTATTTATTTTGTTGTTTTAAATTTAAATGGAAATAGAAGTTTTGTAAAAGGTTTTCGCTTAACCAAATACAAATAAAAATAAAAAATAAAAGAAATACTCCAAAAAGCCGCTCAGGCATCTATAAGGGGTGTATGTATAAAGAACTTGAACACTGTAAGATGTATGAAACTGATTGAATTCCCTAAAGAGATTTGCACACGCTGCAATCTCAGTAGGACTTGACAACAGATCAGGTGCTTTGGACCAACATCAGGGAAAGGATGGGTCAATTTTACACCACTGCGGAAGCTGAGGCTGAATATTGAACCAGATCGGTTGCAGTTTGTAGACTTGGGGAATTTTAGAGGTCTGCAAGATAACTAACCTGTTTAGTGAATAGGGGGTGGGGATTTGGAATATGTGAAGTGTTAATGGAAGCTGGGCTTGGGGAAGTGGAGCAGGTTGAATCATTGGGGTCTTGGCGGACTTCTACCATGCATTGTTTCAGTCCAGATTGTGACACTCATATGATGCATTGTCAGGTTTCTTAGACTCTAGCCCACTCTTTCAATAGTGGGGCCAATGGCTTGCGGTCCGATAATACTGGCAAATAATGTCAACAGGAATGTTTTTGAAAATGTCTACAGGCCTACATTTCTGTGTCTTTGCTCAGTGTGTGTGAGCGCTGTGCTGGCATAAACTACTGGTATGCTGTTTTGTATTAGCACTACCTCAACGACACAAAGACTGACCTACCACCAGTTCTGTCTCTTTCCAGGGGTGAACATAAGCCATTGCATTCTCGTCCAATAGTGTGTGTTTGATGCTTCCTGGTGTTGTGGCTGTCAATTCCACTTATGGATTCCTAACTGGGGTTGCTTCGTGGTTGAGTGTGGGTTGTGAGATGTGGCGTGAATGTTCCACAGTACATTAGCATCCATTGAAATCTTTGCACACCTTACATTGAGCGGGTCAAATGCTTGAGTAGGTCTGTGGACACAACTTCTATCGGGAACGGGTGACTGAAGAATTCAAGTGTGTCCTTGTAAAACTTGCACTTATTCTTGAGCAGGGTCCGCCCACCGTTTTGGAGCCTCGGGAGTACTGCTCTATCCTGCAAAGTATGAAGATGTGATCATGCAAATGTATTACCCCGGGCAAGTCAACAATCTATTCCAAAATGGTGGATTGAAATGCAATCTTCAGAAGGCACTCTGAAGCTAAGATATTTGTTTCGCCTAAGGCTTAAGTGCATTGAGAAAGTTGAAATACTTCTAGATACGAGGGTGCATTTCGAGTTCTAGGTACTGTGTCATGAGGTCCAGCTTGGAAAAACCACCTGGCACTGCTCACATCTGTCATAATGTCAACCAGTGTGGGCCAGAGGTGTCCCTCATGGTTGAGCACCTAGTTTGGGAACCTCGTATCCACATCGATGTAGACTTCTTTGGGCTTTATCACTTTCTTTGTGACTACCATCGGGGGCACCCAAAGGCTCATCCACATACCTTCTCAATGATGTTTGCATTATGTAGCTTTATGTCTTGTTCCATTGACTTGGTAAGCTGGAGCCGAAACCTCCAGTGTCCCAGCAGTAGAGGTTGCAGCTTTATTTGAAGGTATGATGCCCAGCCTTTTGTAGTCGATCTAGTGTACGATTAGGCAAACTTTTCGGACCCCGAATATGGACTCTGAGAAGTGTTTAGCCTACGATGATGAATATGTCCGGAAACTAATAGAATCCTTACCCATAGTGGGCCTTAATAAAGACCTTGAAGCTTTCAACAAAGATGATCAATGGGATGAATTAGTGCAGATGAGGAAGAGACTCATCCGCACAGAACTTCATGCCATTATCATGTTAGAATACGTCAAAAACCAAGCGCTACCTCAAGGCCTTACTGTGAGAAATGAACCCAGACTTTTCCTTGACAATCCGGAATTTAAACTGAAATGGAGTTATATATCCAATAAATGTTCGCGTGATTGGTTGATTTTGATTATTGAGACAGCACAAGAAACAGCCCAAAAGATTGAGATTGACCTAAAAAAATTAAAAGTAAATTTGACGTTGAAGCCTTTAGAAAAGGCCTAGACAAACATCTAAATGAGATGCAAGAATTCAAAAATGAAACTGTTTCTGAACGAGTGAAGAGAATGAAGAAAGATATACATGAGTTCTCTCATGAAAAGGATTTCCGCTATACGAATAAGGACTATAAGTTTGGAGAACCTAGACCTAATATCAAACAGAACCGGAGAGTATGTTTCCGGAATACCTCCTACAGCTCGAGTGATGGAGGTTCTTCTGAATATGAAGAATCCCGTGAAACTTCGAGCAGTAGGGGTGACACCCATCCGTTTCGAGGTAGAAGTACAAGAAACAATGGTCAGAGAGGTAATAACCAAAGACAATCTTTTTTAGGAAGAGGAGGAGATCATAGACAGTGGGAACCCGAATGGATGCAAGCACGCAGCTACAGGGGCTGGTAGTGAATCTTTCTAATGTCCAGATTACAAAAAAAGAAGAAAACGTTCTTAATAATGGACTGAATTTCGTATTAACGAAATTTCATAATCCATTTGAGTTCAGGATTGAATTCAATCAGTTTATGCGGAAAGTACATTTAAGAGAATTTTTCATGGAAAATACTTTTGATAAAGGTGATAATTACAGTGGTCTGAGAAATCCCTCTGTATTTTGTGCCCCTAATTCATACTCTGCAGAATCTAAGGTCTTTGAAAGGAAAGTGCTAGAAGAGATCACCAAATTGGAAGCCGGAGGCATACCTCACCACTCTAATTTTAGCAAAATGGAACACAATATTTTAAAAAATGTGGGTTCTAACGATAAGATCATCATCCGCCAAGCTGATAAAGGCGGTGCAATTGTAATATTAAACAGGAGCAACTACATTAAAGAATGCAATAATTTACTGACAGATGATGTTCCCATCTTTTACATACCCCCCAAAATTCATAAAAGCTTAGATAACCCCCCGGGCAGACACATTGTTTCGGGAGTAAACTCCCTATTGGAACCACTATCCAAGTTTGTGGATTTTTTTTACGACCTTTCATCCCAACTATGAAAAGCTATATAAACGACACTACTGATGCCATCAATAGAATAGAGGGGAATGCATTCAATCCCAGTATTAACTTACTGCTATGCTTGGATATCCAAGCATTATATACAAATATACCACAATTGGTAACCTTGGAGGTGGTGGAGGAGACCCTATTGAGAAGAAATGATGAAAATCCAGTGCCAAACTCTTTTATCAACTGGTGTACAGAAATGGCATTGACAGAAAACTTTTTTTCAATTCATGGGGCAGTTTTACAAGCAGATTGAGGGAACAGCAATGGGGTCAGCAATGGCTCCTAATGTAGCCAATTTGTATGTAAATATGTTTGAGGAAACCGTTGTCTACAATGATCGCAATCCTTTTCAGAATAACATCCTTTGTTGGCTCCGTTACATAGACGATGTGTTTGTTATATGGAAAGGGAATGAAGAAGAGTCTGGCCACTTCTTACAGTGGCTCAATCAACAAAATCAATATCTTAAATTTACTTGTAATAGTAGCAATAAGGAAATCAACTATCTGGACATTTGTGTATATCATCATAATGGTCTATTATTGGTACGACCTTATACCAAAGCCACAGATAAAAATGCTTTGTTACATTTTAAGAGCCACCCTGCTCAACACGTAAAGAATAATCTCCCTTTCGGTCAATTTTTATGACTTAAAAAGAACAGTAGTACAAACGAGTCATATGAGAACGGAGCCAACAAGTTGATTGACAAACTGGTACATTGCGGGTATCCCGCCCCCATGGTCAAGAAAGCAGCTAAGAGGGCCTTTAATAATAATAGGGAATCTCTACTCGATCAACAAATACGGAGAGAGAGAAGTACCAAAGAAACGCCCCTAGTATTTGTGAATACATTCAGTAATTTTTCATACAAGATTAAGGGGATTATCATCAGAAATTGGAATAAAATCATGACAAAGGAAGCAGGTAGACCCATTGTGGCGTTCAAAAAAAGAACTACCGTACGAAACCTAGTCATGAGAAATGATGTGAGTACTAAGAAGAAACCCCCACAACAGACTAATTTATGGGGTTTACCGGCTGTGACAGGTCATTATCCATGTGGTAATTGTACTATGTGTACCCAAACTAAAAAGACAACTGATGTAGATCTGGGTTTGGAAAGATTGTGGAACATTAGTGAACACACCAATTGTAACACCAGTAATGTGATTTATTTGATAAAATGCACTTGTAAACGTATGTATATTGGCAAAACAAATAGGAAATGCAGAACAAGAATGATCGAACATAGGAGCTGCATCAAGAATAAGGTGGTGCAAGCACCGATGGTTAAACATTTTTTTTAAATTAATCATACATGTAATGATTTTGAATGGTGTATTCTGAAACAAATTAAGGGGAAATCACAGTTGGCTATCAATAAGAAATTATTGCACTTGGAACAGAAACTTATTTTTTTGTCAAAAAGCCACATTAGCGGGCTAAATGAGGGAGTGGAATGGCATAATGCCTAAAGTATCAGAATATAACCCCCCTGTACCTTAAGAATCAGAATTGTTTAATTAGAAATAATCAAACATTTTTTATCATCAAATGAGCTAGGCTTTCTGCCGCTGTTGTTTTTTTCCCCTTTATTGCATATTTAGACCACATGGTGATACACATAAAACACTCTGTGTAGTGAAGAATACAAGGGGGTTTTGCATTCTAATAATGTTTTTGCCACTTTGTGGCCGAGTGGAGGTTGATAACTAAGGTCCTCCTCCATTCATCTGTTGAATACTTATATGTATTTTGTTTGGCCTGTTTACATCAGGGGCCCAACAACAAATACGACCCTTTCATGGTATTCCATGCCATTTTCTGGCTACAAGGAGGTTTGCATTCTAAGAATTTCTTTCCCACTTTGTGGCCGTGTGGGGGTTGAGAACTAAGGGCCTCTCCCCTTCACCTGTTGAATACATATATATTATTTAGCCTGTTTACATCAGGGGCTCAACAACAAATAGGACCCTTTCACGTCTGGATTTGCGTCCGAAAGGGTATTCCATGCCAGTTTCTGTCTTCAAGTCCCACTGACTTCTGGGACTGTAGACACTATGGGGCCCAACAACTAAAAGGATCCCCTCACATTTGGATTTCTGCCTACAAGTCCCACTAACTACTGGGGCTGCAGACGCTGTGGATCGCGGTGGTGCTGGCGCTATGACGTCATCACGTGGACGTTCGTGCCGACGTGGTGACATCGTGACGTCGCGTCACGTGATACGCGGCTTCCTTATCGTTTTTGCCGCGTACACATGATTTTGGATGCCTGACTGCGTAGGCACAGTTTGAACGGGACGACTTGAGGCAGCTCCAGACCACATGTGGTCTTTCAAAGTAAGTGGGCCTATGACTCTGCTGATAGATCACCTTGGGACAACAGATACTGTTGTAGGAAACCAGATATATGTAATATAGCCTTTATTTTTGGCATTGTTTTATAGAATCAAATTCGAAAAGAAAAAGAATTTGAAGCCAATCTATTTGGAGGAAACTAATATATCACCTAGTGACAAAAGTAAGTCCCTCTTTTCTCACAATGTGCTACATATAATGCATTTAGAAGTAAGGCTGGTCATTTTTGAAAGATTAATATGGAAAACTGAGATAGAATTCTGTTTTTCAGGGTGACATTCACCGATCAGAAAACAGAGAATAATTTTTGGTAGTAAGAGACAAAGGAAGTGGATGGGAATATCCATTTGGGTAAGCTTTCCCCCCCCTTCTTTTTTTGACATTTACAAAGAGAAGAATACAGTGCATTACGTATGATAACGTGGTAATGTGCAACTATTGTACACTAGATCATATTCAAAAGGAGAAAGAGCGAGAATTCCAATAGAAATTTGGGAATCTGCAGCAAGAACCGGTAAAGGTCCAAGAGTCAATACAAGGAAGTGGAGGTATGTAATAATGAACATACTTTTTGTTGGGTGTCCTGACCCACGTTTGGACTATTAAGCTGCAACATTTGGTGCTGTGGGCTTAGAAAATCCAAGATGGCAGAAAAGCCCACAGTTGCGCCAGAATCCGGGAAAACCGCGCAGTTTGCACACCAAAATGGTTCCCTAACCTGCCACCCACCAGTGCAAGCATGATGGGCCAGGAGTGCCATGAGTGAAATGTGTGCCAAAGGAAAAACAGCAGTGCCGGTTGGCTAAAAAAGCACTTTAAAATCACCTTTGTTTCCCTGAATGCAAGCTCAAAATGCCTATTTCATATATTAACATTGCAGGATATTCAAAAATCTTACTGAACACCAGCAGACATCTGGCAGAATGAAGTTTTATGTGCATACAAAATCTGGAAAGATGAAGAGGCCAACACAATGTTCATAACAAAACTGGCTGAGCTGTGGATGTCAGCAGCTTAACTGAAATTGGATTTAAAACCACTAAAATCGAAATGTTTAAATTAAATGAGTGACCTACTTTTGAGTGTCACATAGTTTGCAACTGTTAAATGTCATAGTTTTGAACTTAGAATCAGCATTCTAGCTGCATGTGTAAAAATTGTAAGTTTGATTTGAATGAAGAAAAACTGGGAACAAAAGTGACATTTAACTGAAGCCTGGCTTAATGAAACTGGATTCTGCCTGACAACTACCCCCGACAGGAGAGGGAATTCAGCAGCTGTGTTCCCAGGCCTGGCTGCATCCTGCTGCCCCTGCCAAAAGAAGATGACACCTCTCTGATTGAATTAAGGGAGTGGTACCTGCAGACTGCAGGAAATTGAACAAAGCCCTGTCCTGGACTCAGGCAAATGTTATATTGGGGGGGTTGTAAAAGGGCTTCCTCTTGGGAGAAACTGGGAGGGACAGTGCCTGTGAGAGCAAGCTGGCTTGGCAGAAGTGGACAAACCAGTAATTCCACCATGTGATTTGGGAAACCACACCCCTTTTGGCCAGGGCATCATTTTAAAAAAAGATGGATAATTCATAGTGCGGACTTGTCAAAATTATATAAATAATAGCATCACGATTGTGATTTTTCTGTGCACATTTTAAGAGGTGTTAGGACTCAATAGTATGTTCTGGGGGGGTAGTAGCGGAAAATAGGTTGTTACTCAAAATGTATGTATGTTAAAAGTCTGACACTTTATCATCTGAAACCCATATCCCTGGTGCACATTTGTGTAAAATCTGGAAAGGTTTAGAGGTCGTGATCTGGATGAAAAGGGCAGAATTCTGTCATAAGTGGACACGACATCTTACAAAAACAGGGATCGGATGGTTTGGTGCTACAGAAAATATGTTAACTGGACGTATAATATCAGAAAAATGGTACATAGATAAATATGTATTTGGATCAGAAATAGATTTGTGTGCAATTTGACAAGGGGAGGATCCTCTGACCATAAACCTACCTCATCACTCTGACTCACAACCCAGTTCCCCCAAGAGAGGAGGAACTGGCCAATGATACGTTGAGAGGTTTGGGCATGCAGAATTAGCCGACCCACCCACTTTCTAAACACATAAAAAGAGCCACTGGAAGCCAGATAGGACTTTTCTTTTTCACTTTCTGCGGAGCATTTTGACTTCAGACTTCACATCCAGAGATCCAGACTTCAAATCCATCAATCTCCAGAGACCAGAAATTAACTCCAGAATTTGTAGTAGAGAGGCCTGAATCCACAAGCTGAATCCTTTTTCAGCACGCCTCCAAATCATTTGCAAACTATTCAACAGCCGGGCGAGCTGTTTGAATTTTTGCCAAGAACTTTTGTCAGAATCAGAGACCAGACCGCCGTGCAGTGCCGAGAACTTTTGTTAGAACCAGAGATCCAGTCCGCTGTGCAGTGCCGCTAGCAGAGCTAACCCAGAAGGTAGAATTATCCAGTGAGCAGAACCAGGCCGAGACCGTCCGTGGTGAGGGAACCACAGTCCAAACCTGACCCGATCCGTGGCGAAGTTGCATTCCTGTCCAAAATATAGTGTGAGTACCGCCAGAACTGTGCAAAACCCAATCTCTTAGTTTAAAATAATCTAATCCAAACAATTTTAACCTTTTTAGAACTGCCTCCTACAATCGTGTCATTCTGTCATCTTTAAACCTGAAAACTGTCATCTGTCATTCTGAGCTTTAAAATTTCAAATCCGAAAAACTACCTTTACTAAATCGGCCTTATCTCCGGAACCGTTGGTGATAGAAGCAAGATTTATTTTGAAGCTGAGATTCTAAGCTTCCCAACAATCTCTAATCCGACTTGCTACTCCTCATACTCCCTCCGTAATTGCGCTCGACGCACGCGCTAAATTTGCCGCGATTTGACATTTTGCTTAATTTCAGCCACGTGTAAAAATATTTGTCCTTGCTTTCCTTTGCTGAAATTCGTTTGCAACCTGACAATCATTCATAGAGCATTGCTAAAGTGATCCTGAACTAATACAAAGTAGCTATCACCTACCCTGAACCTCCTATAGGGAATTAAAAGCATTTTTCGCATGTTTTTCACTTAATTGCAACCACATCAAAGTATATTGCCTGTGTTTAAGACTCCTACCTGTTTTCCTCTAAGCTTGCTAGGGGGGAACTGAATTATATTTGATTGCATTCCTGAGAACTGTGTGATTTCCTCCCATCTCTTTACCTTGCATAAAGGGGGGGAGGGGGGTGAATTGTCAAAGAAAAGTGATTACATTGTCTTTTGTTGAAGTCATATCAAGTTTATTTTCTGTACTGCATTTTCATTCATCATTGCATTGTCCTTGAAGCCATAAAAGCATTCTCAGCTACTTTATCCTCTCTATATCACTTCTAAGCCATCAAAAAAAGTGTACCACTGTAACATTATCCATTGTTGATCACTACCATCTTCACAAGTGTGCTATCAAATATTAAGTTATTATAAAAGTGTGATATATATATATATATTGTTTAATTTGCAAATAAACCTTTTAATTTGCAAAACAAACCTACTTCTTGGCTCAGTGGGGTCAGGGGGATTCTAAGAGAGGGGTGTTATATAAGGGTTGTCATCCAGAGTAAACGAACTGGACATACAAATACATCAATAAGGGCTTCCATCAGCATCCCAGACTAGGCATTAACTTAGCTGTAGTGTTGAATTGAAGTCGCTTACATGTTAAAGCCCTTTTAGGGATAAGGGTTTGATTTGATGGAAATAAAAACTAATATTGAAAATTCAACACTAATAGGGTGTCTTTTTGACCAACAGGGCACTCTCCCAACTAAAGAAGATTTTAAAGTTCGACACAAGACACATTCCCCTGAAGAATGTCCTACATTGGTGTTTAAAAAGGACAGAAACTTGTACAAGTCGGGTTTTGATATATTAATAAGGAACAAGCTGAAAGTAGGAAGGCAATGGAATCAAAAGTGTTAGTTGGTTACGCATGTTTGATCCTTTGAAACATTATTGTACTACGATTCACTAATGGTGGTTCTACTTGTGTTGTTTTAGCACTTTGTAACGTGTTTTATGTACTGTGATCATTTTTATGATTGTGTTTTTTAAGAAAATATGATATTTGATGATTAATAAAGTTTGTGATAATCTTTAGAAATGTTCCACTTAATGTGGGAAGAGTGAAGGTGTGACACTTGAATAACAAATAGGATTTCTTTTTGCATATAGAATAGATACTCTCACAGAGTAAGAAATCTGTTTATCCCTATCTGTGATTCTGAACCGTTTTTTTGAGAACAGTGCCTTCAAAGAACCTTCTGAAAAGTCTCAATTGTACCTGCTCACGTGCTCATTGGAATGTGTGAGTTGCAACATCTCATCAGTGTTGCAGGTAAGTGCCTTTCCTTGCCTCTGCAAGGAATACCTTTACTTTGACCTGGATGCTTGTGTTAGATAGACTTCTGAGATGTGATTTGCACCATGTTTCCGCATGTGCACATTTCAATTGTTTATTTGAGACATTTTTTTGTTTCTTGTGCTACTAAGATATGTACACCTCCTTCCCGCCTGCCCATTATTGCAATGAGCTGCATGTGCCTCCTCACTTACCCGGCACACTTATTGCCTCTTGGGTGCATTCCGGTCAGATTGCCTCTTCAGCCTTTTGGTTCATCAGACTTTGGCATGCAGGTTTATTTTTCCAAAAGCCCGGCATTTCTTGACTTTCGCTACACAGGGCCCATCATGAGTGAGCCCGCACCATTTTAGTCGTATGTTCTGCTTGCTTCCATTGAGGGCATTTTCATTGTTGGTTGGAATGAACAGCTCTCATCTGGATGTGGTGAACCTTACACTCTGGTTCCTGTTTGACCTTCATGCTAGTTAGCGATCCTTGCATGTGGCCTGTTCTGACATGGGTTCAGGACTTCATCAGGTCCGGAATGTTCTTGACTGGACATGCTTAATTCTCTCAGAAATAGGCATCAGAGGTTCTCTGACTTACAGCACCCATTATCTGCACCCTTATCTCTTCTTCTGGCACTCTTATCATGTATGTGCTTGTTAGCCTGGTGCCGGCTGTCTGGAGCGTGTCTGTAGTGGAGCGTTCATCGTTCTAAGATCATTGTCTCTCATGGCTTTCATATAATTCATGAAGCTCCAGCCACAGCTTCAGTGTGGTACGTTGGATGTAAGAGAGACATGGGGTGAAGAGAGACAAAGCTGTGGCTGCATTTCTCAACCGACCGGGTGCACTGATCCTCCCCCCTCCATGTGACCCTCTGTGCACTTGCTCGATCTGTACGCACCACGCCTGAAGATCATCTGTCTTTTCTCCCTTGTCCTCACCCTTTAATTTCACTGTTAAATTGCAGAATCACCATCAGGACTATTTGCTGTATCCCAAACTGTTAAATGTATTCTTTACGCACTTACTCTGCCTGTGCAGACTATTATCGTCCCTGAATTTCAAGGGCTCTGAGCGACTGTTGCTTTTTCCACATGTTCCCATCCTCCTTGAGCGCTTTGAAATACTTGCCTGTGTATAGGCGCTATATAAATAAACAATACAATACAATGTACCGCCAGCAACAGCTTTCAGTGAGGCAAGCTAGATGCGGGAGACACATGTGGGACAAGAGTGGCAAAGGTGTGTGTACATAGACCACAGCTTTCAGTGAGGCACGTTGGATGCAGGCAGCGGTGGACAATGGAAAACATGCAAAGGGGGATCCCACAAGGGCCGACGTTGGGGCGGAGTTTGGAGAAGGAGGGTGGAGTCCCGAGTAGGTGGAGCTCACAGGGGGGCAGAGCTGGCAGTCCAACTCCGCTCAAAGAACATTTTCAAAAAATGTGTTTAAAAATGGGCAATTACTTTCATGCTGCTTCTTTCCAATAGCTTAGCCGGCAGTGTATAAAAGGTGTATTAAAGAGAAGGTGGGCAGGAACAGCTCTAGTTCTGTACTGACAATTCTATTCACTGACTTGAGTTATAATTGATCACAAATGGGGTGCACACCCTCTCCAAAAGTGCCTGCCCTGCGCACTGGGCATTGACATGTACAAAACAACAGGATCTCGGCTCAAAAGCCGAGGGTGAGGGTTAAACTCGCGTTGTCTAGCATTCAATACAAGTATATGTGGGTCGGTTAATGTAGCTAAGGGGAGCATGGGGGGGGGGGGGGAGCTGCTGGGGTATCTCCCTGCAAATAATTGCTGTGAAAGGAAAAAAAGAAACTCGGCATTTGCGTATTCGACATTTTCTTTTCTTGCACTGTCTCGATGGAAAACATGAAAGGCCTGATTCTTAGAATGTTTTGCACGGTTCAAAGTGACTCTGCACTGCCGACACAAAGCCTGATTCACGGAACTTTGTAAAGTGTATTTTTGCAGTGCAAAGTCAGTGCAAACTCATTTTTGCAGTACAAAATGACTTTTCACTGACTTTGCACTGCAAAAGTACACTTTACACATTCCGTGAATCAGCTTTTGTGTCGGCAGTGCAAAGTCACTTTTCAGCAGTGCAAAGTACTTTGAACCGAGCAAAAATCGGACCCATAATATCATGACCCTCCAGCATGCCATTACGAATAGCCTTGTCATGCTCCGAATATAAATCGTAACACCTCTGTACCCCAGGATGTTGCAACGTTTACTTGTCTACGGGTGTTAGACCAGACCTGCCTACATTTGAAAATCAAAAACCCTGAGATGTATGCCCCGCCTACAGCCATACAAGACTTTGCACATTTGCAAACAGCTCCGCCCATCGTTTTGGCCAGTTTGCCTTATATTTTAGTCGCCTAGGGCGCCTAAAACATAAGGCAAACTGGACAAAAAGAATGAAAGCTTAAACAAAATAAACGCGGTAATACTGCTTTCAATCCGGTGTCATTAATGACACCGGATTGAAAGCAGTATTCTACGTTTATTTTGCCCAGGTCTGCATTCGTTTTGTTAATTTGCTGTAAACGCTAAATGGTCGCTGCTCTGCAAGGATGAAAAAAAGAAATGAGTAAAAGCTGCCCGCTTGCAACGGGCTCATATAGTGCGCAGGGAGGAACATTTGCGCCGTTTCCCGGTCCAACCCCCACACCTCCACCGGATTGGCTACCGGCAGTGGTCTTTTGCAGCCAATCAGATGGAGGATTGGACAGGACCCTGAAAATGCATCTAAAACCCAGAGACTCCAGGGTCTTCCCGGAGAAAACCCAGAGGTTAAGCAGGTATGGGTTAGACATGTCTCTTGAAGGCACACTATTCCAGTCTCACATGTTTAAGTATGACATTATCTGGCGTACAGTTTTGGAATTAAATATCTTACATTCCAGGTCAGAAACATACATAAACCACCTTGATGTGAATGCGCCATTGTCCAGATCAGGTCCAGGAGTGCAGCGCATCAACGTGAAGTGCGAGCAAAACCAACAAAAGAGAACATTTAACAATTCCAAACAAGTCCTATATCCAACCCACCTCCCACAAGTATCAGTGTTAGCCTCAGTGGGTGGTCCCCCATATGCGCACGATCATGAACAATAGTCAAACACTTTTATCGGTCACGTAAAATGGGATGCAGGTCAGCTGACCTCCATCCTACCACAGAGACATATCAAGGTACCCTTTACGATTAGGAACGTGAAGCACCAATTGAAGCCCAGGGACATGAGCACTGATAAAGCAGCAATCACATCGAAAAAGAATTAGGGCCAAGGCATCAGGAAAGATGAAGGGAGAGACCAGGGCAGAATATTCCCAATTGACAAATATCACAGTAAGAATGCAAGCCCAATTCTCTGAGCTGAAAATGGTGCAGGTTCAAAATGATATTATCTTCACGATTATGCATTCACAGCACAGCCGATATGCTCAGCTGCACACAGTGGTCGAAGTGTATGAAAAGAAGTAGTGGAACTATGTTCCCTACTGGCCTGCACCGGTCTCCACAGACCTCATCACCACGCCCCCTCCCGTGCACAATAAAAAACCCAAAACACATGTGCCTGCTCTTTAAACAAACGTCCGGTGCAGTGCACTGAAAGTGCACGTTTCAACTTCTTCCTACACTTTTATTTTAAAATGAAACCGTCCGGAACGGTTTCTTTTTAAATTAAAAGTATAGGAACGGCAAAACTTAATCAAAAGAAGTAGAGGAGCACTGCTCCCGCCCACTTCGACCACTGGCTGCACAGGAATCCTGTAGTGCCAATACCAGTTGAGTTGGTAGTGATCTGTTGAAGGCAATTGCCTCCGCTGTGACCAAGAGGAAACGTATTTAACCTTTTGGTAAAATCCACAGTGACTGGGCATACCCTAACATGCCTCTGCCAACCAGGGCTGAGTTCTAGGAATATTTTATAATCCGAATTCTCAAACCTTAGCTCGCCATCCTCTCTTGCATTTTGAGGATTTTAGTATACCGTCTCTGTCTCAATAATTCGACAGTCTGGCAATTGTGGGTCACACCACGGTGCCAGGCTCAGACCCAGCTCCCAGCGAGAGGTGCACCCATTACGCCATGAAAAACTTGGATAAGGAAATCCGAGGTAGTAGCTGCAGCAGTGGTGTTTCCAAATATTCCTCCAAAGAGCTAATCTGAGCCTTCCCCCTCTCATATCGACAAAACGATCATCTGAAGGTTGTTGCAGCGCAATCGTTTTTCGAGAGCTTTCGTCTTGTCAGTGAGGGTTTTAGCATGTATCGCCAGTTAACGCATTTTACACAGAGCCTACACACATTTGCGCATCCTTAATGCAGCCAGGCAGTTCACGTCTCCACTGAGAATCATCTACCCTAGACACCATCCCATGCATGTTTGTAGACAGTTTGGTAACAGTAACATCTGGTGCTTTCTCAGTAATTGCCATGTTTGGTGTATCCTTATCTACTATACTTTGCCCATCCCACACCTACGGGAATTTCTGTAATTAGTATCATGTCGAGGAGCACCACATCCAGGTGAGGCCTCCCTGGTGAATGCAAGGACACAGAGACAAGTTACTTTGTCTGGGGACCCGTGCTCACAAATAACTCATGACACGGGACTGCCCATTTTATTCAGGACACGCCAATAAAGTCCTGAATAAAATGTAGTCCCAGGAGGATAGCTCCGGGGCAACGTGCTCGCCTTAGAAGCAAGACGACACAGAGTAACACAGGTTCGATCCCTGGGTCCTTGCTTAGAACCCTCTGGGTATTAAGCCCATTATTAATAACCTATCATATCATGACGTGGCACGTCATGGCTTTGTTAAAGGGGCACACACCACACTTCTCCTTTTAATAATTGAAACAAAACAAACACACAATGTCCACACAACCACAACAGGTGGAAAACAGAGCTGCCCAGCTGTAAATGTTCTTGATCAACAACATTAACTGGTACATCTCTCAGGTCAGGAGAGACGTACTTCAGAGTATTGCAGGTAGCTCCACTGCCGGCGGCGCTCCCACGCAGGATATCACCTCTCCTCGATCAGGCCTCCTTCACCAATAGCGGCACCTCCCCCTTGATCTGTTGGGCCGTCTTCATCACTGCTGGACAGAGGTTTTCCTTGATCAGACTCTTCGCTATCCAGTCCTGGTCATCGTGGAGGACTCACTGACATCCTTCCCCTGTCTCCACTGGATGCCGGCGATCTTGCCAACTTCCGGAAGAAACTGGAGTTCCTTGTCACTGTTGCCTGGCCATCAGAAACGGTAATCATAGAGCCTTTTGTGTCCACTATTCTGAATGGATTCGGCTCGTGGGGGAGTGACATCTTCCCATTCGGTTGTCTGGACTGAACCGAACTATGTCCCCTACTTCCAGATGTTGCTCTCACAGCCTCCTCCTGTGGGTCTCTCTCTGATTTGCACTTCTCCTCCTTTCAAACACTGCTTTGTCCTCAATCACCCCTGGGTTGCGAGGCAAATGATCTGGCAACAGCCCTCTCGGACGTCGCTGGAAGAGCGATTCCACTGGCGGCACTCCAGTTGAGCAATGGGGGGTGGTGCTGTTGGGCATGCAGGTATTCAGAGAATCCCCCACTTTGCAAGGCCGGGCCATTGTCAGTACAGAGCTCTGCAGGGAATCCATGGGTGGCAAAGATTTTTTCCAATACGTGCACCACATCTTCCAGTGACGTGTACTCCACAAACTCCACCTCTGGGTAGCGCAACCACTGGTCCACCAGTACTAGGAAGTGTGTGTCATGGCATGTGGATCCAAAATCCATGTGTACAATCGCCCACGGCAGGTGGCTCTGGTCCATGAACTCAATGCAGGGTTCTTTCTGGTGGGGCATTGCTGCTTGGCACCACACACAGCTGAAGACAAACTCCTTCACCTTTTCTTTGAACCCTGGAAAGCAGATGCACGGACGTCATTCAGGGATCGCCAGGGGTCACAACTGCGACCCCAAAGGTCTCCCTGGCTACCCCTGTGGTCTCCCTTGATATCCCTAAAAAACAGTTTAAAAAAAAGCTTTTATTTAATTTTTTTAATGGAAGTTCCTGGACTGTGGCCAGCACCATGTGGCTCTATGTTTCTGGAGTGGCTGGCATTCTTGTTCAGGCCTTTAAAAAAACAGGGGGTACCACAAGTGTAACTGTTTGAGCAGTGACCCTAAATAAGAAAGAATAGGAATAACAAATAATTGCCTTTCTGGAATTCTATTCAATAATTGCTTGACTCATTAATGGTTTATTTCAGGCACACTTTAGGGGGGGGAGTCACTGATTTAGTCTGTTCTTAAACACTTCAAATTCACAATGCAGAAAAAAACAACCAAAAAGCATTTAAAGTAGTATAAACATCCATTTTGGACTATATATTTTGCTTTCCACAAGTTGAAGTTATAGCATGTTTTTTTTTGCCATTGTCTCTGTTACGATCATCACAAGACATTCCATCTCAGTGTCCTCGTTCACTTGACAAAATCCTTGTGCCTAAAAGCTTGTGTACAGTGTAGAAATGTTTGACCATAGCACATCAAGTGGCCATTGATTTCATTGTGCCACAATTTATGCTTTGTTGTAATGTGTCTATCTTTCCTATCTCCCTGGTATGCTTTTCAGGATGTTTGTTTGCATGTATGAGGTAACGAGTTCCCTGAGTATGGGATGTGTGTGAGTGCACTGCTTTCCCTATTATGCTAACCTCTGAAGCCTGAAAAGAAGGGTACACAGGCTTGACATGCGGCCAACTTTGCACCAGACCTGCAGATAAACTGGCCTAATATTAAGTCTCAGTTACCACTTTACTGGTATCCACTACACAGTGTAATTTGCTTTATGACTTTGGGAACATTCAGGCATGAAATTGCTCATTTTACTATAGCCGGTAAGATAGATCAATGGTTTGAGCGCTCGCTGCTGAGATGTGTGTGAGGGATTTCCAGGTTTCAATCTGGGCAAGGCCAACTCAGCCTTTCATCCTTCTGAGGTCGATAAATGAGTACCAACACATGTTGGGTGATATTGTATGTATATTTGTTCTATATAAAGCACTTAAGCGTAAGTGCTACATAATAACACATCATTATCATTTGGCCTTGGATGTCTGCTTACATTCACAGTAATTTGGTAATATGGGCCTGTACATACTGATATTAATGATACCTGTGGTGGTCCATTCTTGTATGAAATATATATCACGTTAGTGATATCGTAACCATATTTTTTGTTGTGTACTTAGGAACAATCCTGTGATGCCACTTCCTGTTTTTTCAAGAGGTGAAGGGTTGTGTTTCATCGCTTCCTGTGATGTCACTTTGGTGTGAAGTCAAATGACATCACTTCCTGTTATGTCATTGGAGGTCAAGGGTCATGTGATGTCACTTCCGCTACCACTGGCATTTTGGTGAAATGACGTCCCTGACCAGACCTTCAGCCGAAGACACGCCTTGGTTTTGGCTACTCCTTAATTACCTTTGTGGGCCGGTTCCAGCACAAGCAACACTAAGCTTGCAGGGATGACCATTTTCTCTGAGGACCAGCCCATCCTCCATAAACGTGAGTTCAGTCCGTATGCGCCACATTTGCTTGAGCACCTGCTTTGCCTCAAGTCTTTTTCAAGAACCCTCTTCCACTCTCCACAGGTCCCAGCAGACTGCAATATTTGGAAGCATTCATCGCCTGCTGAAGCTTCTTTTATGTCATCGATGGCCATGGAGACGGGCGTCGTGTCCGTTGCCAGGATGTGTAAGAATTATTCCATCTCACCTTCCTCCTGGCTCAACTTCTGTTGTTATGAGACAAATAGTCTGATGCATTGGCATTCCCCGGCTGGGATACCAGCTCAACGTCATATTCCTGAAGAGCAAGCATCCATTTCTCGATGCAAGCCAGTGGTTTGGAGGATGATCCGGCCATTATCGGGATCAGGGGCTTGTGATACGTTACCACCATCATGGCCTTTCCATACACGTAGAGATGACAGTGCGTGCAGCCCAAAGCAGAGCCAGGTTCTCCCATTCTATTTGCGAGTACCTCTGCTATGTCGCAGACAGGGCTCTGCTTGCGAATGCCACTGGGTGATCATTCCCTCCATCATCCATCTGCATCAGCACTGACCCAAGGCAAAAGGGGCTGGCATCCACGACGATCCCTGCACTTTTTCCTGGACCAAAGAAGGTCATGGTATCATCGGCGGTAAGTGCGTTCTTTATATCCTCAAAAGCGCTCTGTTCCAGGGCCGTCCATCTCCACACAGAGTCTTTCTTGGTGAGGTTTCAGAGAGGCTCGTACAGGGTGGCCAAATTCCATATGAATCTGTCACAGTAGGTGACCATTCCAAGGAAGTTGCACACCTCAGAAACATTCATGGGGGCTCCTGCATCTTGGATCTCATTCACCTTCACAGGGTCAAGAGAAATACCCCCTTCTTGGAACAGAAAACTGAAGAACTTGATTCTCTTTTGCAGGAAGGCGCACTTGTCCATATGCAGCGTTAGCCCAAGCTGTTGGATTCACTTAAGTATACTCCCCAGTCTGTCCAGGTGTTGCTGCTCATACTTTGCAAACACCATGATATTGTTGCTTAATGGCACCCTTCAGTCCAGCAAGGGCCACATGGATGGTATTTTGGAAGACTTCTGCAGATGAAGATATCCCAAAGTTCAGGCGCTTGTACCGGTATATCTCTCTGTGCATTATGAACGTTGTGATGTAGCAGGTTGCTGCATCCAACACCTACCGATGGAAGCCGGATCTGAGGTCCAGTTTAAAAAAAATATTTGGTTCCTTGCAGATCCGCCAAGATGTCGTGTACCGTTGGCCTGATGTGCCTCTCACTTCTGATGGCCCTGTTTGGGAGACGCATTTCTACACAGATGCGTATTGACTCTGGCTGTTTGGGCTTTTTGTCGATTACAATGGGAGAGACCCATGGGGTCGGCCTTTCCTCTATTATATCCTTCTTCACCAGGTTGTCCAGCTCTCTCGCAACTTTTTCATGCAAGTGGAAGGGCACACGCCTGTAGTTCAGGGCTATTGGGTGGATGGGGGAATCAATGTGAAGGCGGATCAGGTCACCAGTGAGTTTCCCAATGCCTGAGAACACACGTGAGTAATGGCCAGCAGGGACTGAATGTCTTCCAAATAGACACCAAAGGCGAAGTTGACAATGTGCAGCGTCTCTGCGGCAGCGCATTGTAGCAGTGTTATGTTGCTCACCTTGGTGACAAAGAATATGGCTTTTATGGTTGTGTCGTCATGTTGAACAGAGGCTATGAAGACACCCTCCAGAGGCAATGGGTGTTTCCCTCTAAACGTGTAAACACTTGAATGTGTCTTTCAAGGGTGAGGCCATGATACTCAACAAAGCCCCTGTGTCAATCAATTCGGGAACCAGGGAGTCACAGATGCAGGTCATACATTTAGGTTGGCACCTCTTAGATACTTGCAGTACTGTCATGCTAGATATAAAGACGAAATGGAGAGGCTTGCCTTCTCGAATGTAAGGATGGTGCTGATGCACAGCAGACATAAGGAAAGTGGTTTGATATGCCACATCTGCCACAGACATAGCCCTTCACTGACCATTATTTGGAGTGGGGAAGGTTGTAGCTGCTTTGGGGGCATGGGGTCGGATCTTTTCCCTGACCATCCTTCTTGTTCCACGATGGTCATTTGTATATTTTGCGGTACTCCTGTCTTCCCAGGACACATGCATCCTCCAGCCTAACCGATTTCATGGTGGTACACATCTTTTTCGCCCTGACATCCGCAGCTCATGGGAGCGTCCCAGCCCAGGGATACGTATACCAGGGTAATACTGGACCTGCACAGTATTTGTCTTCTCAAATTTATTGATGAACAGCCCTTGATCGGCTGCTGACATGTCTCTTGCTCCTCATTAAGCCAGGCACACGCCATTCGCCGCAGTGTACTATGGAATGCGTCGACGGATTCCCCCTTCTTCTGCATATCCTTTGTGCACCCTCTTCTTAAGAAACCCTCTGCCGACCCGTCCTGTCTGGCTAACTATCACCGAATCTCCATAACTCCTTTCCTGGGCAAACTCCTGGAAAAGCTTGCCATCTCCCAGCTTAACCTTCACACTCAATCTGTTGGTTGTCTCCATGGCCATCAGTCTGGCTTCAGAGCTGCCAGGAGCACAGAAACTGCTCTCCTGAACATCCGTGAAGACATGCTCTCCAACCTTGATTCCAACACCCCCTGTCTACTCATCTTACTTGATCTCTCTTCTGCCTTTGACATGGTCAACCATGCCATCATGCTCAACTGTCTTTGTGATAACCTTGGTATCATTGATCATGCCCTGGCTTGGCTGACTTCTTTCCTCTCTGATCGACCCTCCCAGGTCTAACTTGGGTCCTTCCTCTCCTCTCTCTCTATCTCTACCTGTGGTGTTCCCCAGTGGTCTATCGTCTCTCCCTGGCTGTTCAACTGTGGAATAAAATGAGATGCCTGGATTGTTATCATTAGAAGAATCATAAGCCCCTCTGGTAGAGAACCATTGTTTAGTATTATCCCCTTTAGGAATCCAGTTATTCTAAGTAGTACATTATTGAAGTAGACACTATCCACATTATTAGACTGCCACCTTTGTATGCATTTGCAATTTGCTTATAGATTGACATGTCATGACTTATAGTGCTTGCCATTAGGAGAGAAACATGCTAGACACTTTGCCATTTGCAATAGAATGACACTTGCACCATATTTTGAAGTGCCATGATTGTGCTTTAGAGACACGGTATATTTGACATGTAGAGAATGATTTGCTATGCATTTATGTTTGCATTAGAAATAGCGCTTAGGCTGAGAGAAACGTATTGTTTACACTACACACACATGCATATTTGAAATGACATGAAGAGCCATTTAGTAGAATGGCATGTATGCGTTGTAGAGACACATGAAGAGACTGTCATGTATGTATGTATATATGTATGCATGTATGTTGAGTGTGTATTTAGAATGAGTTTGCATTATGTAGTTAGCGCTTGCATTGTGAGCGAAATCTTAAATGCTAGGAAGCATTTAACACAAGGCCTATAAACCATTTGCTGATGGGGACACACAGAAGTTGTTTTGCACTGGGCTCAGCGCGAAGATTGTTATGGAACACTGAAAGATAAGAAGTCACCCTTGTCCGAGTGGGGAGAGAGAAGGGAGCCTAATCAGCTTGGCTTATGAGCTTTGCGGAGACAACATGAGGGTGGAGGCAGTGCCAGGAAGCGACATGGAGTGGGTAGAGAGAGGAGAGGGAAGCCTTTTCACACAAGGAGTTGCTTTGAAAACGGGGACAGAAAGAGCATTTCGTAATGCAGAGAGAGCCAACAATGAAATAGATGGAATAGATGGTATTTTGCACTGCAGACTCAGATGGCCATGGGAGAGATACGATGTTCAATGTTACTTTGACACTCTTTGGCACAGGACATGCCGTGAAAGTACATGCAAGCAGACTGGCGGGCATTGTTAATGCTGACACGAAGGGAATAGACATTCTTAGTAGGGAATGTATGTAACCATAGAAATATGTGCATCATTGGAGACTATAACCAAGGGGAAGAGCAGAGCCTGTTAGTTGTTGGTTGCTGAAGAGGAAGTTCGAGAGAGTTGCAGAGAGCTGGGGCTGGAGATGGTGCAAGATGGAGTACGAGATGCAATGAGAGAGAGGTGTCTTGGTGCAGCAGACTGATGAGGCTTTGATGAGATCGATCTGGCAGAGAGAGAGCTTGGCAGCTGGCAGTTACCAGATCGTGAGGCCTGCCACTGACTGAATGATTGCAGAGTCGTGCATAGAGGAGGGACCTGGCAAAGACAAAGCTGGAAACACATGCAAATGGGAAGTATGGTTTTGGCCTAGTCTAAACTGATTGTTTAGAACAGACACACACACACACAAATAGCTTTGGGTGAAGGGGAAATCAGACAGGGATTGTTTAGATAGAGAGTGTGAAGATGGTGTGGATTGGTGTGGATTGATTTTGCATGAAGGAGCGCTTGTATTAGACTGCATTAGAACCATACACTTGCAGCACAGGCTTGTATTAGAGACCTGAAAGGCTTATAGTTATTGCATGGTAGCTTTGCACCAGAAGCATAAAAGGTGCAAATTCGAGAGTAGCTAGAGTTTTAGCATTGCCTGCATTGTTATGCTTTGCATTCTGTGTGATCATAAATAAATGTATTCCATTGTGATATTTGAATCGATTCATGCGTTATCTTTGTGTTGTGTCTTATGTTAATTGTGTCCAGATTAGTAAGATAGGAGTAACAAAGTGCACATAGGGCCGGAGATACAAATGAAGCGGGGGTGGGGGGGGTATAGTGATCCATAACCCCCTAGGGGATTGTCAAGGATTGTCGGAGACTGGAGCATGCTTGCCCAGGGGGTGGGGGGGCAAGACGAATGGTTAGGGTTTTGTTTTTTTCAGACTGACACAACCATTACCTGGCACTTCTTGCCCAGCCCACCGCATTGCCACTCTCTGCCCCAAACAGCCACCTCTTCTCCTTCTCTCATCTCTGACTGTCTGCTATCCAGGAGTGGTGTGCCGTCAATGATCTCTGCCTTAATGCCAGTAAGACTGAGATTCTCTTCATTGGCACACCTGCTCCCTCCTTTCCTGTCACTCTTCGGCTGGCCTCTCTTGGCCCTCTTCCTGCTCCCAACTGTGAGGCTAAAAATTGCGGGGTCATCTTCGACTCCACACTCTCCTTCTCTCCTCACATCTCTGACATCTCTAAGAAGTCACACTACCAGCTACACCTCCTCAGAGGTATTCTTCCTTTCCTCTCCTTCGCCCAGAAGCTCACTGTCTCCAGAGTTCTGGTTCTCTCTAGGCTGGACTACTGCAACAGGCTCTTTCTAACTCTGCCTGCCTCTACTCTCCGCCCTCTGCAACTCATACAAAACTGGACTGCGAGACTTGTCCTTGGCGTCAAGCCCAGGGAACGTATCTCTCCAGAACTGAAATCTCTGCACTGGCTCCCAGTGGTTGCGAGGATTAAATTCAAAAGCCTTCTAGGGCCTCAATACCTTCAACTCTCTCTTTCTAAATATCTTCCTTCTCGAGCTCTTCACTCACCCGCCTCCAACTCCCTCACGCTCAGTCGCTTCTCCAAGCAACGAGTTGGTGGTAGATCTCTTTCTTCGGCTGGGGCCTCCCTTTGGAACAGCCTCTCTGACTCTCTGAAAATTGGGGAGAACCATCTCCGGTTCCGGAACACCTCAAGACTCTCCTCTTTGCTTCTGCTTTCTCTCCTCTACTCCCCTGCTCAACTCTTGGCTGAAAATGAAACTGCACTGGTCACCTGTCTACCCTCTGTTCTCGGGCCCAGGTCACCTCCCCACCAGTTGCACACCTGCCCTGCCCCCCTGGCAACCCTTGCACTCTGTTTTTGTGTCCCTACAGCCCCCTACCAGTACGTGACACTTTATGTCTGCACTTACCCTTGCACCTGCCACCAGCTGGCTGCACTTCTTATTTATTGTTCTTATTGATTGTTTTTATTTAATTATTGTTCATTCTATGTACTACACTTCCCCTCCTCCTTCCCCCTCACACTTTTCCCCTTCCCCCGTCCCCTGCACTTGCGCGAATTCAATGTCACTCGGCCTAGTAAGATCGTTGTCTCTATCTTCCCTCTGATTCCCTCCCTTGCCTCGTCGTGCCTTGAACACTTGTGAATAGGCGCTTTATAAATGCCATATCATATCATAGCAGTCTTCATTTCGTAATGCAGGTTCGCCATCAACGCAAAGTATTCTTGGAGCTCTGTCTTGACAGCGTCAAAAGTGCCGTCAGCAGGTTTTAGGGTCTCAAAGATATTGTGTACGGCAGAACCAGCTGAGTAAAGCATGATCAATTTTTTGTAGCGTTATCGTGTTCCCCAGTGGCTGCTAGAAACATCTCCAGACACTTCACCCATATGGACCACCTGTGACCTAAAGCTGATGGGGCTCCTGTGATGGCGAATTCTTGCAGCAGGGCAAGGTAGGCAGAGGGTGCATCACTTGGGTGCCAGCGCGGGCACCCCGGCCTCATTTGCCATCATATATTATTAACGGGTTACTGCGCAGGTGGGCGCGTCAAAGCCAAAGTCACATTGGGTGGAGAAGCCCGGCTGGGTCCTGGACCGGTCAGCAGGCACTTGTCACCTTGGTTATAGGTGGGGCACCAGAGATGGGGTACACAAGCACTTCAGACAGGTTCGGCAACCCCTCTACAGACCTGGTGTCAACAGAGTTCTTTTCCAGGTGGCACACTGAAACTGTCAAGCCCGCCACATGCAGATCTGCAGGTTATCACAGGGGGGCGCACGCGCACTGCAGACAGAAGCTGCAACCCATCTCCAGGTTTGGGCTAACAGGGTCCTTGCATGTGCATGGCACACACGCTTTGCACGTCTCACATGTGCCTTGCAATCGTCCATTTACTGGTGTACATGCAGCAGTGAGATAAACATGACAACGTTGGCTTTAGTATCGTTAATATCTGTGCTTTAAAACGTTCCCCAGGCTCGTACCTTCAGCAAACTGGAGGCACCAGGTGGGGCAAACAGACTGTGTCGGGCCTGCTGCCCCTCCCAGCAACTCGCGCAGACCCGGTGTCTGGATCGCGGCACCAGGGACGTGTAGGAGAGTTCTAAAGGAGGCCGGAGCACTCCAAGTTCATCGCCGCCGGCCCAGACAGGTAGGAAGAGGCCTCCGGCGCAACCGCCTCATCACCAGTATTATGGCGGGGAGCACCAAGTACAGGTGAAGCCTCCCCGACGAACAAAATGGCATGGAGACCAAGTTACTTTGTCTGTGGCCCCTTGCTCATGAACACCTTGTGACACAGGACTGCACCTTTTATTCAGGACATGCCATGACGTGGCACGTCGTGGCTTTGTTACTGGGGCACACACCAGACCCAGGGGAGAGGAGCCATCCATAAGGCTGGGAATACAGCCTTTAGTAAATGGTAAAGCCCGCGTTTCACGCAGACCAGCAGCTCCTCTCAAATAGGATACCATTTCTCCCAGCACTGGCCCCTATGACACCTGCCCCCTCCCCCAATACGTGCTCCCCATCTTGCCCACTGCACAGGAATCCACAACCCCCACCGTGAGCCTTACTTTTCTAACTGTTGTAAGAGGATTCAATTCAACACTATAGCTAAGTCAATGCCTAGTCTGGGATACTGAATGGAAACCCTTATTGATATATCTTTATGTCCAGTTCATGCGTTCTGGATGACTACCCCTATATAACACCCCTCTCTTGGAATCCTCCTGACCCCACTGAGCCAAGAAGTAGCTCTGTTTTGCAAGTTTAAAAGGTTTATTTGATAATTTAAACAATAGATATATATATCACACTTTATAATAAATTAATAATTGGATATCACACTTAATCTGATATGATAAAGATTAACAACGGAGAATCTGGCACTAGCACACTTGTGAATAGGAACAGAAGAAGAAGGTGGTAGAGAATGCTTTATATAAGTTCAGATGGATGTAATGTTGAATGAAAATGCAATACAGAAAATACTCAATATGATTTCAACAAAACAATGTAATCACTTTTCTCTGGCAATCCCCTCCCCCCTTTATGCAATGCAAGGAAATGGAAGGAAAGCACACAATTCTCAGAAATGCAATCAAATGTAATTCAGTTCACCCCAGCAAGCTTCGACTACAGAAGTTGGAAATACAGGCCCAAAATGCTTTTATATGTGCTGGCAATGAAGTGAAAAATATGCTAAAATGCTTTTAATTCCCCCTAGAGGTTCAGGTTGAGGATTAGTTGGTTTAAATTAGTTCAGGCTTACTTTAGCAATATTCTAGGAATGATTGGCAGGTTGCAAACGACTTTCTAACAGTTCTAGCAAGAAGCTGCTGTTTTCACACGTGGAGGAATTTTCAGATCGCAGTAAAATTCGCGCGTGTGTTTTTCACGATTACAGAGGGAGTACAAGGACTAGCACTATCGTTTTGGGGTCCTAGGACAGCCTAGGATCTCAGCTTCCAGATGAAAGTTACTGCAAGTCTCTAGGACAAACGGTCACGGAGATATGAGCGATATGGTAAAGGTCGTTTTTCAGATTTGAAATTTTAAAGTTCAAAAAGACAAGTGACAGCTAGCAACTAGAAAACGACAGGTGACAGCTTTACAAAATGACAGGTGACAGTTAGGAGGCAGTTCTACTTAGATTAAAATAGCTTGAATTATATTATTTTAACTAAGAGATTGGTTCTGCACAGTTCTGCTGGGTACTCATAATATATTTTTGAAATAAATGGGCCTCGCCACGGATCTGGTCAGGTTTTAGACTGGACTCTGGTCTGGTCTCGGCACTTCACAGTGATCTGGGTCAGCTCTCTGGTTCTGCTAACAGCGGTCTGGGTCAGCTCTGCTCTGCCTCTGGTTGTGGATATTGATAGATTTGAAGTCTGGATCTTTCTGCACAGCTTTCTCTAGAGATTGATGGAGGTAAAGTATGGATTTTCCCGGCAGAGCGTCCCGCAGCAAATGGATTTGAAGGTCCCTATCTGTCCTGACTGTCTGCTTTTATGTGTTTTGAAAATGGGTGTGTGTGCAGCATCACTAGGCTCTACCCCTCTCCACTTGTCATTGGCTACTTCATCCCCTTCCCCTTGATTGGGGGAATGAAATGAAGTGTCATCATGATGAGGTCTGTTTATGATACAGAGAACCCACCCCTGTCAAATTAAACACAATCTATATTTTGACCCAAAAGACATATTTCATAGCTACACAGTGGTTTGAAATTACATGCACCCATCATGCATTACAGGAGGTATACCCTGTCCAAATCTGCTCTTCCTGGGAGCTTGCATTCAGAAATGGCGACATTTGCACTTTTTAACTGGTTTCGCAATATCGGACATTACCCCAAATTTATACACATGTGCGCAAGGAGTATGGACATTAGTTGATGAAGTGTCAGATTTTTCACATGCACACATTTTGAGTAATATCCTCTTTTCCGCTAAAACCCCCCTGAACATATCACCGGGTCCTAACACGTCTTCAAATGTGCATGTGATATGTGATGGGTGCGTGTAATTTTAAACAAATGTGTACCTGTGCAAATATGTTTTTTTTTTATCAAATATAGATTGTGTGCAATTTGACAGGGGAGGATCCTCTGACCCATAAAAAGTACAGCATCACTCTGACTCACAGTTCCTTCCCCAATCATGGGAGAGGGGAGAATTGGGCCAATGGCAAGTGTAGAGGGGTAGGGCCTAGTGATGCTGCACACACACCCATTTTAAAAGCAGATAAAAGCAGACAAACAGGACAGATAGGGACATTCATTTCCATCTGCTGCGGGACGCTCTGCCGGAAAATCCATACTTTACCTCCATCAATCTCTAGAGAAAGTTGTGCAGAAAGATCCAGACTTCAAATCCATCAATCTCCAGAATCCAGAGAGAGAGAGAGCTGACCCAGATCACTGTGAAGTGCAGAGACCAGACCAGAGTCCAGTCTAAAACCTGACCAGATTCGTGGCGAGGCCCATCTAATTCAAGAATATAGTGTGAGTACCTAGCAAGACTGTGCAGACTGTGCAGAACCAATCTCTTAGTTAAAATAATATAATTCAATCTATTTTAAACTAAGTAGAACTGCCTCCTAACTGTCACTTGTCCTTTTCTAGTTGCTAACTTTCATCTGGAAGCTGAGATCCTAGGCTGTCCTAGGACCCCAAAACGATAGTGCTAGTCCATATAGTTTTGCCGCAATCGCGAAAAACGCAATCGCGAATTTGCCGCGATTTGCAAATTTCTCCACGTGTGAAAACAGAAGTTTTCTTGCTTTCCTTGCTAAAAATTCATTTGCAACCTGCCAATCATTCCTAGAATCATTGCTAGAGTGAGCCTGGACTAATATTAACTTGATACCACTCACCCTGAACCTCTAGGGGGAATTAAAAGCATTTTAGCATATTTTTCACTTCATTGCCAGCACATGTAAAAGCATTTTGGGCCTGTGTTTAAAACTCCGATCTGTACTCTAAGCTTGCTCGGGTGAACTGAATTACATTTGATTGCATTTCTGAGAACTGTGTGCTTTCCTTCCATTTCCTTGCATTGCATAAAGGGGGGAGGGGATTGCCAGAGAAAAGTGATTACATTGTTTTTGTTGAACGCATATTGAGTATTTTCTGTACTGCATTTTCATTCCACCTTGCATCCATTTGAAACCATAAAGTATTGTTGCTATCTTATCCATCCTATAACCACTCATCATTGATTATAAAGAGGTGTGCTAGTGCCAGACTATCCATTATTGATTACTGCTCAGATTCAGTGTGATATTCAATTATTAAATTATTATAAAGTGTGATATATTTATCTATTGTTTAAATTATCAAATAAACCTTTTAACTTGCAAAACCGAACTACTTCTTTGCTCAGTGGGGTCAGGGGGATTCCAAGGGAGGGGTGTTATATAGGGGTAGTCATCCAGAACGCATGAACTGGACATAAAGATATATCACTAAGGGTTTCCATTCAGTATCCCAGACTAGGCATTGACTTAGCTGTAGTGTTGAATTGAATCCTCTTACAAATTGGGGGCTCGTGCCGGACGTTTGGGTTAGATCTATCACTTGTGCAGATTAATACAGTGTGCCAGCTGACCAGATACACTATCCAGTCGGAGCACACGCTGTGTTACGCTGTAAAGCACTCCTCAAAGGAACGCTCTAAGAAAAAGGTCTGTTTTGCAAAAATAAAATACTAATTTCTGTAAGTCAGGACAGAGACCAATCTCTAGAATGACGACCTTGGTAGATATGAAAATACCCAGAGAGCACTTCTTACATAAGTTATTTGTGAGAGGTGAGTGGACTCACCAGGACCGCATGGTCTGGTTGCAGGCCATCACGCAACAGGTCACGGAAACAGGGTCAGATATCTGGAGAGATCAGGGTCCCTTACATGTGGCCCTGAGTGAACTATACATGGCTCCTAAAGCTAAGGATGAACAAGACAAGATGGTTAGGATAGCGGCATACCTGTACCCATATATGGGAGACATGCAGGATAAATGTACTGAAAGCCAAGATCTGGCGAATAAGCGACAGATGGTGTTAGAGAAGGTCCAATCTGACCTGGTCTCTTCTGAGCAGAGGCTGCAGGGGAGCCAGGAGTCAGAAAATGAGAGTAGACAGCACATCATTAAAATAAAGAGGGATATGGACATCCTGCAACAGGAAAAGGCTGACCAGGATACCCGATTTCTGGCCTTGCAGAAGGAGTACCAAGAAGGTTTGGACTCCCTACTGCAGAGCCAGAAAAAGCTGGAGCAACAGTTAGACTTCAATAGGGCATGTGCTGAGCAGATAGTCACCCTGCAAAGCCACCTAGATAGGGAGAAGGCAGAGAGCAACAAGCTGATTTTGAAAGACCTGGATACCCAGGCAGAGTTTGATGAAGAATGCCAGAAAGCTGGTGCCTTTCAAAGGCAGAGGGACGACCTGGCGGCACAAATGCAGGCTCTTGCCAGGAAAGAGACGCCTTAGGCCAGGAAGTCTGCCACATAAAAAGGAAAATGGAAGAAAATCACCTGGCCCTCCAGGGACTGGGTGACCTCCAAAAAGAACACCATAACTTGTTAGAGCACACCAGGAAGGTGGAGGATGCTCTGGCAAGAAAGGAGCAGGCCAATAGGGACACAGCTCAGGAGGTAACCCTCCTGCAGCAAAGACTGGCCCAGTGCTCCAGGACCAATCAGGAAACGCAGAGAGAGAATGAGGCTCTCTGCCAGCACAATGATAGGCTCCAACAACAGGTAGCGATGCAAGGGAGACTGATAGAGTCTAGTAAGGCCTTAACTGAGGAACTGAAGGCACAGGCTCTTGCATTGAAACAGGGAGCAGGGGCGGATAGAGATGAGGTTCGCTGGGAAAGAGAAACTCCTGAGCATAACCCCAGGAGCCCTAGTACCAGAGGCCTTTATTTCTCTCATTCACTGGACTCTGCCACCCCCATGTCCCCTGGCGCACATGAGCACAGGGCCACAGGGATGGCAGATTACTATCCAGCCAGAAGCATGGGGCTCATAGGCCAGTACCTCCCAGGAATGGATGGGCGGGCATCCGGGTATGGGCACCCAAGCACAGTGCAATTTGATGGGGAACCCCAGGTGAGTAGGCCCATTAAGGGCATCCTGAAAACCTCTGCCCAGTTAGGTCAGTGGGGGGGGTACCCATCAAATCCTGGCAGCAAGGAGGGATCTGAAGACTCCTCTGAGCGGTACAGGACACAGGAGACCAGGTCCCCACATTCTGCCAGCCATTCCCAGGCTCGCAGAATCCGGGAAAACCTGGAAGAACAGACGGGAACCTCTGGGAGCAGTGCCTCTGAGTCAGAAGATGAATGGACCAGGGTTACCCGAACCAAAAAGGCCAATAAGGCAAAAAGGGCCTTGCTTAAGGACCCATTGAAGCAAATAAAGGCAATAAGGAGTGTCATCACGCCTTATCACAAGAACGCCAAGTACTCTGTTTGGGAACACTTGGAGCTCTATGAGCAAATGATGGAGACTTTTCATTTGAAGGACAGCCAAAGCTGTATCCAATATGTAAAGTGGACATTCTCCCCAGAGTACTCCAGTTTCTTTGCAGGGCTGGAGGACCAAAATCATTCCAGGTGGTCCACCTATAGGGCGGCCATATTAAAACATTTTTCTGTTCACAGAAATCCCCAAGAGGCTCGCAAGGCAGCCTACAATTTACAATGTGGGGAGGATCAGGCCCCACAAGAGTTTGTGCAAGAGTTAAAGCGTGCTTTTGCACAGACCACAAGAAGGGTGCGCACCGACAGCAGAGAATTTATTAATACGCTTTTCCATGCCTTGCCCAAATACATAATGACCCAGCTCCTGAGGGATTTTCATGAGAAAAGATCTTTAGACTGGGTCATTGAACAGGCGACCCGGATCTATGAGGTGCAGAAGCCAATAGAAAATAAAAATAATGCGCCCAAAAACCCCAAAGCCAACAACACCCCTGCTGCTGCCAAGGTGGCAGAGGTAAAGGTCACCCCCGTTTTAGAGTTGGAGATGGGGGGGCCTAAAAACCTACCTGCACCTAATAATGCTAGGCCCAGAAGGTCCTCGGGCCAGTCACAGACAGGGAGCCAGGGAGGCAGCCCCACAAATGGGGTCCCTCACTCTCCTGATTATGTAAACCCCAGTTACAAGGGAAACAGACCCATCCTGGGTTATGTGTGGACTCCTCCAGCCCAAGGGGGGGGATCCAGCCAAGCACCTAACCCAGAGAACTTCCCTCCCAACTTCTCACAGGAGGGCAGAAACTTACCAAATCCTTGGCAGAACTTTTTCCCCAGGTATCCACCCAATTTCCAACCCCAAAATCATCCATCCTTCTTTCCCCAATTCCCTGAGCCCAGACAACCTAATCCGGGAGAGGGGAGGCCAAGGGTGGAGGGGTATCCAAATCTTCCCAACCAGGGGTACTACCAAAGAAGGGATAGCTACCCTTCCCGGGATCAGCCCAGGGGAGAAAACAGGGCCCCGTATCAGCCTGAGCGGGTTTCCAAGTTAGAGCGCCAGGTTCAAAACATGGCGCGGGATCCGGGTCACATACTGAGGGCTCAGCAGAACCCTCAGATCGGCATGCCGGCGCAGAACGCACCCAACTCTGGACCTGGTGCTCCAGAACAATGACGGGGGCAGCACCCCGATAACTCACCGGTTCCCAGGGAGGAGGCACAAAGGGAAGGGGGTTGTAAAGCCTTGGAGGAAGCTTCCTTCCTCACTTGTAAACAGCCCCTGGAAACCCAGGAACCGGAAACAAAATCTCCTGCCCCTGAAAGTCTGCCTCCTAAGGAGCAGAGGGGGGGTAGGAGAAACAAAAGACCCAAACAGACTCAGTTTAAGGAGGAGGTACAGATCTTCCAATTTGAAGGAGAGGGATCCTCAGAGGATCCTGGGAAAAGGATCTTCTCCTTCAGAGAGGGGGGAACTCCTCCCAAAGAAAAATGGGTCCCTAGGGATGCAAATCCAGACTGGGGAGATGTGGAGACTGAGCTACCGCCGCCCACCATCTCATCCCAGCACCAACAGCAAGAAAATCCCCTGGTTCAAACCCATCCTGGTGACTGCCTCCAAAAAGGGAGGGGCGGCCCAGAGCCAGGGGAACCCACAATGGCTCTGATCTCCAGTTGCCAACTTTTTCTTTCAGATTCCCAAGGCTCTCCACAGAATTCTGCCCAAATCTCTTCGCTAGCGATGTCCAAAACCAGAAAGTTAGCCCACCAGTTGTCCAAAAATGTGCATTATCTGTGCCCCCTTGAGGAGAAGGAGGGAAGATACTATGCCCCGGTACAAGTACAGGGGCAGGGTACAATTTTGGCACTGGTGGACACTGGATCTCAAGCTACCCTTCTGTCCAGAAGGGCCTTTGACGAACTGAATGCAGGAAGGGGAGAGAATTACCAAATTCCTCTCACCTCTCTTCCTGGACAACTGCAGAACTTTGACGGGAAGGAAATTCCCTTCGAGGGGACGGCAGACTTGGACATTAAAATTGGGCGACACAAGTTGAAACACCCGGTCATAGTTGTGACTCCAGAGGGCACCCCTTGTTTACTAGGGAATGACCTCCTGAGAAGGTTGTCACCCCTAATAGATTGCGTAAACAAGGTCCTCTGGACCCAGACTAACCGACCAATAAAATTAAAACAGACTGTCAACCATGTTAGTTTAAACGGCACCTGCCACATGGTTGAACAAAAATCTGACCAAGTCGAATTTCACTTCCAGAATAGCCAAATTCCTGACGTGACAGTAATAGCAGTAGGACAACAGACTGGTGATGGAGGGTCCTCTCTATTTCTGAAAATCAACCTTCCTTCCAGTCTAAAGTGGTACTCCACGCTGGAAGGAAACACTCTGAGATTCTATACTAATTCACAATCAGAAACTCCCACTCCTATAGTCCAGAAAGATGTGAAATCAGCTCAGAGCCTGGCTGATAAACAGCAAATTGGAGAGCAGTTGTTCATCGCTGTCCAAGTAAATGATGGGAAGGACTCTGTTCTCGCTCGAGTGTGTGTGAACAACGGTAAGAGCTTCATCAGCGAAGCCATGTTCCGCCAACTCTCAAAAGATCCAGCCATTCCCACATTCAAACTGATAGACAAATGGGAAACGGACCTGGAAGCACCCAATTCCAAACATCTCCTGCCAAGCAGGTGTATGCTCAAAATCTCCATTGGCAACAAGAGCATAGTCCATAATTGTTGGGTCGTGCGAGACGTCACTGCCGCCTTTTACTTAGGCAGTGACATTCTCAATCTCTTTGCCATTAGTTTGGACCTAATAAACTTCAAAGCTTGGTCCCGATTAGCGGATAATCCCATGGGCTTTGATGATCCAGAAAAAGCATTTAGGTCAGCTCAATTGTTACCTTATGCAGTTGAAATTCAGATCAAAGAGGAAGTCACCATCCCAGAAAGGACCAGACAATTCTCCCTGGAAGTGAAAGTTAAAAGAGGACAATATCTACAAAACCCTGATGCTTACATACATCTAAACGCTTCTCTCCAACAGCAAGGGTTGGGGGTAAACCCAACTCCACTAGTCAACATAGAACATGACACCATTCCAATAGAGGTGGATAACAGCGACTTAAAGAGTATTACTCTAGCCGCAGGCACCATTATTGGAATGGCGGTTGATGACCGACATTTTTCCATAGATTTAGGTAATGAACTGTTAGGGCCAATCCCCAAGGACTGCTTTGACAGTGACAGTGATGACAATACGACACCAGACAGGATTTTTACCCGGCATGGGGGGAACTTCCTGGTGTACACTTCTTGCCCTTATGGTAAGGAAGATGTGACTTGTGACTTCAGGAGGGATGAGGTGATTTTCCAGGTCCATGAGGGCTGTCTTTCCCACCTGAAGCCTCCAGTCCAAATCAGCACTCTGACCAGGGACTTCTCCACCCAGCTGGAGGAGGCCGCTGAAATAGCCAAACCAGAAGTCTTTCCAGGCTTCAGGCAGATGGTGGAAGAGAGAGTCAACCTAGCTGATGCCTGTGTGACTCTGGAACAAAAGCAAAAGTTGAAACAAGTTTTCTTGGATTTCCAAGATCTCTTTGCGGTAGACTCATATGACTGTGGTCGCACTGACATCCACACAACAACAATCCCCACGGACCCTGGCATGACTCCTGTGTTTGTGAAGCAATATCGCTTGCCTCTCGCATCAATGGAGTCCCTTACTGAAATAATTAAGAACCTTGAGTCCCGGGGAATAATCCGTCCCGTCCACAGCACCTTCAATAATCCGGTGCTGGGAATATTGAAGCCAAACGGCCAGTGGAGACTCTGCGCCGACCTCAGGGAGCTCAACAAACGGGTCCATACTTCCCGATGGCCTCTGCCCTACATTGACCAAGGGCTGGCCCAGATCCAGGGGTCACAGGTATTCACTGCAATAGACCTGACCAATGGATACTGGACCGTGCCTGTCAGCAGGGAGGACCAATACAAACTGGCTTTTACCTTTGGGGGCCAGCAATACACATGGACCCGGACTCCCTTCGGATACCTTAACTCTGGTAATGAGTTCAATATTTTCCTACATAAGGCCATGCCGACCTGGGTGCGAGGGGTAACCTGGCTTATGTAGACGATGTCCTCATCAAAAGCTCAACTCTTGAGGAACACATAGCAGAGATTCGTTATGTTCTGACCCAGTTGAGGGCCGCCGGAGCAAAACTTTCCTTTCAGAAAGCACAGTGGTGTCGAACCCGTGTTAATTTCTTGGGGCATGAGATTACTCCTCAGGGTCTCTGTCCCCAGGAAAAGAAAGTGGAAGCACTTCAGAAATTGAAAGACCCCACAACTCTGCGGGAACTAAGGAGCCTCCTTGGACTGACTAATTACAGAAGAAAGTTCATTGAGGGCTACGCAGAGATCACCAGACCCCTGATTCATCTCCTGAAGGGGGGGGGTCAAGTGGGAATGGGGTCCAGAACAATCCGACGCAGTAAGACAACTCAAAAGAAGCCTCTCACAAGCGCCTTGCCTAGCTTACCCTGTCAGAAACAAGGAGTTCTTCCTGGAGACGGGGGTTCTCTAATACGTGTTTGACGGCAGTATTATACCAAAAGCATGACAAGGTCAATAAAGTAATCTCCTATGCGAGCAAAACTTTATCCTCTGTGGAGGAAAAATTCAACGATTGTGAGAAGGCACTCCTGGCAACGGTGTGGGCATTGAAGAATTACCGCCCGTTTATCAAGGGGGAACACATCATAGTGGAGACTCCACACCAGCCTCTGCAATATCTCCAAAGTGACAGAATCCGGGCCGGGAATGTGAGTAATTCCCGAATTACTTCCTGGATTCTGTCAATGCAAGGCTTTCCTGTGGAGGTCAGATATGGCCAAAACAAGAAGAGTCCCCTCGCGCAAGGTCTGGCTGACTTGCATGATTGTGCCAGAGAAAACTGTCTCGAGGACGAAAGTCTAAAAATACAGGACAACATGGAGGCATACCTTAATTCCCCCCACAAAGTCTTTGAAGAGGACAAGTGTGAGGGAATGCCCACTGTCTATGTGGATGGATGCTCTTACCATGTTGACAACAACGGGGAGAAAGAACTGGTGGCTGGCGTAGGGAATGCATGGGTGAAGGAGTTCCCAGAACCCTCCGCTGGATACAAAATTGGTCCCCGAAGTAGTCAGGTGGCAGAATTGATGGCTGTGCATCAGGCCATCCTCACTGCTGTCCAGCATCAACTCCACGAACTGGTCATAATCACAGATTCGGATTATGTACGGAACGGGTTCATGGAGCACCTGGTTAATTGGAAAACCAGAGGCATGTTATGTGCTTATAACAAACCCTTGAAACTTGGGAAGTTGATCCAAAACATTGATGATCTGGTCACCTCGAATGAGATGACCATCTATTGGAAAAAGATCAAGGGTCATTCCAAAGTAGAGGGACCAGACAAAACTGGAAATGGCTTAGCTGATCAGCTGGCCAAAACCGGGGCCATCCAAGGGGATCTAATTGAGATTGAGTCCCTATTGGGGGAAATCCAGGTCACTGCTATCACTAGGTCCCAGACAAATGCTCACAAAGAACTTTCAATTGCACAATGGAGTAAGGAGACCCCTGATGCTGATTTGATTACCGCTCAGAAGGGGGATCCAATAATTGGTAAATTTTACCAGCACATTGAGGACCCTGAGAACTTTCCCCTGACGGATACCGATTACATTGGGAAAGAGGACCTAAGAGTGTTGATGAAATGTCCAAAAATGTTCCGAATCCAAGATGGTTTGCTGGTAAGGAAATCCAAAGCTGGCCACGATCAGTGGGTGGTTCCTACCTCATTCCGAAGCCTGATGTTAAGTCACGCCCATGATGCAGCCACCGCCGGTCATAGGGGGTTTCACACAACATTGGAAATCTTGAGAGAGGTTGCATACTGGCCACACATGGGGCAGGACCTCGACCAATACTTGAAGGGGTGTCTTGTGTGTGCACAATTCCAGCCATCATCCCTCACGCACCGTGCGCCTCTCCAAAAGAGGGGGATGACACTGCCATGGTCAGATTTACAAATCGACTTTGTAGGCCCCGTGATTCGCTCTGCTAGGGGGAATAAGTACATGTTGACTGTGACATGCTTGTTTACCAAGTGGGTGGAATGTCTCCCAGCCCCAAATTGCAAGGCAGAAACCGCAGCTGCCCTGATGATTAACCACATCTTTTCCCGTTTTGGTCTACCTCAAAGGATTGAGTCAGACAGGGGTAGCCACTTCACCAGTGAAGTAATGACAAAGATGTGGGAAATACTGGGGGTCAAAAGGAAGTTGCATATTGCTTACAGGCCAGCTTCTTCTGGGGCAGTAGAGATATAACCGAACCATTGTGAGCATACTAAAAACGTTTGTGGCAGATTCTGGGCCAAGTTGGGATATCCGATTACCACTGGTCCTAATGGCCATCAGATCTACCCCTTCATCTGCAACCAAAATGTCACCATTCGAGTTGATGACTACAGGACCCAAGAGCAGACACTAATAAATGCCTCCACAACTCATGAGTATGTGGAGAATTTAAGGAAATACCTTCAACATGCTTTTGCTTATGCTCAGCGAATCTAGAAAGATCAGCTGATAGCATGAAGACCCACTATGACCTGAAGACTTCCAGGAAGGAATATCAGGTGGGGGACCGGGTCTATCTATACAATTTCCAAAGGAACCAGGCCAAACAGCGAAAATTTTTGCCTACATGGAAAGGACCCTTTGAGATCATCGACAAGATCTCCCCTGTGGCCTACAAAATCCACATCCCCAAAGGTCCTTTGGCAGCGGGGGAAGACAAGTGGGTCCACATAAACCAGTTGAAATGTTGCCATCCCAGGCACACTCTGCAACATCTGGAGGAATCCTCTGGAACCCTAGCGGGTACTGTCTCAGATTAATTCAGTTCCAACCATAAAACATACCACATCTAGTCTATAAAATATTGTGATTTGCATGAAACTGTCTCTTAGTTATCCTTTCTTTTTTAAAATAAGAATGTAATGTTAGGTTATTGTGAAATGTATATGCTGCCCCACTATCTCAACAGTTGTGGAAAAACGTCTATGAGTAGGTATTGCCGCTTTTGCTTTATCATCCTAGGAGAGATGAAACCATGGAGAATGACCAAGGAGGATGACCCGGGAACGAATATCAAAGGGGCCTGGGGTACCGCCCAATATTCCCATCAGGACCAGCAAGGAGAACCGATCGATCCGACCGGATGGAGGAAAAGATGCTGAGCTGTGCCATCTACAGAATTGGAAGAAGATAATGTGGACATACCAGCGCCAGGGTTCAAAACCTCCCTTGCAACCGACTCCCCCTCGACTCAAGTCAAAGCGCAGTCGGGCGGGGGGGTTTGTGGAGGGTTTTGACCCATGTGGAATCATTAGACGGGGTAAATGTGGGGATTAAGCTGTCGCTGCCCATCATTTTACCCCAGAACAAAAATAAATCATTGGAGTGGGTAAAGATGGGGATGCGCTGTCGCCGCCCATCATTTCATCCCAGAATCCAGGAGAGCTGCGCAGTTGTGCGCACACCAAAATGGGTTGCCAAAGGAAAAACAGTAGCGCCGGTTAGCTCAAAACAGCACTTCAAAAACCACCCTGGTTTCCCTGAATGCAAGCTTCAAATGCCCATTTTAAACATTGCACATATGCAAAATGTTCACTGAACACCAGCAGACATTTGGCAGAAGGAAATTTTGTGTGCCTACAAAAATCTGGGAAGATGAAGAGCCCAGAACTGTGCTTATAACCAAACTGGCTGAGCTATGGAGTCAGCAGTTTTAAGTTTAACTGAACTACAGACATTAAAAATCCAAATGTTTAAAATAAATGAGTGACCTACTTTTGAGTGTCACATAGGCTGCAATTGTTTAAATGTCATAGTTTTAAACTTAGAATCAGCATTCTAGCTGCATATGTAAAAAATTGTTAGTTATTTGAATGCAGAAAACTGGGGAACAGAAATGACATGTGGCTAAAAACTGGCTTAAAGAGATTCCAATTTTGCCTGGCAACTACCCCCATCAGGAGTGAAACTTGATTCACAAGTAACTTCCCAGGCCTGGCTGTTTCCTGCTGGCCACACTAAGGATATGCCATCTCTCTGATAATTGAATTAAGGGGAGCCCCCACAGAATACAGGAGCTCTGAACAATGCAACCCCCTTCACCCAGGCAGATGGTTTATTGCAGATGTCGTAAAACAGCTTCCTCTTGGCAGAAGCTGGGAGGGGCAGGGTCTCTGAGCTTGGCAGAAACTGGAAAGACTGGTTTCTGTAACATGTGACCTGAAAAGACACACCCCTGCCAGCCAGAATATGGTTTTAGAAAAAGATGAATAACTCATAGTACGGACCTGTCATAATTATTTAAATGATGCCATAATTCTTGTGATTTTTCGGTGCACATTTGAAGACGTGTTAGGACCCGGTGGTATGTTCAGGGGGGTTTTAGCGGAAAAGAGGATATTACTCAAAATGTGTGCATGTGAAAAATCTGACACTTCATCACCTAATGTCCATACTCCTTGCGCACATGTGTGTAAATTTGGGTTAATGTCCGAAATTGCAAAATCAGTTAAAAAGTGCAAATGTTGCCATTTCTGAATGCAAGCCCCCAGGAAGAGCAGATTTGGACAGGGTATACCTCCTGTGATATGTGATGGGTGCGTGTAATTTTAAACGAATGTGTACCTGTGCAAATATGTTTTTTTTATCAAATATAGATTGTGTGCAATTTGACAGGGGAGGATCCTCTGACCCATAAGACTTACAGCATCACTCTGACTCACAGTTCCTTTCCTCAATCATGGGAGAGGGGAGAATTGGGCCAATGGAAAGTGTAGAGGGGTAGGGTCTAGTGATGCTGCACACACACCCATTTTAAAAACAGATAAAAGCAGACAGACAGGACAGATAGGGACATTCATTTCCATCTGCTGCGGGACGCTCTGCCGGAAAATCCATACTTTACCTCCATCAATCTCTAGAGAAAGCTGTGCAGAAAGATCCAGACTTCAAATCCATCAATCTCCAGAATCCAGAGAGAGAGAGAGCTGACCCAGATCACTGTGAAGTGCAGAGACCAGACCAGAGTCCAGTCTAAAACCTGACCAGATTCGTGGCGAGGCCCATCTAATTCAAGAATATATTGTGAGTACCTAGCAAGACTGTGCAGAACCAATCTCTTAGTTAAAATAATATAATTCAATCTATTTTAACCTAAGTAGAACTGCCTCCTAACTGTCACTTGTCCTTTTCTAGTTGCTAGCTGTCACTTGTCTTTTTGAACTTTAAAATTTCAAATCTGAAAAACGACCTTTATTTAATCACTCATATCTCCGTGACCGTTTGTCCTAGAGACTTGCAGTAACTTTCATCTGGAAGCTGAGATCCTATGCTAGTCCCTATAGTTTTGCCGCAATCGCGAAAAACGCAATCGCGAATTTGCCGCGATTTGCAAATTTCTCCACGTGTGAAAACAGAAGTTTTCTTGCTTTCCTTGCTAAAAATTCGTTTGCAACCTGCCAATCATTCCTAGAATCTTTGCTAGAGGGAGCCTGGACTAATATTAACTTGATACCACTCACCCTGAACCTCTAGAGGGAATTAAAAGCATTTTAGCATATTTTTCACTTCATTGCCAGCACATGTAAAAGCATTTTGGGCCTGTGTTTAAAACTCCGATCTGTACTCTAAGCTTGCTGGGGTGAACTGAATTACATTTGATTGCATTTCTGAGAACTGTGTGCTTTCCTTCCATTTCCTTGCATTGCATAAAGGGGGGAGGGGATTGCCAGAGAAAAGTGATTACATTGTTTTTGTTGAACGCATATTGAGTATTTTCTGTACTGCATTTTCATTCCACCTTGCATCCATTTGAAACCATAAAGTATTGTTGCTATCTTATCCATCCTATAACCACTCATCATTGATTATAAAGAAGTGTGCTAGTGCCAGACTATCCATTATTGATTACTGCTCAGATTCAGTGTGATATTCAATTATTAATTTATTATAAAGTGTGATATATATATCTATTGTTTAAATTATCAAATAAACCTTTTAACTTGCAAAACAGAACTACTTCTTGGCTCAGTGGGGTCAGGGGGATTCCAAGGGAGGGGTGTTATATTGGGGTAGTCATCCAGAATGCATGAACTGGACATAAAGATATATCACTAAGGGTTTCCATTCAGTATCCCAGACTAGGCATTGACTTAGCTGTAGTGTTGAATTGAATCGTCTTACAAATTGGGGGCTCGTGCCGGACGTTTGGGTTAGATCTATCACTTGTGCAGATTAATACAGTGTGCCAGCTGACCAGATACACTATCCGGTCGGAGCACACGCTGTTTTACGCTGTAAAGCACTCCTCAACGGAACGCTCTAAGAAAAAGGTCTGTTTTGCAAAAATAAAATACTAATTTCTGTAAGTCAGGACAGAGACCAATCTCTAGAATGACGACCTTGGTAGATATGAAAATAGCCAGAGAGCACTTCTTACATGAGTTATTTGTGAGAGGTGAGTGGACTCACCAGGACCGCATGGTCTGGTTGCAGGCCATCACGCAACAGGTCACGGAAACAGGGTCAGATATCTGGAGAGATCAGGGTCCCTTACATGTGGCCCTGAGTGAACTATACATGGCTCCTAAAGCTAAGGATGAACAAGACAAGATGGTTAGGATAGCGGCATACCTGTACCTATATATGGGAGACATGCAGGATAAATGTACTGAAAGCCAAGATCTGGCGAATAAGCGACAGATGGTGTTAGAGAAGGTCCAATCTGACCTGGTCTCTTCTGAGCAGAGGCTGCAGGGGAGCCAGGAGTCAGAAAATGAGAGTAGACAGCACATCATTAAAATAAAGAGGGATATGGACATCCTGCAACAGGAAAAGGCTGACCAGGATACCCGATTTCTGGCCTTGCAGAAGGAGTACCAAGAAGGTTTGGACTCCCTACTGCAGAGCCAGAAAAAGCTGGAGCAACAGTTAGACTTCAATAGGGCATGTGCTGAGCAGATAGTCACCCTGCAAAGCCACCTAGATAGGGAGAAGGCAGAGAGCAACAAGCTGATTTTGAAAGACCTGGATACCCAGGCAGAGTTTGATGAAGAACGCCAGAAAGCTGGTGCCTTTCAAAGGCAGAGGGACGACCTGGCGGCACAAATGCAGGCTCTTAGCCAGGAAAGAGACACCTTAGGCCAGGAAGTCTGCCACATAAAAAGGAAAATGGAAGAAAATCACCTGGACCTCCAGGGACTGGGTGACCTCCAAAAAGAACACCATAACTTGTTAGAGCACACCAGGAAGGTGGAGGATGCTCTGGCAAGAAAGGAGCAGGCCAATAGGGACACAGCTCAGGAGGTAACCCTCCTGCAGCAAAGACTGGCCCAGTGCTCCAGGACCAATCAGGAAACGCAGAGAGAGAATGAGGCTCTCTGCCAGCACAATGATAGGCTCCAACAACAGGTAGCGATGCAAGGGAGACTGATAGAGTCTAGTAAGGCCTTAACTGAGGAATTGAAGGCACAGGCTCTTGCATTGCAACAGGGAGCAGGGGCGGATAGAGATGAGGTTCGCTGGGAAATAGAAACTCCTGAGCATAAACCCAGGAGCCCTAGTACCAGAGGCCTTTATTTCTCTCAGTCCCTGGACTCTGCCACCCCCATGTCCCCTGGCGCACATGAGCACAGGGCCACAGGGATGGCAGATTACTATCCAGCCAGAAGCATGGGGCTCATAGGCCAGTACCTCCCAGGAATGGATGGGCGGGCATCCGGGTATGGGCACCCAAGCACAGTGCAATTTGATGGGGAACCCCAGGTGAGTAGGCCCATTAAGGGCATCCTGAAAACCTCTGCCCAGTTAGGTCAGTGGGGGGGGTACCCATCAAATCCTGGCAGCAAGGAGGGATCTGAAGACTCCTCTGAGCGGTACAGGACACAGGAGACCAGGTCCCCACATTCTGCCAGCCATTACCAGGCTCGCAGAATCCGGGAAAACCTGGAAGAACAGACGGGAACCTCTGGGAGCAGTGCCTCTGAGTCAGAAGATGAATGGACCAGGGTTACCCGAACCAAAAAGGCCAATAAGGCAAAAAGGGCCTTGCTTATTGACCCATTGAAGCAAATAAAGGCAATAAGGAGTGTCATCACGCCTTATCACAAGAACGCCAAGTACTCTGTTTGGGAACACTTGGAGCTCTATGAGCAAATGATGGAGACTTTTCATTTGAAGGGCAGCCAAAGCTGTATCCAATATGTAAAGTGGACATTCTCCCCAGAGTACTCCAGTTTCTTTGCAGGGCTGGAGGACCAAAATCATTCCAGGTGGTCCACCTATAGGGCGGCCATATTAAAACATTTTTCTGTTCACAGAAATCCCCAAGAGGCTCGCAAGGCAGCCTACAATTTACAATGTGGGGAGGATCAGGCCCCACAAGAGTTTGTGCAAGAGTTAAAGCGTGCTTTTGCACAGACCACAAGAAGGGTGCGCACCGACAGCAGAGAATTTATTAATACGTTTTTCCATGCCTTGCCCAAATACATAATGACCCAGCTCGTGAGGGATTTTCATGAGAAAAGATCTTTAGACTGGGTCATTGAACAGGCGACCCGGATCTATGAGGTGCAGAAGGCAATAGAAAATAAAAATAATGTGCCCAAAAACCCCAAAGCCAACAACACCCCGGCTGCTGCCAAGGTGGCAGAGGTAAAGGTCACCCCCGTTTTAGAGTTGGAGATGGGGGGGCCTAAAAACCTACCTGCACCTAATAATGCTAGGCCCAGAAGGTCCTCGGGCCAGTCACAGACAGGGAGCCAGGGAGGCAGCCCCACAAATGGGGTCCCTCGCTCTCCTGATTATGTAAGCCCCCGTTACAAGGGAAACAGACCCATCCTGGGTTATGTGTGGACTCCTCCAGCCCAAGGGGGGGGATCCAGCCAAGCACCTAACCCAGAGAACTTCCCTCCCAACTTCTCACAGGAGGGCAGAAACTTACCAAATCCTTGGCAGAACTTTTTCCCCAGGTATCCACCCAATTTCCAACCCCAAAATCATCCATCCTTCTTTCCCCAATTCCCTGAGCCCAGACAACCTAATCCGGGAGAGGGGAGGCCAATGGTGGAGGGGTATCCAAATCTTCCCAACCAGGGGTACTACCAAAGAAGGGATAGCTACCCTTCCCGGGATCAGCCCAGGGGAGAAAACAGGGCCCCGTATCAGCCTGAGCGGGTTTCCCAGTTAGAGCGCCAGGTTCAAAACATGGCGCGGGATCTGGGTCACATACTGAGTGCTCAGCAGAACCCTCAGATCGGCATGCCGGCGCAGAACGCACCCAACTCTGGACCTGGTGCTCCAGAACAATGACGGGGGCAGCACCCCGATAACTCACCGGTTCCCAGGGAGGAGGCACAAAGGGAAGGGGGGTGTAAAGCCTTGGAGGAAGCTTCCTTCCTCACTTGTAAACAGCCCCTGGAAACCCAGGAACCGGAAACAAAATCTCCTGCCCCTGAAAGTCTGCCTCCTAAGGAGCAGAGGGGGGGTAGGAGAAACAAAAGACCCAAACAGACTCAGTTTAAGGAGGAGGTACAGATCTTCCAATTTCAGGGAGAGGGATCCTCAGAGGATCCTGGGAAAAGGATCTTCTCCTTCAGAGAGGGGGGAACTCCTCCCAAAGAAAAATGGGTCCCTAGGGATGCAAATCCAGACTGGGGAGATGTGGAGACTGAGCTACCGCCGCCCACCATCTCATCCCAGAACCAACAGCAAGAAAATCCCCTGGTTCAAACCCATCCTGGTGACTGCCTCCAAAAAGGGGGGGGGCGGCCCGGAACCGGAGCCAGGGGAACCCACAATGGCTCTGATCTCCAGTTGCCAACTTTTTCTTTCAGATTCCCAAGGCTCTCCACAGAATTCTGCCCAAATCTCTTCGCTAGCGATGTCCAAAACCAGAAAGTTAGCCCACCAGTTGTCCAAAAATGTGCATTATCTGTGCCCCCTTGAGGAGAAGGAGGGAAGATACTATGCCCCGGTACAAGTACAGGGGCAGGGTACAATTTTGGCACTGGTGGACACTGGATCTCAAGCTACCCTTCTGTCCAGAAGGGCCTTTGACGAACTGAATGCAGGAAGGGGAGAGAATTACCAAATTCCTCTCACCTCTCTTCCTGGACAACTGCAGAACTTTGACGGGAAGGAAATTCCCTTCGAGGGGACGGCAGACTTGGACATTAAAATTGGGCGACACAAGTTGAAACACCCGGTCATAGTTGTGACTCCAGAGGGCACCCCTTGTTTACTAGGGAATGACCTACTGAGAAGGTTGTCACCCCTAATAGATTGCGTAAACAAGGTCCTCTGGACCCAGACTAACCGACCAATAAAATTAAAACAGAGTGTCAACCATGTTAGTTTAAACGGCACCTGCCACATGGTTGAACAAAAATCTGACCAAGTGGAATTTCACTTCCAGAATAGCCAAATTCCTGACGTGACAGTAATAGCAGTAGGACAACAGACTGGTGATGGAGGGTCCTCTCTATTTCTGAAAATCAACCTTCCTTCCAGTCTAAAGTGGTACTCCACGCTGGAAGGAAACACTCTGAGATTCTATACTAATCCACAATCAGAAACTCCCACTCCTATAGTCCAGAAAGATGTGAAATCAGCTCAGAGCCTGGCTGATATTCAGCAAATTGGAGAGAAGTTGTTCATCCCTGTCCAAGTAAATGATGGGAAGGACTCTGTTCTTGCTCGAGTATGTGTGAACAACGGTAAGAGCTTCATCAGCGAAGCCATGTTCGGCCAACTCTCAAAAGATCCAGCCATTCCCACATTCAAACTGATAGACAAATGGGAAACGGACCTGGAAGCATCCAATTCCAAAAATCTCCTGCCAAGCAGGTGTATGCTCAAAGTCTCCATTGGCAACAAGAGCATAGTCCATAATTGTTGGGTCGTGCGAGACGTCACTGCCGCCTTTTACTTAGGCAGTGACATTCTCAATCGCTTTGCCATTAGTTTGGACCTAATAAACTTCAAAGCTTGGTCCCGATTAGCGGATAATCCCATGGGCTTTGATGATCCAGAAAAAGCATTTAGGTCAGCTCAATTGTTACCTTATGCAGTTGAAATTCAGATCAAAGAGGAAGTCACCATCCCAGAAAGGACCAGACAATTCTCCCTGGAAGTCAAAGTTAAAAGAGGACAATATCTGGAAAACCCTGATGCTTACATACATCTAAACGCTTCTCTCCAACAGCAAGGGTTGGGGGTAAACCCAACTCCATTAGTCAACATAGAACATGACACCATTCCAATAGAGGTGGATTACAGCGACTTAAAGAGTATTACTCTAGCCGCAGGCACCAGGCAACAATCCCCATGGACCCTGGCATGACTCCTGTGTTTGTGAAGCAATATCGCTTGCCTCTCGCATCAATGGAGTCCCTTACTGAAATAATTAAGAACCTTGAGTCCCGGGAAATAATCCGTCCCGTCCACAGCACCTTCAATAATCCGGTGCTGGGAATATTGAAGCCAAACGGCCAGTGGAGACTCTGCGCCGACCTCAGGGAGCTCAACAAACGGGTCCATACTTCCTGATGGCCTCTGCCCTACATTGACCAAGGGCTGGCCCAGATCCAGGGGTCACAGGTATTCACTGCAATAGACCTGACCAATGGATACTGGACCGTGCCTGTCAGCAGGGAGGACCAATACAAACTGGCTTTTACCTTTGGGGGCCAGCAATACACATGGACCCGGACTCTCTTCGGATACCTTAACTCTGGTAATGAGTTCAATATTTTCCTACATAAGGCCATGCCCGACCTCGGTGCGAGGGGTAACCTGGCTTATGTAGACGATGTCCTCATCAAAAGCTCAACTGTTGAGGAACACATAGCAGAGATTCGTTATGTTCTGACCCAGTTGAGGGCCGCCGGAGCAAAACTTTCCTTTCAGAAAGCACAGTGGTGTCGAACCCGTGTTAATTTCTTGGGGCATGAGATTACTCCTCAGGGTCTCTGTCCCCAGGAAAAGAAAGTGGAAGCACTTCAGAAATTGAAAGACCCCACAACTCTGCGGGAACTAAGGAGCCTCCTTGGACTGACTAATTACAGCAGAAAGTTCATTGAGGGCTACGCAGAGATCACCAGACCCCTGATTCATCTCCTGAAGGGGGGGGTCAAGTGGGAATGGGGTCCAGAACAATCCGAGGCAGTAAGACAACTCAAAAGAAGCCTCTCACAAGCGCCTTGCCTAGCTTACCCTGTCAGAAACAAGGAGTTCTTCCTGGAGACGGGGTTCTCTAATACGTGCTTGACGGCAGTATTATACCAAAAGCATGACAAGGTCAATAAAGTAATCTCCTATGTGAGCAAAACATTATCCTCTGTGGAGGAAAAATTCAACGATTTTGAGAAGGCACTCCTGGCAACGGTGTGGGCATTGAAGAATTACCGCCCGTTTATCAAGGGGGAACACATCATAGTGGAGACTCCACACCAGCCTCTGCAATATCTCCAAAGTGACAGAATCCGGGCCGGGAATGTGAGTAATTCCCGAATTACTTCCTGGATTCTGTCAATGCAAGGCTTTCCTGTGGAGGTCAGATATGGCCAAAACAAGAAGAGTCCACTCGCGCAAGGTCTGGCTGACTTGCATGATTGTGCCAGAGAAAACTGTCTCGAGGACGAAAGTCTAAAAATACAGGACAACATGGAGGCATACCTTAATTCCCCCCACAAAGTCTTTGAAGAGGACAAGTGTGAGGGAATGCCCACTGTCTATGTGGATGGATGCTCTTACCATGTTGACAACAACGGGGAGAAAGAACTGGTGGCTGGCGTAGGGAATGCATGGGTGAAGGAGTTCCCAGAACCCTCCGCTGGATACAAAATTGGTCCCCGAAGTAGTCAGGTGGCAGAATTGATGGCTGTGCATCAGGCCATCCTCACTGCTGTCCAGCATCAACTCCACGAACTGGTCATAATCACAGATTCGGATTATGTACGGAACGGGTTCGTGGAGCACCTGGTTAATTGGAAAACCAGAGGCATGTTATGTGCTAATAACAAACCCTTGAAACATGGGAAGTTGATCCAAAACATTGATGATCTGGTCACCTCGAATGAGATGACCATCTATTGGAAAAAGATCAAGGGTCATTCCAAAGTAGAGGGACCAGACAAAACTGGAAATGACTTCGCTGATCAGCTGGCCAAAACCGGGGCCATCCAAGGGGATCTAATTGAGATTGAGTCCCTATTGGGGGAAATCCAGGTCACTGCTATCACTAGGTCCCAGACAAATGCTCACAACGACCTTTCAATTGCACAATGGAGTAAGGAGAACCCTGATGCTGATTTGATTACCGCTCAGAAGGGGGATCCAATAATTGGTAAATTTTACCAGCACATTGAGGACCCTGAGAACTTTCCCCTGACGGATACCGATTACATTGGGAAAGAGGACCTAAGAGTGTTGATGAAATGTCCAAAAATGTTCCGAATCCAAGATGGTTTGCTGGTAAGGAAATCCAAAGCTGGCCACGATCAGTGGGTGGTTCCTACCTCATTCCGAAGCCTGATGTTAAGTCACGCCCATGATGCGGCCACCGCCGGTCATAGGGGGTTTCACACAACATTGGAAATCTTGAGAGAGGTTGCATACTGGCCACACATGGGGCAGGACCTCGACCAATACTTGAAGGGGTGTCTTGTGTATGCACAATTCCAGCCATCATCCCTCACGCACCGTGCGCCTCTCCAAAAGAGGGGGATGACACTGCCATGGTCAGATTTACAAATCGACTTTGTAGGCCCCGTGATTCGCTCTGCTAGGGGGAATAAGTACATGTTGACTGTGAGATGCTTGTTTACCAAGTGGGTGGAATGTCTCCCAGCCCCAAATTGCAAGGCAGAAACCGCGGCTGCCCTGATGAATAACCACATCTTTTCCCGTTTTGGTCTACCTCAAAGGATTGAGTCAGACAGGGGTAGCCACTTCACCAGTAAAGTAATGACAAAGATGTGGGAGATACTGGGGGTCAAAAGGAAGTTGCATATTGCTTACAGGCCAGCTTCTTCTGGGGCAGTAGAGAGATATAACCGAACCATTGTGAGCATACTAAAAAAGTTTGTGGCAGATTCTGGGCCAAGTTGGGATATCCGATTACCTCTGGTCCTAATGGCCATCAGATCTACCCCTTCATCTGCAACCAAAATGTCACCATTCGAGTTGATGACTGGACGCAAGATGGTGCTTCCTCAGCATTTGCTCTACAGGACCCAAGAGCAGACATTAATAAATGCATCCACAACTCATGAGAATGTGGAGAATTTAAGGAAATACATTCAACATGCTTTTGCTTATGCTCAGCGGAATCTAGAAAGATCAGCTGATAGCATGAAGACCCACTATGACCTGAAGACTTCCAGGAAGGAATATCAGGTGGGGGACCGGGTCTATCTATACAATTTCCAAAGGAACCAGGCCAAACAGCGAAAATTTTTGCCTACATGGAAAGGACCCTTTGAGATCATCGACAAGATCTCCCCTGTGGGCTACAAAATCCACATCCCCAAAGGTCCTTTGGCAGCGGGGGAAGACAAGTGGGTCCACATAAACCAGTTGAAATATTGCCATCCCAGGCACACTCTGCAACAACTGGAGGAATCCTCTGGAACCCTAGCGGGTACTGTCTCAGATTAATTCAGTTCGAACCACAAAACATACCACATCTAGTCTCTAAAATATTGTGATTTGCATGAAACTGTCTCTTAGTTATCCTTTCTTTTTTAAAATAAGAATGTAATGTTAGGTTATTGTGAAATGTATATGCTGCCCCACTATCTCAACAGTTGTGGAAAAACGTCTATGAGTAGGTATTGCCGCTTTTGCTTTATCATCCTAGGAGAGATGAAACCATGGAGAATGACCAAGGAGGACGACCCAGGGACCGGTAACGAATATCCAAGGGGCCCGGGGTACCGCCCAATATTCCCATCAGGACCAGCAAGGAGAACCGATCGATCCGACCGGATGGAGGAAAAGATGCTGAGCTGTGCCATCTACAGAATTGGAAGAAGATAATGTGGACATACCAGCGCCAGGGTTCAAAACCTCCCTTGCAACCGACTCCCCCTCGACTCAAGTCCAAGCGCAGTCGGGCGGGGGGGTTTGTGGAGGGTTTTGACCCATGTGGAATCATTAGACGGGGTAAATGTGGGGATTAAGCTGTCGCTGCCCATCATTTTACCCCAGAACAAAAATAAATCATTGGAGTGGGTAAAGATGGGGATGCGCTGTCGCCGCCCATCATTTCATCCCAGAATCCAGGAGAGCTGCGCAGTTGTGCGCACACCAAAATGGGTTGCCAAAGGAAAAACAGTAGCGCCGGTTAGCTCAAAATAGCGCTTCAAAAACCACCCTGGTTTCCCTGAATGCAAGCTTCAAATGCCCATTTTAAACATTGCACATATGCAAAATGTTCACTGAACACCAGCAGACATTTGGCAGAAGGAAATTATGTGTGCCTACAAAAATCTGGGAAGATGAAGAGCCCAGAACTGTGCTTATAACCAAACTGGCTGAGCTATGGAGTCAGCAGTTTTAAGTTTAACTGAACTACAGACATTAAAAATCCAAATGTTTAAAATAAATGAGTGACCTACTTTTGAGTGTCACATAGGCTGCAATTGTTTAAATGTCATAGTTTTAAACTTAGAATCAGCATTCTAGCTGCATATGTAAAAAATTGTTAGTTATTTGAATGCAGAAAACTGGGGAACAGAAATGACATGTGGCTAAAAACTGGCTTAAAGAGATTCCAATTTTGCCTGGCAACTACCCCCATCAGGAGTGAAACTTGATTCACAAGTAACTTCCCAGGCCTGGCTGTTTCCTGCTGGCCACACTAAGGATATGCCATCTCTCTGATAATTGAATTAAGGGGAGCCCCCACAGAATACAGGAGCTCTGAACAATGCAACCCCCTTCACCCAGGCAGATGGTTTATTGCAGATGTCGTAAAACAGCTTCCTCTTGGCAGAAGCTGGGAGGGGCAGGGTCTCTGAGCTTGGCAGAAACTGGAAAGACTGGTTTCTGTACCATGTGACCTGAAAAGACACACCCCTGCCAGCCAGAATATGGTTTTAGAAAAAGATGAATGACTCATAGTACGGACTTGTCATAACTATTTAAATGATGCCATAATTCTTGTGATTTTTCGGTGCACATTTGAAGACGTGTTAGGACCCGGTGGTATGTTCAGGGGGGTTTTAGCGGAAAAGAGGATATTACTCAAAATGTGTGCATGTGAAAAATCTGACACTTCATCAACTAATGTCCATACTCCTTGCGCACATGTGTGTAAATTTGGGTTAATGTCCGAAATTGCAAAATCAGTTAAAAAGTGCAAATGTTGCCATTTCTGAATGCAAGCCCCCAGGAAGAGCAGATTTGGACAGGGTATACCTCCTGTGATATGTGATGGGTGCGTGTAATTTTAAACAAATGTGTACCTGTGCAAATATGTTTTTTTTTATCAAATATAGATTGTGTGCAATTTGACAGGGGAGGATCCTCTGACCCATAAGACTTGGGAGAGGGGAGAATTGGGCCAATGGCAAGTGTAGAGGGGTAGGGTCTAGTGATGCTGCACACACACCCATTTTAAAAACAGATAAAAGCAGACAGACAGGACAGATAGGGACATTCATTTCCATCTGCTGCGGGACGCTCTGCCGGAAAATCCATACTTTACCTCCATCAATCTCTAGAGAAAGCTGTGCAGAAAGATCCAGACTTCAAATCCATCAATCTCCAGAATCCAGAGAGAGAGAGAGCTGACCCAGATCACTGTGAAGTGCAGAGACCAGACCAGAGTCCAGTCTAAAACCTGACCAGATTCGTGGCGAGGCCCATCTAATTCAAGAATATAGTGTGAGTACCTAGCAAGACTGTGCAGAACCAATCTCTTAGTTAAAATAATATAATTCAATCTATTTTAACCTAAGTAGAACTGCCTCCTAACTGTCACTTGTCCTTTTCTAGTTGCTAGCTGTCACTTGTCTTTTTGAACTTTAAAATTTCAAATCTGGAAAACAACCTTTATTTAATCGCTCATATCTCCGTGACCGTTTGTCCTAGAGACTTGCAGTAACTTTCATCTGGAAGCTGTGATCCTAGGCTGTCCTAGGACCCCAAAACGATAGTGCTATTCCCTATAGTTTTGCCGCAATCGCGAAAAACGCAAGCGCGAATTTGCCGCGATTTGCAAATTTCTCCACGTGTGAAAACAGAAGTTTTCTTGCTTTCCTTGCTAAAAATTCGTTTGCAACCTGCCAATCATTCCTAGAATCATTGCTAGAGTGAGCCTGGACTAATATTAACTTGATACCACTCACCCTGAACCTCTAGAGGGAATTAAAAGCATTTTAGCATATTTTTCACTTCATTGCCAGCACATGTAAAAGCATTTTGGGCCTGTGTTTAAAACTCCGATCTGTACTCTAAGCTTGCTGGGCTGAACTGAATTACATTTGATTGCATTTCTGAGAACTGTGTGCTTTCCTTCCATTTCCTTGCATTGCATAAAGGGGGGAGGGGATTGCCAGAGAAAAGTGATTACATTGTTTTTGTTGAACGCATATTGAGTATTTTCTGTACTGCATTTTCATTCCACCTTGCATCCATTTGAAACCATAAAGTATTGTTGCTATCTTATCCATCCTATAACCACTCATCATTGATTATAAAGAAGTGTGCTAGTCCCAGACTATCCATTATTGATTACTGCTCAGATTCAGTGTGATATTCAATTATTAAATTATTATAAAGTGTGATATATATATCTATTGTTTAAATTATCAAATAAACCTTTTAACTTGCAAAACAGAACTACTTCTTGGCTCAGTGGGGTCAGGGGGATTCCAAGGGAGGGGTGTTATATAGGGGTAGTCATCCAGAACGCATGAACTGGACATAAAGATATATCACTAAGGGTTTCCATTCAGTATCCCAGACTAGGTTTGACTTAGCTGTAGTGTTGAATTGAATCCTCTTACACACCATGGTTGCCGCCAGTACCATACCGGTACCACGATGGAGAAAAGGGGAATTACCACCCCATTCCAAGGTTAGCTGGGCGGTAATTCCTACTTTCTCCGTGCCCCTTCCCCATTCCCATTTTTGCCCCATAGGGCATAATGGGAATGGGGAAGGCGGTAATTACGGTACCGTAAATTGCAGTACCGTAATTAGCACCAAGGTCCCTTTGCGGGTCCCAACTTTAACGGCTGGTCTACACCAGGTGTTAAGGTCGGGTCCCACAAAGGGACCTCGTAGTAAGGCGGTAAGGGTTAACGGTCACCGGGACCCTTACCGGTGACCGTTAACCCTTACCGCCTTCCGTGTAATGAGGCCCATTGTGTTGAATTCAAAGTGGCTGTACTAAAGTGCATTAATAGATAGTTAAATTCAATGAAACCAAAAGGCCCATTATCAGCACTATAAAACCAGAGTTTGTTAATAAATAATAATGCAACACTAAGACAACACCACACGTCACTGTTAGTCAATATAGATGGGTTTGACAGTTTTTACCAAAGGTTCACAATGCCTCCATACAGAATAAAGTGCCAGTGCAGAGACTTGCTGTGAGTTTTTAAGCAGTGACTCTAGAATGAATCACTCGTTATGCTCTCATAGTTACTCACAAAGGAGCCCAGCCTTGTCATATATAATGGGCCATTTGTGCGACACTCTGTCAAAATATGTGGCGCAGTTCCTTCTTTGTCTTCCAGCTTACACATACAGCAATAAAAATGTCTGCAGAGCAGCCGGAGGACACATCATAGAGTAACCCTGTGGTGCCTTATAAGTGTGTGTGTGTGTCACAGATTGAAACACTTCATAGCTACTGAGTTGTGACATATGTTCATAGTTCTGTGACCAATCCCAGCACCGTGTTCCAGATCAGAAAATCCTATTTCCAGCCTAAGCAACAAGTGATCAGGAGGTTGGGTGCAGGCGTGGTGCCCCTTCCCAGCAGGGTGGCTTGTGCCCTCCCTATAAGGGTCAGTTAAATGGTGCAGCTGCTCTGACTGCTCTCCTAACCACGCTTCCGAAAGGAGTCATTTTCAGTTTCCTTTAGGAAGAGCAGAGCCAACTATGTCCGAGGCACTGCTCAAGGTTGTCATGTATCATACAGCGTTGCAGTAAAACATGACACGACATACATTTGGACGAGAGCCAGGAAAGGTCAGATTTGCTGATATGTCAAACATGTACTTTGTAGTTTCACATGGATGAGGTCACTGCTCCCGCTAGCAAAGATGGGTGGAAGCATAGAAGCCAGGTTGCTGTGGTCCCTGAAAGGCTGAAACTGCAAATGTTCCCTCAGATTGCTCTCTGGGCGAGGTGATCTTCCCTTTGGATTTAATAATTGGCTTAGACAGAAATACACGTGGCTGTCTCTTGCATCACACCTATGCACAATGGCTTTTGTAGTGTCACCGCAGGGTGACTAAAAGGATTAGGACTGGCAATTCGGTTTCTAAAGTAATTTGAGCTATATCTTGAAAAAACAAAAGTCAACACCATCGTAAAGAATCCAAGCTCCATCCTAAATAAGCTTGGTGAATTGATTTGCTGAATTGCAAATCTCACACATATCTGATCTATTCAAAATACACCAAACTCTGCAGATTTTCCAGAAATCCTTGTACTGGAGCCTAGGTGAGCAGAAGTGCCTCTTTATATAAGCAACCTGCTTTTGCAACTCTTAAGCAGTCGCTTGATTGGTTGATTGCTGTTGCTGTTTGTTTTAGAGTTGGAGCACTCTACTCAGACAGAAATATTAGACCTTGCGTTTAGGGGTTATTTTAGACATTGCAGAGCAGGTGATCATTTTATTTTTTATTTTTGTAAATACCTTTAAAAGATTTTCTGTATTTCATTGAAATAGACAGGCCAAGCAAGCAGGCATGGGCAACTTGCTTGCATATTTTGTGCTGGAGTGGCTTGACAACCTGGTTATGTGCAAAATAGTTGACACAAGCACTTCAATTTTCTTTACAATGTCTAAGCACACTTTGAGAGGAGAAAATTCTTTGTGGTGTGCTGGGCAAGCAGATCTCTCGGTAGTGGTATTAGTGACAGGGTGTATGAAGCTGCACACCACCTGGCTAGATGCAGGAGCAGGATGCTCTATTGAATACATGTTCACGGATGACTTGGTTGAGCCCAATTTGTGGCACAAACACTTGCATTTCTTGTCAAACTTCAAAAAGTTTAGGTGCCACATTCATTGAATGCATGCATGCAGCACTGGGTTGTTTGCAACGGGTAGCTGAAACACTAGCACTTGAATTTCGTGTCAAATGTGTTTGCACTATTTGAGCCAAGGGTAAAACATCTTTGGAGCATGCTGTCGTATAAAAGGGCGCAGTGTGTTCTTTGTGTTCTGCAGGAAACTACTAAATTCCGTCGATCTGTTTGACTCGGCCAGGAAGCATTTCTGAGTCTTTCTACACTTGCTGCTATACAGCCAGGAGGCTGGACTTAAATACTGCCACACACGCGGAGCGCGTGGTGTGCGCAGTGTGTTCTTCGTGTTCTGCAGGAAACTACTAAATTCCTTCGAGCTCTTTGACTCTGCCAGGAGGCATTTCTGAGTCTTTCTACAGTTGCTGCTATACAGCCAGGAGGCTGGACTTAAATACTGCCACACACGCGGAGCACGCAGTGTGCGCAGTGTGTTCTGCGAATTCCTCGTGGCTCCTGCGGGCTCCTGCGGGCTCCGGCGATTTTCTACTGTTCAGGTACATTTTGGCCTCTTTTTAGGCTGAACTGGTTGTCTAAATCAGATATCACATCCTGGCACGTGAGATCTGAACGACGCTTGAGCTTGTGTGACTGTATTTTCCGTATTTAACTAGTCTGCCTATGGGGGCGAGTCTCCTGGTGGCTGACGAAAGGCAGGACTTGTGTCCTTGACTTGTGCTCTACGAATCAACGGCAGGTTTGCTTTCCATTTAAACGTTTCTCCCAGAGACTGCGGGGCTCGTATTTTTATATTTTTTTTTAACGAATCCTTTGATCTGGATCTAGCGCTTATTTCTTCATTTTTTCTTCCCGCCCCAAGGCTTACCTGATTGACTATCTGGTGATCGGTATGAGGGCTGGCTTATGAAGCCAAAAAGGAATGCCTATGCACTTGGACGCCATTCTGCCGGATCCCCTGGGCAACATCCACATGCCCTTAGATGGGGTGAAGCGATGGTCTCCCACCCTAGGCCAACCAATGAGCTCTACTTCCCTCTGTGTGCTGCCTCCCTCGTCTAATCCTTTGCTAGGGAACATGGAAGTGGATCCAAAAGAGGGCTTTTCATCTACTATTTCTACGGTCCAGCAAATGCCCTCAAGTTACAACGATCAGTGCCACCCTGCTCCTACCCATAAAGCTCTAGTACATAACACCGACATCTGGGGTGCCTTAACTATTCCTGCCATCCACAATGGAAAATCCTATTTCAATACTTCTAAACACCAAAAACTGATCCAGCCAATACTGGGACAAACATTTATGGATAATTATATCCTGAAAGCGACCTATACAAGTGCTGAAATCAAACTACCCAAAGCATTTAGAGATAACGCTAAGTTGGGCCGTTCTGCTATGACTACCCAAGATTTTTTTGGTGGGCATAACAATATTACCGACATTAGCATAATTGAGTGCGCAGATAAAGCGATGGATCTGCCTTATGCCGGTGAAACCCCTATGTGCCCGATGTCACAGTCCAGTGGTGGTCTTACCCAAGATACACCAACTGCCCTTACGAACATCATTGATGAGATGGATGCGGCCAAAGCCACCCCCTCAGAGGATGCATGCAGTCAGGGGGGTAACCAGGAGCACGAGGAGTCCCCAAGACTGCACCATACCCTTAAAGAATTGGATGAGCACATTCGACTAACCCGCCCAACATTTTCCGCTATAAATGTGGTGCTTAGCTTATTCGTCGAATTGTATGACTATATTTGGGCAGAACTAAAAAACTCTCAAAGATTAATAGCGGAAGTGAACACCAAAATTGACTGTATTGGCACAGAAATTCTTGTGGAGTTGAGTAACAAACTGGACTGGATTGGAGCCGAACTGAGTCAGAAACCAACAGTACTGGCCCAGCTACCGGGCTTACATGGGAGCTCGATCTCTACAATTATCCCACAGGTGCTCCCTACACAAACTGAGATAATTGAGATATTGACAGCTCGGCCTCTCCTGACGTCCCTTTTAAGGGACCAACGCTGGTTCCATGCAATGAAGAGGGCTTTGCCTGCTCTCCGACCAAGGCTATCCCTTCCCTTCCAACTGTTAACTTACCAGTGATTTCTCCCGATTTGAATGCTATTGTTGAACATGTTCCACCTGAGGCTGGTGCTTTGGCTCTGGGCGGAATTTCTGAGACCGCTGCCCCTAATAAAGCCCCCCTCCAACGCAAATCGAGATCGATTAAGCGCAAATTGGCAATGAAGCTCCCCAGTCCGGTGTTTACTAAAACATCTGTACATCCACTATTTAAACTAAAATTAGGGCTCATCCCAAGGGGGCGGGGAGTGAACCCTGCTGCTACTGCATTGAAACTCAAGCTGGTGGCCTCAACTGTCCAAACTGACATGCTTACCTTCACCAATGCCCAAGTGCCATGTGCTGCGCAAGTGCGCAACCTTGAGATGCCCTTGGAGACATCTAAGGTCCCTAAATTTGATGAGTTTCAACTGCCAATGGCTCATGCCCTGTCAGCATTCTTGTCTACGCGATGGGGCTGTGGCTCTGGGAAAACCAAAACTCTTGACCAAGGGGCTACACCAACATACCCACCCATGAAACAGGGGTTAGGCCGTTTGTCTTCTAGAGACCTTTTATTATCCTCAGTTGGGCTGTCTAAATGCGCTATAATTGTTCAAAGTGTCTTCTGTAATGAGAAAGGTGGCCCGCAACCTGTGCTATCTATATGGGGTCCTCTACAGGGTACTGTTATCTCTAAGGAGAAACCTAATTACTCTGACACTACTCTACCCTCTCTAGATATTGGGTCTGGGTGGGGGAAGCTACAGGAGGAAAACATCCCTCCAGCAACCCTCTATCCATCGATTTCCTCCGGAATAAGAGATATGGTAGAAAGGCTTAATAAACCACTGACTAGGACCCCCTAGCTTGATATGCCCAATACACAAGGAATGGGTCAAAAAGGCCCTTCAAGACACCTTTTGACCACCCTGCAGGGTCACACACATAACAATACTCCTACTGCGAAATCTCTGAATTTAGTCAGAATAAAGAGTCTGTTGGATTTGGAAGTACCAATCTGCTTAAACAGATTCAATGTTTTGACTATATTTACAGAAATACCTGCTCTTACTCTTCTTTCCACTAAGGACATAGCTAGGGGGGCCTTCCCGGACACAGAGTGTCGGGATATAAGTCTGTTATTCCTCTCCTCTCGTTTAGTCAAGGAACTTATCCTTACCCAGACTGGCCCCCTGAGGGATTTGGGCTTCAATGTTGAGTCCAGATTTCCTGGGAACCAGAGAAGCCAGAGTTAATCACAAATCAGTTAAACCCTAAATTCTCTGCTGATCCCTTGCGGGGCCTCCAGGGAGTGTCGGAAGTAATAAAATTGGTAAAAAAAAACAGGAATCAGATGTTCATTGGGCCACTATCATCTCGACCCTCTGGCAGAAACTTGTCCCTTAGTCAATCTACTTCCACGATTGATCTGAGTGGAGGTCCTGATTTATGCTTTAAGTCGTGGATTTCCAGAGGTAATTCCCACCTATTCACTAATCCGGACTGTCTGCTGCATCTGAGAGACGCTAATATTGTATGCTTAAAAGAGACCTGGATGACCTCCACCCCATATCTAGATGGTTATCAAATCTATGACCAGTTAGCCAGACAGAACTTGGGGGGCAGACCGGCAGGGGGTCTTTTGATTGCTGTGGATAACTGCTTAGGCCTCAGGGGAACTGCTCTTTTGGGCCTTCACTTTGGGGCCCTGGGGGTGGATGTTTCTACCAGGAATGGCGATCTGAAGCTACTAATTATAAAAATCTACTGCCGTAGTGGCATGTCACCAGTCGCTGTTTTTGTTACATCTATCTCCCATGCCATATCTGACTGGTCCTCTACTAATGATATTGGGCATATTTTGCTTGCGGGGGATCTAAACTGTGAACGAAAATTTGAAATGCCTGCCTGGGAAATTTGTGAGATGAATCTGGAGGGTCTAGGCTGTTCGAGGAAAAAACAAGCGGGTTTGGCATGGTATGTGGGGCTGGGTAATGTAGGGTTACAGCCCTTGGTTGGTCACCCTGAAGCCCAAATTGAAGACACTACTTGGCATACCTGGCGACGTGGAGACTCTACCTCCATGCTTGACTATATCTTTGTGGACGACTATTTGAGTAAAAGATGTATATCATTCAAAATCCATATGAACAGTTGTAATGATCATGGTGTCCTAACGGCTGATTTTAAGTTAAATCACCCTAATGCAGTGGTCTTCAAACTTTTTTGGCCAGGGCCCCCCTGAGCAAAATTTGGGCAGGTCGGGGCCCCCCAGAAATGCCAAATGGACAGTATATATTGCGCGCCGTCACCTGCTCCCATCAAAGTCGCTGGGCTCCCTCATCCCACTCCTACCCAGTCGCTGGTCTCTCCCCACCCCATCACACACCCAGGGCTCTCCCCACTCTGCTCCCATCACTATCCCATGGTTCCCGCCCATTGTGCTCCCACCATAGTCCCTCGGTTCCCCCATCCCGTTCCCAACACAGTCTGAGGGCCAGTGGCGGCTGGTGAATCTTTTTTAAGTGGAGGGGCATTAAGGGGAGGTTCGGGGGGGTTTCCCCCTGTGAATTTTTTTTTAAATAATAGGTTAAAATGTTGCATTGTAGAGCATACTTTTAACAAAAAATGGGTAAATAGCCAAACAGTTTGCAATTGTTGCTGGGAGTCCAGGGGGCAGGCATTGATATTTTATTTCTATCGCGCTCGTACACAAGTGTTTCAGAGCGTGACAAGGCAAGGGAGGGGAACAGAGGAGAATAAAACAGCGATCTTACTAGGCCCAGTGACATTGAGAACGCGCAAGTGTGAGGGGAAAAGTGCATGGAAGGGGGGAGAAGTGGAAAGTGCGAAGCAGAGGAGAAACAGATAAATAACAATAAATAAATAATAAAGGCAACAAACAGTGGTAGTGCAGCCAGCAATTTGCAAGTGCTACGTTTAAGGCAGCAGACAGGGTAGGTCTGATAAGAGCAGGAAGAAAGATGGTTCTCCTCAAGTTTTAGAGTGGCAGGGCGCTGTTCCAGAGGGAGGCCCCAGCCGAAGACGGAGATCTACCCCCAGCTCGTTTCTTTGATAAACGACTGACCCTGAGGGAGTTGGAGGTAGAGGAGTGAAGAGCTCGAGAGGGGAGGTATTTGCGGAGGAATAGCTGAAGGTATTTTGGACCCAGGCCCCAGAAAGCCTTGTGGACAAGGCAGAGGGTTTTGAATGATAGATGTCCGGTAAAAAGATACCATCCCTGTCCCCTGGGCCCCACTGGTCCTAACACAATGAACATGATTATGTGTATATGCAAGGCGCTGCACATTCATACAGCAATCACTCTATCATTCACATGAGCATCCATCACCATACACTCACTCATAACGCATCCATACACATGTTTAAATAAAAACAATGAACATAAACGTACCTTCTGCATTGGCCTGTGTGTGGGTGCTGAAACGGCCTGCTCCAGCTGCTCTGTCCGTATGTGCGAGGAGGCGCAGGAGCTCCCCCTCGGACATACAGACATGCAGTGCCCCAGCCAGCATTTCCAATGAGCTATGCAATGCTGGCGAAGCAAAACGCCCCAGCACTTGCATGGCTCAGTGAGCATGTGCGGCTGGGGAACTAAACTGAACTGTCAAAGGGAAACAGTGTTTCCCTTTGACAGTTCAGCCAGCCCAGGAGCACTCCATTAGCTGGATAAAGCAGCTGAGGGAGTGCTCACTGTTTCACTGGGCTGGCTCCTTAGCTCCTCCATAATGGGTGAGGGGCCACTGGGTGGGCGCCTCTTGCCATTATGGATGAGCCGCCAGGCTCGGACAGGCCTATAGGGCAATGCCTGTACCAAAAATGTAAAATGCTAGTTTGGGCCAATCAAAATGGGCCACCATTTTGGCCAATGTGGACCATTTTGATGAGTTACTTAACTATGCAGTTAGTAATGTTGACCATTGTTGCTGAATATATCACAATTTACTTACATTTTAACACAAAGCACCCCATTGGGTACTATTGAAACAGTGGGCTTCATAACTACTCTGGCGGTAGCTGTGCCGGTAAAACCGGCACGGCTGCCACTGGAGTTGCATCCGGGTCTGGCACCCGCGAATGGGCAATTACTAGGTCATGCCGAGTTAGGCGGACATGATAATTGCCCTTTCGAAGGTGCCGGTAGATCCCCATTCCCATTTGAGCCCCATATGGCTCAAATGGGAATGGGGAGCTCGGATGCACCGGCACCGTTAATAACGGTGCCGGTGCATCCGACGAGCTGAGGTCAGACCTGGCGGGGGCTGTCAAGCACCCACGAGCACAACTCTTACTATGGCGGAACGGTAGCAATGGTGCCGGTAGCTTACCAGCACCGTTGTTACTGGTCCGCCATAGTAGTAATGAGGCCCAGTCTGTGACTAAAGGAATGAATATCCATTTACAACTGTGGGCCACTTTTTCATTGTTGCCTGAGACAGTTTCATGCTTCAGCCCGCCCATGTGGGCCACCCCTGCCCATTTCTTCCAATCTAAAAAAAAAAAAAAATCTTTTTTCATGCTGAGCTCTCAGGGCCCCCCTGGGATGCACCCGCGGACCCCTAGGGGGTCGCGACCCACAGTTTGAATACCACTGCCCTAATGGTATATTCCAGACTCAGCTGCAGGTTGTACCTAGCCCACCTGGATATGGTGTTAGATGGACACCAAAACACATTGAGACCCTAAATCAAAACTTAAGGTCACTACTCAATCAAACTACTTTTGAGTGGAAAATGGATACCTTCAATACACTGGGCATTATGTCACTCGTGAAGGTAGCGGTAAGTGAGCTAGGTCAACGGTCGGCTAAAGCTGTCCCTGCTTCTCGGCATTTTCACTGCTACAATCATGACTTGGCGCTGGCTAAGACTAACATGCGAAAAGAGATTAGGAGACTTGGGTCATTGAACCTTGATGGGGCAACATTATTTGGAGTCATTAGAAAGATTAAACAATCTTATAAAAATCTGTGCAAAACCCTTAAACATATCTTCTGCAACAAGTTGCTGAACTAATGCTGCAGATCCTTATCAGGTCTAATGTGGGGGCCTTTTGGGCTATTGTGAATGGACAAGATACTCATTCGGTCACTTCCCAATTAAACCTGATTCTGGAACAAGCATGGTTAGACTTCTATGGCAATAGATTTTCCCCTAAGCCATCTCTGGGGGGAGAGAACACAAAAGACAGTATACCAAGAGTCCCTATTGTTAAATGGGAGCCCCCTGTTGAGATTGACACTATTCTGGGCCTAATCTTAAAATGTAAAAGATCTCAAGCACCTGGCCCTAATGGGCTAACTAACAATACCTTTAAGTCAGACCCAAATCTATGGGCCAATCTACTGTACTATGAATTTAAGGATATTCTACAATCGGGGGTTTGCCCGGAATCCTGGTCACTAGCACATGTTATACCAGTCTTTAAGTGTGGCAGTAGGTCTGACCCAAAGAACTATTGGCCTATTGCCTTGATTGTCGCAGATTGTAAAATCTTCTCTGCCCTACTTCTCTCTCACCTTAAAGATTGGGAAAAAAAGCTGTCACCCACTTAACCCCATCCAGACAGGCTTTCGCAAATTCCACGTTACTAACATCAACGGCATTGTGGGCAAATGCATTCAGGACGCTGCTTGGAATAGGGACAAGGGACATATTTTTATGACCTCAGTGGACCTCTCGGCAGCCTTCGACTGTGTTGATCGCCAAAGGCTGTGGCGCAAGCTTGCATTATGTGTTCTACCGAGGGGCCTACTGAGTTTGGTGGAAGGGGTCTAGAAAAATTCTGGTATTAGAATTCGCCTGAATCAAAAGGGCGATATGTCAACGATTGTCCACACACACTGTGGGTTCAGACAGGGGTGTGTTCTGGCTCCTTGGGTCTTTGATCAATATGTGTCTGATGTAGCTGAACATTTGCACCAGGAGGGATTGTTGGCCCCAAGAATGGGCTGTAGTAAGATCATATGGCTGGCCTATGCGGACGACTTTTTGTTATTCGATTCCACCAAGGTGGGTCTCCAACGGCTCTTGGATACTTTTGCTAACTATGCCAAGATTAATGGTATGGTTATTAATCCCTCCAGGACAAAAATACTCCCACTTTCCAAAGGAGCTCATAAGAACCCAAGCCATTCTTGGAATTTGGAGGGGGCAAGGGTGATCACCTCTAGCAGCCTAATCTATCTGGGCTACCGTGTTGGTGCATATAGGGGTTTGAGAGGGCAGCTTAATGTGCTTCTTAATAAAGCTAAAGCATTGGAAAATCAGATCTTAAAAATCAACCGCAAATATGGGCGATTCTCCATAAAACCAGCCCTCCTCTTCTTTGAAGTGAAAATAGTCCCCAAACTGACATATGGCTTAGAATTATGCACAGAGTTAACTGTGTCCAAACTGAATGCTATGGAAGGTGCAATTTGGAGACGGGTCCTCTGCATACCGAATGCGATTCCCCTCACTGCAATTCGATATGAATTAGGATACGTCTCCTTAAAGTCTTGCGTGCATTGGAGGATGCTCACGCTATATGCAAAATTCAAGGCTCCATTACCTAATACTCTAAATGAATTAGTTGGAAGCAATATTGAGTTCTCCGGTTTTCTAACCAAATTCTGCAACTCATGTGAAATGATCCTCCAAAGCGTTGATTCTGATTTGGAGCAACTAATTACCAATCCAATGAAAACCAAAAAGAAGTTGCTGGACTTTGATTGGTCTCTTACTGTAGACCGTTTTCACGCATATAAATCAATGTATCACTTATCACACGAACATAAGAGGTTCCCTTTCTGAGATTCTCACTATGTTTCCAAATAGATTACATCAATCTCTTTTGTTAAGATTATGCTGGAATATCCTACCTCCTATGCTGAGAAGAAACCAAATTAAGGTGGAGGATAGTCTATTCAGATTCTGCTATCTAGTACCTGAAATGGCTAAACATCTCATCCTTCACTGTACTCAACTTAATATCCTAAGAGATTCTTGTTTAAGCTTACTGAAGGATTTGTACTCTGGCCAATCTACTGATCTCGTGTGGCAAAGCTGTTTATGTATACAAAATACGCGAGAGGGTCTGGCACTTTCTGGATTTATTTTCAATCTTCATTTGGATTGCCCTAGATAACTGTGGGGTTACACACCTTTGCTGCCTCCTGTAATGTATGTTTTTTCTGTCTTTTTTCTTTTTATTAATACAGGTAGAAAATGTCTTCTCCTTTTAAAGATTCTAAGGATGTGACTTCTTGGTTACACCCTTTTTTAAGGAAATGTTTTATGTTTTGATTGTTGTGTGGTTACTTTTTTGTTGTTCTGATGATCATTTTACTCTGTATCATTATTGTGAATTTTATTTTTCTTTTCCTTTCTTTTCGTACTTACTGTAAATTCTTTTGTAAAGGTTTAATAAAACCATATACAATTACATTTTTATTTTTAAAAGGGCAGTCACACCCAGCTTTTTTGAGCACCATAGCTGACAAACATGAGCACTTGAATTTCTTATCCAATTTATTAATGCACTTTAACCAAAAGAGCACATTTCTTTGGGGTGCACTGGTTGATTGAACACAGGATCACTCACAAATTGAATGAGTCCAATAGCTGATACAAGCACTTGAATTTCTTGTCAAATTTTCAAGACAAGATGATAGAACACACACAGGCACAACTTGCTTGAGCACAATAATTAGCTGACGCTCACAAGCACTTGAATTTTTTACCAAATTTATTAGCGCACTTTGAGTGAAGGGAAAACATCTTTGGGCACACTGGTTGATTGAATGCATGCTCACACACAACTTGTTTAGGCGGAGTAGATTACACACATGGGCACTTGAATTTCTTGTCAAACCTATTAGAATACCTTGAGCTAAGGGCAATGTCTCTGGGAAAAGTGGATTGGTAGAAAACACATGCATGCACAAATTGCTTGTAGGCAATAACGGACAAACGAATGTGTGTACTGCTTGTCAAATTTATTAGCACACTTTGAGCAAAGGGCACATTTCTCTGTGGTCGCTGGTTGAGTGAAGACACGCTCATACACAACTTGGCTGATGGACACACATAAGCACTTACATTTCTTGTCAAATTTAGTAGCACACCTTGAGTGAAGGGTGAAATAACGTTGGGTCTCGCTATTTGATTGAACGTACACTCAGTAATGATTTGGTCAAGAGCAGCAGTTGACAGACATGATCACTCGAACGTCTGTTAAATGTATTAGCATCTTTGTAGTAAAAAGCAATCATCTTTGGGGCAAGTTTGTTAATGAACGCTTGCTAATGCCAAGAGTTGGCTGAGTACAGTGACACACATGAGAACGTACATTTCTTGTAAACTGTATCAACACACATTGGTGGCAGTGGAAGCATTTCTGGGGTGTGTGGGTTTATTAAACATGCGCTTATGCACCTCTTGGCTGACTAGATTGAATGACACACATAAACACCTGAACCTCTTGTCAAATTTCTTAGTATAGTTTGAGTGAATGCAAATCTCTTGGGGGCATGCTGGTTGATTGAATGCACAATCATGCATGATTTGGTGAATTGCAGTAGCTGACGCACACATGCACTTGGATTTCTTGTGAGGTTAATTGGCACACTTTGGGCATTATTCACAGAAGCATTATACAATGGCACCATCCCATTGGAAAACGCTCAGTGAGTTAGGACAACTTCTAGGAAGCCATGGAAACCATGGTCTGCAGGGTCTTGCAGTTGAAGACAGGTGCAAGATCACACAACAATACCAAGTTTTCAAAAATGTGCTCAGGGCTGTCAGGGTCTGCGTTGTGTGCCGCAATAATCAGCAACAATTAAGAAGTCCCCAAGGCCATCAGCCAAACATGGTAGGGGGAGAGGAAGGCATGGAAATGTTGCACAGTTTACAGGAGAAACAGATGCTGCAGCAAATGCTTGGGATGTATGAATCGTGGGTGGCAGCACAGTACATCAACAGGGAGCAACCAGAAGCAACACATTGGTCATGGTTACTAGTGCTCATTGCATTAACACACTGAGTTGGCCTCTAGTGATTCCACTGTCATCAATGACTTGGCTATAATGACAGCCCAAACCCCATCTTCCCTACCATCTGTGTCTGGCACATGTAGCAATGTAGCCCATCCTCCCATTTTGCAACACACCAGAGCACACATCATTGTTTTGCAGAGGTCTGTTGAGGTGTCACCAGAAGACCCACCTACTGAATCTATTTTAGAAGTAGATGTTCCTAATGTGGAGACTTTGCAGCTACCAGCAGTAGATTAGGGCTATGGACACTCGGCCATGCTAGAGGTGCAGAATGTTTCTCAGCCTGGAACACGCAATGCATTCCCACCCCTTATACTCCGTTGCCATATGAATCTGACGATGGTAATGGTGGTGGGGATGTATCTGGTGTGGGTGATGATTATGACCATCAAGATGCTGACTTTGTCCACCTTTCTGCCAGAGAAGGCTGAGAGAAACAGCCGAGTACATTGATACAGACCCCAACCCCAATTCCAGCAGGGAGCCAGAGGTTCTGATGGAGGAGCAGCACACTCTGAAACAATGCTTTCCAGTGCACCCCCTTTCCACCTCTTTATGACACCTAATCCAAGACCCTGAAGCAACCAGTGATACCCAGCTGAGTGCCATGCATCCTATCCTACTGGCTCTGATCATCAGCCACAAGCACCTACCACTGCTACTGTGGGCCCATAATCTTCTGTGTGGAATTATTTTGTACAGGGGAATGAGCTGTATGTTGTCAGCTGCACATTCTGCTTCCCATGGGAGGCCGGGTCAATCTGGGTACCTCATCAATACTTAGCCATATGAAGCGACTTCATGCACACCGGTTATTCAATCAATGTCCCCTCTATCGGTGGCACTGATGAGCGAGTGGAGTTATCTCAGCAGTAGCAGGCCCTCCACTAGCAAGCCCCTTTTTACCTGCTTGTCTTTGATGGCAGGAACCTCACTGGTGCAGACATCTTGGGCCGTCTGAAGCAGGTGATTGTAGAGTGGCAAAGCCCACAACAGCTATTGCACTTTCCGGCAGTGGATAGTAGCTCCAATTATATATGCCTGCTCTAAGGGTAGGGAACCCAAAGCATTTGCCATGATTTCCACATGTTCACCACCTCATGGTGGCACATTCTGTCAGCGATGCTCCCATGTCCATAAATTGTTATCAATTATGGTTTGCAAGTGTTGTAGGTGCAGTACAAATCCCTACACCACTAGATGAACATGTCTGTGTTGACCCACTGGAATTCAACCTTGCATTCCTAATTGAGCAAAGAAAAGCAGTGACTACAGCTACGGTCACAGTCAAGCATTGGATGTGGCCCTCACACTGGCTGCTTAGCGCCATTTCATGCTCAATCGCTGCGCCGGTCTATGGCCTGTTGAGGAAGCCATACACGGTGTGGACCATAGTTCTGTGTCACTAACTGAGGTACTTCCATGGATATACTTGTCGGTAAAGAAGCAGTAAAAACAAGCAGCGGCTCATGCAACCACTGATGAGTCAGACATTGCACAGTTTGTGAGATAACTTGTGTCTGTCTTTTATGGTGATTCATGCATAAAACACATGTAAGAAAACATTGTATATCTTTTGCCATCTTTCCATGACCCCATCTTATGGTGAAAAGGACTTCATTACAAACTGTGGAGTGTAGTGTAGTCTGGCACATAAACAAGAAGAAGTTGGATTGTGCATGATTGCAATCGAGTGGCATTTGTTTACAGAGAAGACATGTGAAGAGCAGACAACTGTTGGGCATCCCCAGATATGTGGCTTCTGGTGACCTATTAACAAGTAAAACCGGTTCAGGTACAGGGGAACCCCTAACTGTCACACACACCCCCACACAACCACCCTTGTGGGACTACCTTCCTGATTCTGTATTCTTAAATATATCAGGGCTAAGTCGTAAAACATCTAGTGGTAGTGGGCCCACTGCCTAATGCATATTTGAGCAACACATTATATGATATTTATAACGCGCTTAACACCCAGAGATTCGTAAGGGCAGACCCGGGGATCGAACCTGTGTGGCTCTGTATCGTCTCGTGTCCAAGACAATCTCATTGCTGCTGAGCTATCCTCCAGATCTTCGGGGATGATGACATATTGCAATACTGGTTTCCATAGCGGTCAGTGTGGCCAGGAGCACTTGTGTGTGTTGTCATTGAGGCCCTGAGCTGCCCCCAAGCTAGTGTGCAATCGGAACATGTTTTCAATGCTGATGGAACGATTGGCTCTGACAACAGAATTCGTTCTGATACTCAAGGCGAACAACTGACATTCACAAACAGCACATGATCAGCTGCTCTAGTTTTCCACATTCACAGGAAAACCTCTCCTAGACGGCTGACAGGCAATGTTGTTAAAATATTTTCTTTCTATGACACTGACATTGGTATCAACATACCCAGGGGTAATGAAACTGTCATACAGTTTCCACAGCCAGCGTATGAATGGGCCCCTATCGTATGATGGTGAGGTTTTTCCCATTACCCCTCCAGGTTCCTGAAACCACAAACTCCAAATCCTCCCCATTACTGGTGGTGGTCCATGAACGCCTCTACTGGGGTAGGGGGGTAAAAAGTGTATAGTGTTTTACTACAGGACCGAACATGCCACCCAGCGAATGGATGGCAGATAATGTAACTCTTCACAGAATTGTGCATTTGTCTCCATTTCACTCCCATAACAGGAAACGGATGTATTACATATTAGCACGTGTTTGTTTTAGAAAGATAACTGTCTCTATTTCTAGTGTATTTCCCTAGGCATGCGGGTGGTGTGCCGTCTATGTAAAAGAGGACAGAGAGAATATCAAAAGCCTCAGTGAGTGCTACATTCAAATCGAACAAGTCTTCCTGATTCCTGATGTAGGACAACTGCTCTTCAGATGTATAGCCTCACTTGAATGTTTATTCTTCAGAACCCAGAATATTACACCAAACCAAACTCTACTGAACAAAGTTTAACATTTTTGGAGTAAGGAGTAGTTTTTATTTTATTTTTTACATTTTGATCAAATTATTTTTTTGTATGCGGGAATGAAAGGATACAATGCAACAACATGAACAGCACCACATCCCACACAAAGTTGAACATTTTGGCAGTTTTCCTTACTAACAGTGCCACCACAACAACACTGTCAGCATTTTCAAATGAGGTTGCTGTAGTCCTTGATAAAATACTGAAACCCTTTATCCAATCTTGCCTTTTACAATCATTCTATACCTTTTCCCACACAGTAAGCAGCATGTCCCGAGTTGCTGGGAAATGTTGTGGTGCCCCTGCTTTCTAGGACATGGGCTCTGGATCACACACACCATGGGATGCTGCCTGCGATGGGTATGGGCCTTTTGTATGTGGGCACAGCACTATTACTGTGGGAACAGGAGTCCCTCACTAGAGGGACATACTTTCCCTTACAGCAATGACACAGTTCCCCAGTCTGCTGTGAGCTGTCAGACTCCTCACATGTTTTGGGTTGGGGGTAGACAATGTCATGCACATCCTTGTGCAAGCACTGCAGGTGGTTAAGGAGTTGGATGAGTTATTACCCCTCCTGATGAGCACCTGGCATAGGTTGCACTCAGTGTTTGCAGCCTCAGCTGTTAAAACCCTCTCATCTGAAAATAATCCCAGTCCATGCAGGATAATGCCAGTGTGGGTAGCATTCATCCTACCCTCTATGTACCACTCGTAAACTCCTGGACCTGCCTTCCAACCTTATTGTGCTTAGTGCCTTCTCCTCCTGACCACTGCACTGCTTGATGTGCTTACCTCTCATCCACCACCTGCTCACCTGAATGCTCCTCCACCCTTTCCTCCTCCACCACCACTCCTGTCTACTCCTCCTCCGACCCTATTTACTGCATGCTACTGTTGCACATCTCCCCATTTCTGCTCCTCCCAATCCTCATCACCACCCTTCCCACCACCACTAGTCCAGCCCAATTATCAACACCAGTGGCATCACCAGTCCCATCATCATCAACGCTGGTAGCAGGACCGAGGGAGCAGGGAGAGTCTAACTAGTGTCCAGCATTCTGCATCGGTGCTGTTTACAAAGCACTGAAACCGTGAAGTGCCTCTGAAACGAAAAGAGCCAGTAGCTGCTGATGACCTTCCCAAGTACTTCCGCAGTAGCCCTCCAGATGTCCTCCCTCTTGTCCCCATGACTGAGGCTCAGGAACCAGGGTCTGCTTGGCTGTAGAATCTAGATGGACCCCCTTTTCTTCTAACAAGAGGTACTTTTTGGGCTTGGGTGTACTTACCATCTTGCCTTAAATCGTGCTGTCTCACGTGAGACTTGTACCTGCTTACTTTCTGAGTTGATTTCAACTCCCTTTGCACAGGCTTAACAGCTTGTGGCCCTACCCGTGATGTTTCTGAACTATCTAACTTTGTACATGACTTTTTATCCAAGAAGTGCATCAGAACTGCAGGCTGTGTCCAAATGACTGTGGCTGCCCAGGCTCCCTAAAGGCAATCTTTTAAATCCATTAACTTTGGTATTGCTTGTCCCCCCATAGGTTGTGGCTTGTTAAACACTGATACTGCTGGGAAAGTCTTATCTAGACTACATTAGAGGATTCAGTTGTCCTCACATTCTCTGAGAAACTGTTCTAACCTTTTTGCTTCCCTTAACCCTTCCTTTCTACAACTCTGAATCTGCAAAGTATACCAGTGTAATATATAAATGCAAATAGTATCCTTGTGATTGAAGTCACCTCCGGGTGTAGGAGACGTGTATGAAGCATATCCAAAGATTATTCACTGGCTTGTTTGATTCTGAAAAGTAATTTCAAAGTTTATTCGTATTGTTACAATCTTTTGCCTTTTTTAAAGAATGCTTATTTAAAACTGATGTTAAATAAATAAATAAATAAATAACTATTTATAACTGAAACCTTGAGTGTAAGTGTTACTTGGCTACTTGTATTTACGGATTTCAATTGTACAATTCTACAGCTCACATTTACCCCTCTTGGGATAGGCCTGGCTGCTCAGTCACAGTACCAACTTGAGTATTACAGACCTATACCAAAAGGTGGGTTACCTAATACCAAGCAGATAAGTATTGTGAAGTTTCACACAGTGTGACTGCACCAATTCTTACCGAACACCACCCAAGTAGCAGACCTTCTGGCAACAGTGATGTGGACTGGGTCTAGACAGTGTCAGCCCCCTTCCTGGTTCACCCACACACAAAGGCGCACCATGACATGAAATCAGCAGTTTTCACGGGCAAGTGCATGACCTTATAAGAAATGTCCTGACATAGGAAGGAAGGATGAAGGCCAAACTACAATATGGCCAGAGGACAAGCGAGAATCTCATGGCACAGGCATTTTAGGGCACAAGCCACATTTGGTAACCATATGCGGTAAACGTGAATGTGCACACTAGAAATAATACAAAAATTGTAAAAATTTAACTGCTGCTACCATCTTGTTTTAGGGGACATATAAAGTAACCAAAAACCCCATGTGTAAAAAGTTAGGTTGATAAAAAAGTATACCCATTTGACTGCACTGCAAGGTACTGTGTGTACTAGTCAGTTTCCCCATAACAAGTTAACAAAGGGCAAGGAAAGTGAAGCTGAAGGATGTACTTCCTTTGAAAAAGTCAGGACGGTGTGGTGGCTTGACGCCGACGAAGATGGCCGCATGACCTGGCAGCTCCGTCTCACCGTGTACTAAATAAGGCATTTCCCCTTATTCTTTTCCCCTATTACTTACCTTTTCCTTCCTGCGCCATGGTCCGGACCTCCTCCATGAACCGCTGAACGAAATTCAGCGCAGCTCCACGTTCGCCCGCGCCGGCTCACCAGCTCCAGCATACAAGCTCCGGGGACCGCCGCAGCCGCCTTCCAGTATCCGCCCACAGTGAAGTAAGTGCCGGCGTCACGTGTTACGTGACGTGCCGGCTGCGGCCTGGACCGCCCTCCTTCTCTTCCCCGCCTCAAAACTGCTGCCTCTGGTGCCGGCGCGCAACAGCACCATAAATAAAGCTTTCCCTGGGGAGAAAAAAAAAAAAGAGGATTAGGAAGCCCAATACGGCTTTATAAGAAACCACACGCCACAAGACACAGAAACTATTTAAATATAACCAATATCTCGGCTATACCCTTCCACACAAAGAAGAAATTGAACATCCCATTTTCATAATTTCTGAGACTTTTGGGACTAAATAAAGTGGAAAAAAACAACAATAAAGAAACATAGAAAGGAATACTGTTTTCTTGCACAGGATCTCCTCCACACTTTGCCACTCATGTGACACAACCCTTTCTATTTTTTGCTCGGTTTTGGTTCTGATAGCGAGCACACGTATATGAACCACGCATTCTATATGCAGGAATATGCATGGAACTGGGTATAACTACAACTCAAAATTGAACTTGACTGTAACTGGATGCCCATATTAACTAGAAGCTTCCTACCACTACAAGGCGTGTAGCACTCTCAACTCACACCTAAGTTTACGCCTTATTATTCAACAGTGCTTCTATTAACCTCCTCTATCAGGAGTAGTACTACCTAAATAATATGGACGTAATAATTATAAACTTTGGTATATAGAACCCCACGAAGTTGCTATTTAAAGACTCTATACATATGTGCTTACCATCACAAGCCCTTCTCAAAATAGCTTCTATTTGAAACGGAACCTACTATTGCTCTACATGTAACAACTTTCTACAATTCTTTACTTTCCATCATTAATATTGCTAACCAAGCTCTTTTCAATTGCTCATATATCCATATTGTGCAGCCAATATCTTGGCGGCCAACAAAAAAAACAATACTTCAACTACCAAAGAACCTAATACTCCCACCGCCAACCTCAAGGGACCCAAAAGTGACTCACCTCCTCCGTTGGGCATCTCGGACCCTGCTTTGGATGCCATTTTGGCATAAATTAGATCACTCAAACCCTTCATAGAGACTACAAATTTAAAATTACAACAGTTGGACGACAGATGGAGGGGTTTTGAGAATAGAATGGACGAGGTGGAGAAGAGAGTGGGTCTAGTAGAAGAAACTACACCTAAAGTAACACAAGTGGAAAATGTAATAAAAGAACTTCAAAAACACAATGAAGATTTGGAGAAACGCAGCAGACGTAATAACCTCCGCATTTCAGGGCTGACAGAGGGATCAGAGGGAACTAATACCATTGTCTTTTTGCAAACATTTTTAGCAAAGCTGCTTCACTTACCCCCTGATCTAACACTTAATATTCAACGTGCTCATAGACTCGGCATACTATCTACTTCCACCTCTCCTCGACCTTCGTCCAGAACAATGATCTTTTATCTTCTGGAATACTCCCAACTTCAGCTCATTATATCTGCAGCAAAAGAACTTAAATCCCTTATATGGAATGGCTCTAAGATTTTCATTTCACAGGATGTCGCTAAAAGCACGGCCCAGCGCAGGAAAGTATTCTTATCCTTTCGACCAGCCTTGAAACAGCTCAATATACGTAATGGGCTATAGCACCCTTGTTCTTTTAAAATAACATATGAAGGCCGTACCAGAATATTTGAAGAACCAGCAGACCTAAAAGCATTTATACGATCCATCAAATCTGATAACATGGACACTACCTCGCCTGCAAGTACCTCCACCTCTTTTGTTACATGAACGTTTTACTCCCTTTCTCTCCTTACTATTACAAATGTAATGCCATGATTATCTCCTATATATATGACGTGGGACGGGTGGCCTTGTGACGTCCATCTTCCATCCTGAGTCGCTCTACTTCCCTTTTGACGACTCAGCGGATGTCACCCTTCCCTACAAATTTAAACTCCCCTAGGCTCCTTTTTTTCCATTCTGATCAGTGTTCTATTCCATATCTCCAAGCCACTAGGCAACTGTTTATGATCAGACACCCCAACCCTCATCCTATTACCTCATGTGTTTTCCTAATGTGTCCTTTTCTCATTAATTGGTATTCAAAATATTGTTCTTGGGCACTCATTATTTGCATCTATATGGTTCACAAATGCTATTTCAGACACTGTTCTAGAGAACCTAACATTTGCATGTATATGGTCTTATATTATCGCTATGCTATCATAATATTTAAACTGTTATTATGATTTTTAAATGTGTCACATGGAACATTAAAGGTTGCAATAATCCCATCAAAAGGTGTAAGGTCATCTCGCATCTTAATAAACTAAACCCCTCCATAGCTTGTATACAAGAAACGCATTTATCTGCTAGAGAAACACTGAAACTGAAGTCCTGTTGGATCAAAGAAATCATTTCTAGTCCTGCTGTTGCTAAAAAAATGGGGTAGCTATTTTAATCAGTAAGAAACTATCATACAAAGTTCTCGACCAAGGTGCAGACACAGATGGCAGATGGGTTTGGGCTAAACTAAATATAGATTCTACTGATGTTACCATTCTGAATATTTATGGCCCCACCAACCCAGATCCCAAGTTTTGGACCACCATCAAACAAATGATACTTCAAAAAAACTTTACCAATTTAATTATGTGTGGGGATATGAATCAAGTCCTTGATCCTTTTCTGGACAGAAAATCTAGCTGCTTGTTCAAAAATAACAAAACACACAAATCCTTTTCAGGATGCTTAGCCGAAACTGGTCTTATTGATACATGGAGAATATCTCACCCCACTCAACTTGACTATACTTTCCACTCTTCCCCACATAATACTCTCTCTCGTCTTGACTATATTTTCTCCACTAAAAACCTTACAGGTACCATTATAGATTCCAAAATAGAAAATATCATTATTTCTGATCATGCCCCTGTTTGTACCTCTTTTAGTCTTTCTGATGTTCGGAAACCGTCATCTTGGTGGAAGCTTAACAATTTTCTTTTACAAGACCCTCAATTCATCCTATCCGTAGAGTCTTTTTTTCAACAATTCCATGCGGATAATCAAGACAGTGACACTTCGGTAGTGAATAATTGGGATGCCTTTAAAGCTGCCTTGAGAGGTCACATCATGGCTTACTCTGGAAAAATGAAAGCTCTACGCAAAAAACACTTAGATTACCTTTATTCTCAGCTAACTACAGCCGAACAACATTACTATAGTGTTTCCAACCCTACCAATCTCCACAAAGTACTGACTTTACGCTTTTCAATTAATAAGGAGATCACAAATCTTGCTGCAGGGACAATTCTTAAATACAAAACGAAAATATATCAAACAACCAACAAAGCTGGAAAAGCACTGGCCTCTTACTTAAAAACCAAAAAGGAACAATTTTTCATATCCCACATCAAAGACCCTTCAGGCAATGTGCATCACCATCCCAAAGATATACTAAATTGTTTTAGAGACTTCTACACCAAACTATATTCTCCCGAGAACTCCATTCCCCATAATAACATCACGTCCTTTTTTGATAATATTAATAGATCCTCCTACCCCCAAGCTGATTTATCCTCTTTAGACACTGTAATTACTCTTCCAGAGATTTCCAAAGCAATTAAAGGATTGGGTAAAAGCAAGGCTCCAGGCCCAGATGGCCTTTCCACAGAATTCTATGATAGGTTAGCTCAATCTCTCATACCCAAGCTTCAAAATCTATTTTCTTACTTTATTTCCCAAGAAGCGTCCTCAGGTTCCTTCTCAGAAGCCTTGCTTATTCTATTCCCCAAACCCGATAAGGACCCGTCATTACCAGGTAATTATCGGCCCATCTCTCTAATAAACCTAGAAAGTAAAATCTTTGCAAAAATCTTAGCCAACAGGATCGAATCCTCCCTTCCTTCTCTTATCAAACCTGAACAAGTCGGCTATGTTAAAGGGCGCAACATCTCTTCCAATGCCAGACTCCTTCTAAATGCTATCCACCTATCTAATAAAAATAAAAAGGATAAACAGGGCGCAGCGGTTATAGCACTAGATGCAGAAAAAGCCTTTGACCGAGTCAGCTGGGACTTCCTGTTTCAATCCCTCCGCTGGCACGGTTGCAGTGACAAGTTCATTTCTCTAGTCAGTTTACTTTACTCATCCCCAAAATCTCCAATACGTATTAATGGTCTTACCTCCCCATTTTTCCCCTCAGCAGAGGTACTAGACAAGGTTGCCCCCTCTCACCTATTCTATACATCCTCTCCTTAGAACCGTTACTAGAATTAATCAGATCCAATAAAAATATTCCAGGTATAGCAAGTGGCACATCCCATATTAAAATAGCTGCTTACGCTGATGACATCCTTATTCTCATCAAAAACCCAAAAGCACACCTCCCATAGTTACTCGAAGTACTATCCCAATTTAGCTCGGTTTCAGGGTACAAACTTAACAAAGATAAGTCCGAAATTATGCCCCTCAATCCCTACTGCTTTAAACATGACATAGACCCCTTTGGTTTTAAATGGTGCAGTTCCTCTATTAAATACCTAGGCCTTAGATTTGCTCCTACCATCCAAGACACCATTAAACAGAACACACAATCATTACTAGATAGACTTAAGGAATTAACATCCAGATGGTCCACCTTATATCTGTCTTGGTGGGGCCGACTAGATACGATCAAGATGATGTTATCGCCAATAATTTTATATTATCTATAACTCTTATGTGTTCCGATATCTCCTTCCTTTTATAAATCAATTTACTCTATCCTACTAAATTTCCTATGGGGGGAGGGCAAAAGCAAAAGAATAGCCTTAATCAAATTGAAGGCACCATATGACAAAGGAGGGGTCAGGTTTCCTGATTTCAAAGCATATCACACTGCTTTTCTTTTGAAGCAAGCTAGATATTGGTTTGCCTGCCCCATAACGTCAGACATTGCCACATGGTGTACCATAGAGAAGCAGTTAATGTATCCTGTAGAAATCACCGACCTCATTTATATATTTAAGCACTCCTCGCTGGCTGTATCAGAACCCATTAGAGCCACAATATCAGCCCTCCAACTCTTTTCATTCACACAGACAGATTCCCCAAAAAAACGCCTTTCTCCTTACTTATGGCATAACAATAAGATACTGATTAAGAATAAAACCCTAAACAGAAAATCCTGGAAGAAAAAGGGTATTAGATTTATACAACAAATCATAAATAAATCATCTATCTTTTCCTTTCAGCATCTTAAAAATCAATTCTCAATCCTCAACACAGATTACAACTTCTATAATGAATTAGTTAATTCTTGCTTTGTCGCTCTCCACAGCTCCTCCAATGATATTCTGACTCCTGATGCCTCAAGATTGCTACATCTTACAATGCCCACTGACACAAAGGCTTCAACATTCTACAACATGCTCATATCATCCCTGAAGTTGTGCTCGATACGCCACAAATGGGAAGATGACTTTGGACACATTTTAAACGATCACACATGGTCTAAGCTCTTCTCTAGAATCAAATATATCTCAACATCAGCAAATAACTCCCAACATTTTTTCTTCCTTACACACAGAGCTTTCATCACACCAGCCAAACAATTTCTATCCAATATCAATTACAATGATAATTGTTGGACATGTGGAGTCACTCCTGCATCGTAAGAGCACATGTTCTTCTCATGTCCCTATACCCTCAAGTTCTGGCAACAAGTGTGGAAATACCTTAACTCTATTTTTTTCACTGACATACCACTTTCATTTATGAATATTGTTTGAGGTAGCCTGGCTAGTACCACCCACTTGCCTTCTGATGCATCCAAGCTCTATGATCTTTTTATTTGTTTGGCTAAGAAGTGTATAATTGCCAATTGGAAAGATTCTCGTTCCTTGTGTATAAGAAGCTGGTGGAACAATATATGTCTCACGCAAAAGATGGAAATGTGCATGGCAAACAATCTTAATTCTATACCCAAGTTTAATGCTAAGTGGTCATTTTTCATTCGCTATCTAAATCACTTTAATGTATTAACCACGCATGGAATGTGACATCCTCAAATATCTCATACTCCTTTGATGCTCCCAAGATCTTTACATGTGAATATTGATCCGATCACTTAACTGAATATTTACTGTAATATATGCCAATGTGCCTCTCTTCATTAATATCTACCTCCCCTATTTTCCCCCCTCCCCTCACATTTCGTGTTTGTCAAAAGTCAGTCTTGTGTTTGTCTTCCCCCCACTTAAGACATCATAATGCAGAAATCGTTCTACACTAGGTTTTGCACAACACTGTGCTATAGTTGTTTCGCGTATGTTTTCAATTGTATTGACAATTTGTTCCTCAAATGCTCAACTCCTAATTATACACAGTGTACTCAATTAACTGCTCTTTCGGAACACTTTCTTTTACCATTGTTTAATCTATACTAATGTAAAGGTTTCACTGCATTATGTTTATGAAGTTATGACTTTATGATTGTATACTACATACCTTAATAAAAACAAATTATTAAAATTAAAAAAAAGAAAAAGTCAGGACAGGATCAAAAACAAGAATGGGATTCCATAGAAAGCTAGAAAAATGTTCCTAACATGCAAAATGCAGTAGAAAATGATCACAAATACAACATATATTTCTGGGAGCAATTAACCCCTTCACTGCTAGAGCTAGAGCAATTCCCTTTTGAATGCTGGATGAGTTGGAATGGGCTAAGGGCATGAGTGGTCACCATATCCATAAACCATATCAGAATCTACAGAGGTTGACGTTAATGGCTTGATATTATATGATATGATATGATATGATATGATATGATATGATATGATATGATATGATATGGCATTTTTAACGCGCCTGTACACAAGTGTTTCTGGGTGTGACAAGACAAGGAGGGGAAAACAGAGGGAGGTCAAAACAATGATCTTACTAGACCTTGTCTCATTCAGATTGCGCAAGTGTGGGGAAGGGGGGAAAGTTCCAAGGGGGGGATAGGGGTGGAGAAATGCAGGTAATCACAAAAAGTGCAGCCGGGGTGGCTCAGTGCAGGTAATCAGAAAGTGCACCCAACGGGTGGCTCATAAGTGCAGAGAGAAGGGACTGTAGGGTTGCAGATACAGACCACAAGTGCTGGGAGAGCCGAAAGGCAGTGCGAGGTGCAACTGGACAGGCAGGGACCTGGGCCCAAGTTCAAAGGGTGGCCAGGTGACCAGTGCGTGGAGCAGATGGGTCATCAGCATGGGAGAGGAAGAAAGAAAGTGGCAACGAAGATGAAGGTCTTGAGTTGCTTTCGGAACCGGAGGTGGTTCTGCTCAAGCTTGAGAGAGGCAGGAAGGCGGTTCAAGAGGGAGGCCCCAGTTGAAGAAAGAGATCTGCTCCCAAAGCTCTGCTTGGAAAAGCAAGCGACCCTCAGAGAGTTGGAAGTGGATGAGCGCAGAGCTCGAGAAGGGAGATGTTTAGGAAGAGAGAGTTGAAGGTAGTGTGGTCCCAGGCCCCAGAAAGCCTTGTGGACAATACAGAGTGTCTTGAACTTGATCCTTGCCACCACTGAGAGCAAATGAAGAGATTTCGGGGCAGGATAGATACGATCCCTGGGCTTGAGGCCAAGGACAAGTCTTGCAGTCCTGTTCTGGGTAAGTTGTAGAGGATGGAGAGTAGAGGCAGGGAGGTTTAAAAAGAGGCTGTTGCAGTAGTCCAGCCTAGAGAGAACCAGGGTTCTGGAGACAGTGAGCTTCTGGGGTAAAGTGAGGAAAGGAAGAATACCTCTGAGGAGGTGACGCTGATAGTTTGACTTCTTAGAGACGTCAGAGATGTGAGGAGAGAAGGAGAGGATGCAGTCGAAGATGGCTCCAAGGTGCTTAGCCTCACAGGCTAAGCACCTTGGAGCACCCACTCTGGGCAGGAAGAGGGCCCAGAGTGGGTGCCCAAAGAGAGAGGAAAGGAGGGAGCTGGTGTTCCGATGAGAAGTATCTCTGTCTTAGTGGCATCAAGGCACAGATCATTGGCGGCGCACCACCCCTTGGATTGAGGACAGACAATAGAGCAGTGGACGAGACAACCAACAGATTCAGTGTGCAGGTTAAGCTGGGAGATGGCCAGCTTTTCCAAGAATTTGCCCAGCAAAGGAGTGAAAGAGATTGCGCAATAGTTAGCCGGAGAGGAGGGATCGGCAGAGGGCTTCAAAAGGAGGGGTGCCCAAGGGAGTGCTTCAGGGGGAGGGAAAGGTTCCAGTGGCAAAAGAGTGATTGCAGAAATCAGCCATCGCCGGAGCAAGGGTGTCAATGTGGTCCTTGATGGTTCTGCAAGAACAGGGAAGACCCTGTTTTGATGAGACTTTCATAGATCAGACTTGTCTATAAATGTCGTCAGGGGTGAACAAGGGAAAGAAAGAGAAGGAAGGAGGAGAGGCGGCCACAGGAAGGCCAGGAGTGGAGCAGGAGAAAGAAGAGGAAGAAGAGGGTGGACAGGATGTTCTGGGTTTTAGTGATGAAATGAGAAGTCAAGGCTGTACAGCGGGCCTGTGAGGGAACAGGAGAGGTAGAGACTGCAGCAGGATTGGCCAACTCCTTGCTGCAGAGATGCGTGCTTGGATGTGTGCTCTCTTCTTGGTGAGGACAGAGAGTCTGTACTGCTTTTGGAGCAGGTGGCAGGCCAGTTTGTCAGAGGGTGCGTCTGTTGCTCTCCACTTCCTCTCTGTCACCCTGCACTTGCATTTAAGGGTGACGATGTTGGCATCATACCAAGAGTTGCACTTAGATTTGGCCTTCAAGTGGATCCATATGACAGGGGCAAGTACATCAAGAGTGTCAGAGATAGAACACTTTACCATGAAAGTGCTTTACAATGATGCAGAGAAAATTGAAGTACTATATAAGAGGGACATTTTGTAATTTCCCATTCCCAAAACAGCCATGTTAATGATATTGACACTCTTTTGGCCCCAAAATATTCCAGAGATGTGGCTGATACACCTGCACCAGATGACATCTAATGTTTCTGCACAACGTGCCTCCTTGTGATTCAACTGGGTTCATCATGCCGCCACATGCATGCTCTCTCCACAATGAACATGGGAGTCTTGGGCTGTCGTTTGTTAAGTATTCACTCAGGTGTTGTTTGAGCGCTTGTGGACAAGAAATGAGAACTCTCTCCTGGAAACCAAGCAGGCACCAGAACTGTGGGTTCAATACACCCCACCAATGAACTATTATTTAACATTATTAATGTGTCCTCTAACTATTATTATTAATAAGACTATTTCTTTTAAATATAAGGAGATCCTCAAAGTAAAGTGCCTAATGAACAATACAACAGTCACTGACTACTCAGCAACACTCAACACCCATACTTCATACCGGTCATGCACATTTGGAGAACGTATTGGGAGCCTAGGGGATCTGGTTGAGGTCTAGAATGCCAACATCAATTTTACATTGTAGATTTGCCCAATTCTATCCCTCGTACAATGCTTGCAGGGGAAGTGATGAAGGTGCACGTAGGTATTGTAATTCCTTCATCAGTCAAATACTGGTCTGCACTAGAGGACCACTTCTCTTTTCCTTTTGAACCCGTAGGCCCTTTTAATGAGCTCATGCCTTATTGGATGGATGGGGATGTAGAATTTACTCTTAATAAGACCGACTCAGGAAGTTGACAAAACATAGCTGTTTTATTTTCAATTGTCTAAAACAGGGAGTACGACGGACGTCAACAGACGTCTCACAGCATATCTCTCAATGTTTTACATGAAAAAATACACTTTTATAGCAAAAACCTGTCATTATTGATGTCATACTACGTGGCAAACTAAGAAAAATTATCTGTCATTGTGGTTGGTCTACAGGGAACTTTCTATGGGGGATAGGATTATGATTGGGTTTCAATAGTTAGGTGGACAACTATGCCCACCCCTAGTGCAAGTCATCTTCATTGTCATCAAATACATGATGTTTCATTGGCTCTCAAACCATAGGGCTCTTTGCTATGTGGCCCTCTATAATTGGTTGGCACGCTTGTACCCTTCTGGAATATTCCACTCGCTAGCAGCATGCAAGTTGGTACTCTAGGTACTTGCGGGAAGACTTGGCAATACCTCCCCACCCAATTAGCCGATCATCCATCATCACTCCCGCTGTCTGCCATTCGAATTGTCTATCAACTCAGCCTTGCAAAGTACCACTGTGCCTGAGAAGGGAGTGCAAGCACGTACTTATCTTCGGTCTTGATGTAGCTTGCCCAAATTCTATTTTCATCTAGCCCATGCGACAGGAGACTGTGTTTTTAGCTCCTTCTTCATATTAAATACTATTAAATGAATACAACTTGGCGCTCATAGTGTTTTTCCATTGCACCTCAACAGGAACTCGCCTCGTTTCTCACGTTCATTGTATTTTCTTGAATATATAACCTGTTTCTTGGCTGCCTCAACCCTTGATACTGGGCCATACAAGCCTTCTCGATTCTTCCTCCATCGTCAGCTGCTTTTCTCTGCTGCGCCACACTTTCAGCCCTTTTGCTACTGAGGTCCTGGTTTGCTAAAATGCAACGTGGATCATCCAGATTCTATATACATACATATAGTGGCGGCACCGCCTTGCAGTCTATTCCCTATGTATAGCCAGCCTTCATGGTTAATTTTCTACTTGTGTTGCAGCATCTGTACAGTAATAAAGCAACTTATATTTTCTTGAGTGTTCTTTGCACCTGCAATCTTTATTCTGCGCATTAAATGTTACTCGACTCTTTATTTCGTCATCAGATTCTACTCAACTCTTTATTTCGTCATCAGATTTTATAAGGTCTATTCACCTTCTATCTTGGCATCTCTTCTTGGTGCGTCATCTTTGCTTCATGTGAGGTCACCAATCTCCTCTTTCATTCATCTTTACACTTCTTCCATGTCTTCTCCTAAGAGGCTGTCAGTTCTCCGAGGATATAAGGATAACGTTTTTCTCAATGGATACCTTGTCTCAAAGACTTTTCATGTTATAGGCATCATTACTGGTGTTTTGCTTGTCAAAATTTCCGGTTCCCAACATTTGGGCAAGACTGGGGTGGACTTCCGAGGCATTTGGCTCCTCCTCTGCACTTCTATTTGACAACCCCACTGGCTGTTGATGTAAAGGCTTACACGTGGAACAAACCGGACAAGAGTTAATATACTTTTGAAAGTCTATCGACAGAGTTAGGCAACAAAATGTTTACTGTTGACAAAACATAGCTGTTTTATTTTCAATTGTCTAAAACAGGGAGTACGACGGACGTCAACAGACGTCTCACAGCATATCTCTCAATGTTTTACATGAAAAAATACACTTTTATAGCAAAAACCTGTCATTATTGATGTCATACTACGTGGCAAACTAAGAAAAATTATCTGTCATTGTGGTTGGTCTACAGGGAACTTTCTATGGGGGATAGGATTATGATTGGGTTTCAATAGTCAGGTGGACAACTATGCCCACCCCTAGTGCAAGTCATCTTCATTGTCATCAAATACATGATGTTTCATTGGCTCTCAAACCATAGGGCTCTTTGCTATGTGGCCCTCTATAATTGGTTGGCACGCTTGTACCCTTCTGGAATATTCCACTCGCTAGCAGCATGCAAGTTGGTACTCTAGGTACTTGCGGGCAGACTTGGCAATACCTCCCCACCCAATTAGCCGATCATCCATCATCACTCCCGCTGTCTGCCATTCGAATTGTCTATCAACTCAGCCTTGCAAAGTACCACTGTGCCTGAGAAGGGAGTGCAAGCACGTACTTATCTTCGGTCTTGATGTAGCTTGCCCAAATTCTATTTTCATCTAGCCCATGCGACAGGAGACTGTGTTTTTAGCTCCTTCTTCATATTAAATACTATTAAATGAATACAACTTGGCGCTCATAGTGTTTTTCCATTGCACCTCAACAGGAACTCGCCTCGTTTCTCACGTTCATTGTATTTTCTTGAATATATAACCTGTTTCTTGGCTGCCTCAACCCTTGATACTGGGCCATACAAGCCTTCTCGATTCTTCCTCCATCGTCAGCTGCTTTTCTCTGCTGCGCCACACTTTCAGCCCTTTTGCTACTGAGGTCCTGGTTTGCTAAAATGCAACGTGGATCATCCAGATTCTATATACATACATATAGTGGCGGCACCGCCTTGCAGTCTATTCCCTATGTATAGCCAGCCTTCATGGTTACTTATCTACTTGTGTTGCAGCATCTGTACAGTAATAAAGCAACTTATATTTTCTTGAGTGTTCTTTGCACCTGCAATCTTTATTCTGCGCATTAAATGTTACTCGACTCTTTATTTCGTCATCAGATTCTACTCGACTCTTTGTTTCGTCATCAGATTCTATAAGGTCTATTCACCTTCTATCTTGGCATCTCTTCTTGGTGCGTCATCTTTGCTTCATGTGAGGTCATCAATCTCCTCTTTCATTCATCTTTACACTTCTTCCATGTCTTCTCCTAAGAGGCTGTCAGTTCTCCGAGGATATAAGGATAACGTTTTTCTCAATGGATACCTTGTCTCAAAGACTTTTCGTGTTATAGGCATCATTACTGGTGTTTTGCTTGTCAAAATTTCCGGTTCCCAACATATGGGCAAGACTGGGGTGGACTTCCGAGGCATTTGGCTCCTCCTCTGCACTTTTATTTGACAACCCCACTGGCTGTTGATGTAAAGGCTTACACGTGGAACAAACCGGACAAGAGTTAATATACTTTTGAAAGTCTATCGACAGAGTTAGGCAACAAAATGTTTACTGGGAAAAGTCTAAAGTTTCTATGGCCACCATCTTCACCATTCGCTTTAGATACTCACCTGGCAGTACCATGTTATGGCACTCCTCTTTGAATGCTTTCCATGCTTCAAATTGTATGATTTTCTCCTGGTCTCACCAGCAGTGCCACACCTCCCTACCAGTATGACACGTTTTGCCATCACATGCTGATGGCCCCATTCAAACCCCATGCCCACTCGATGAAATTGCTGTGGGGACGGGCAGAGTGATGATGGACTAGCCAACGCTACACAGGGAGGGCCATTGTGACAGCATCAACTTGATTCTGTCAGTGTTTAATGATGGTCTTGGCAGGTGGCTACTTTGCACTCAAGACAATGCAAAACAGACATATAATATATAGCACTGGCAGAGAGGCAGTGTGCTTTATTGTTAGGCTATTTTATGCCATAACAGTTTACATTTAAAAGTAGAGCATGGATGGAGGGATTCAAACCCAGATCAAAAGATTGATGCCTTCTGTTCTGCCACACTATCACTGTCCTGGCTATTAAACTCAGTCAAGCAAAAACTGTTGTGTTGCTTCTCCCTAGGGCAGGGAACTTTCCTGTCTGAGGTGTATTGTAAGTAGCCTCATATATCACATGGTATCCTTTATGATGTCATGGAATGTTTGTTTTCTGTTTCTTGTTTCTGTTCCAATATTGTCAGTTGGTGGAGAGAGCTGACGGAAAGGGAGCCCATGAGCGTGGGGGTCTTCTTTCCCCTTTACTAATCTAAATAAATACTTATATGAAACTTACCTGCCTTTGCCGCATCTTCATAACAAAAACAACTATCAAAACAGCAGAGTACATGAGCATATGCCAGGTGCCATAACATCATTGAACCATTTACGAAAAAGGCCTTTTATTATTTTTACCACTCAGATTAATAATAATTGTTAATTAAGTCTCCAAAACTTAACTGGTGTTTGGCTTCAGACAAGGCTTCTCCATTTTGTACAAAATGCGCAAAAGCTTCTTAAACCTTGATTTTATTTTGATAAAGATGTCAAATGTTATTTTGTGCAACTAAGCAAATGAGCATATATTGTTTTAAACATTATTCTGTTAATATATTATTATTATTTTACTCTGCCTATTAAAAAGAAATTCTCATGTAATTCTCTGTTATGACCCCAGCTGGCTACCTGCACCAAGTGACTTGGTTCAACATCGACAGACCCCTCTCCTTCAAACAGCATAAAGCAAGGAAGAACAAGTGACTTGGTATCAACTTTCCTGCGGAAAACAGCCCTTCAGCCACGAAAAACAACTTCAGATCTGCTGTCCAAGCCTTCATCCTCTCCCACATATGCGGTGGCAATGCATGTTTGTAAGGCCTTCTGGCGACTTCCATGGCACCCCTGAGATTTGTCTTGCATGCTGCAGCATGACTCATCAAAGGACTCCACAAATTCGATTACTTCACCGCGACCCTCATTGAACTGCACTGGGCCCCTGCCCCGCAAGCACTTATCATCTTCAAATCCTTCTGCATCATCAACAAGCCTGTCGCCCTAGTCCCCAAGCTACCTCACTGATAAACATAGCATCTCTGGAGGACTAGAGTCCACCAGAAGTAAGGACATGTGATGTGCAGACTTAAACTCCACTGGTGCAGGAGGTAAAGAGGCAGAACACAGGCCTTGTCTGTCCATGCCCCCAGATGCTGAACCTCCTCCCCATCAACCCCAGACTCACCCCCTAACTTCTACATTTCAGGAAGGAGCTCAAGACCCTCCTCTTTAAGGAATAGCTCCTCCATAAACACCAAGGTCCACACACACCCACTCTTCACCTAACCTGAGACTGGGTGGTCTGCTCCCCACTGTCTCCTCCCATTGTTACTTGTAGATCCCTTTCTGCAAACTTGCCCATGCGCCACCTCCCCATTGTTAGCACCCCATTCCCTTGTATCTCTGCTTCCCTCATCTTGTCCTCCCCCTAGTGCTGTGTTGCGTCCAAGAGCCAGGTCCGCACTCAATAGATGCCGTAAAAGTATAATAATAATAATGTGACTCTGTGGCAATGGTAGCTGTGGGGAACTATCTCCTGGACTGGATTGCGCCAGGTAATTGTATTGTTGGTCACAATAAGTGTCACAATTAGATCCCATCAGATATCTGATACACTTTTCCTTTTGTTTTTTTTTCCTTTTTCCTTTTGATGTGTTCCTTTTGTTGTTTTTAAATTATATATTACTGCCAGGGGAAGTGTTGTTTCCACAGCAATAAATTAATGCTGGGATTGTTTAACCATGGCCTTGCTTAATCACAGTGAGTTGTCAGGTGGTCAATTGAATTTAGGAAAATAATCAAAGGAGACAAAGAATGTAGAGCACCAGATTAGAGGCTCAAATATAGCCCCGTTGATGCTCCCCGTTTACTCCTTCCCACAAATGGAACTATTGTTTTGTATTGTTTAATTTACACTTGGACAGTCTGTATATTTAAACAATGCTTTACATTTCAATAAAACATTGTGTTTTAATTGCTGGCCACTTAAGGTCTTAACACTTTATATTTAACAAAACAATTAGAACACTAGCAAAGAGAGCCAACCCCAGCTCTCAAGGCTGTAATCTATGTTTTTCTCTACACTATTGGTGCTATGGTTATGAAGCTTGTACAAGCATATATAAGCTCAAACAGCACAATACATCCCTATGCAGCACTTGCTATCTTGGGGGTAGTAGTCAGTGTTCCCACGCTGCAGTGCAGTAGATAATGTGACATGTTGAGCCTGACTAAGCTTTGAGGATCAGCAGTGTGGTATGATTCTAGCACCACATCATCGACAGACTGAGAAAGCGCAGTTACTTTTCTTGTAGCATGCCGACGATGGATGGGAAAAGAAATACATGTGTGGGTGGTGGCTTGTCGAGGTATAACGCGTTATTTTGTGTTGGCCATAATTACAAATGTCAATGGCAAGTGTTGTAGAATATTTATAGAAATATACGATGATCCAAACTGAGAGTTTCTAATTGTAATAAAAAATGAAGAAAACCATATTAAGTATTACTATCAATAATATTCTACAGCTTCGCTCCTTGACTAATCAATGTATTGATTATGGGAAACTACAACATTACCGTTATTCTCTGAAAGTTCCACTTCTTGGCATTTTTGCGTAATCTGATCTCGATTATCCACAGGTAGATATAAAAAGGCAGTATACAGAGACTCCGACATAGCGTCAGTATGAAAGGAAATCTTGGGAAAGTTTAGCTGCCAAATGTTACAAAATTCCACCTACTGACCTAGGTTTATGGTTACTATGAATAAAAGAACAGTCGTTATACTCTCTTGCATCTCACCAATGACAGTCAATGAAAAGAATATTTGTTTTTATCCTTAATCTATCTTTTTGGTTTAATCTTTTGTTACAAAACATAGCAACATAATTCAGGTTTTTACAAATACGTTTAGATATACATTTGTGATGACTCAATGCACTGCCGGAACTACACGCGTTTCACTTCATCATGCGCTTCTTCAGGCTCCACGTATATGCCATAATTGCAACTGTAAAACATTGTCATCATTGGATCACAAGATATATGCTAGGATGCTTCTGTAATGCACATTCCTTGGCTCCGAATCCAAAATGTATTCCAGTAATTACTTTTCATGCTCATTGTAAACATTATATCAGTTTTGCAACTTCCAAACACTTTTAGGATGGTGTACACAATATTCTCTAACCACTGTAAAGCACATGCTTCGTTCCAGTGCACTCTTTACCTGCAAGTGTTCCACTCCCCAAACATGTACACATTTTTTTTATTTTTATTTATTAAGCATGCAGTGTAAATGCATACAAACCTTTGCTTTACAATTATTCGCCTTCCTGTACACAGCCAAGCCACTCCAACAACGTGTAATCCGGGCTTCCCAAGTGACTCTTCTAGACACTCGCATTCATTAACAGATTGTCTAGATGTTCACTTATCTCAGTGTCAAGGCTTGGCTATGGCTATAGACCTTCTTGGGTATTATGAATCAAGTTTTCCTTCGCCAGTTTTCTATATAGCTTCAAGTTTTTTTTACGTTATGCGGAGAAAACTGGCCAGGAGTCTGGTTATCTGCTAATTTGTATTTTCATACAGGGCTTCCCACCATAAATTGGAGTCGAGTCCACACATCGGAATTAGCGCATTGTGTAGAAACTTCTTTCCGCCATTAATTCTTTGCAGAACAAAGTTAAGTGGCACACTGTTTCCTCTTCTTGATGGCATAAACGACAGATGCTATCTTTGACCATCCCATATTTTAGCAGAATTTCCTTTGTGTGCAGGATATTGAGTCTGAAGCGCAATATCAGATATCTGTGCCGGGGATTGGCACTCTTTTTAAGATACGTTGGCAGGATTCCAGCGCAATTTTTTAATTTTGTTATTAAATTATGCCTCTTGGACATTGCTCGTGCAGTCTCTGATTGCGTCCAGTCCACTGCTAATAGTAACCTCTTTACTCTCTTTGGATGGCTACAAAGACAGTCTACAGTGGATCCTATATTCAACAAAATCTCAACGCATTTCTTTCTCCATTCGTGTAAAGGCTAGAATGGAACTTTATCGGTTTCAGCGTTCAGGATTTTATATTGTGATGGACAATCTGGTAGCTCTATTTTCCTGTATGTTGAAAGCGCTTTCCATACAACATTTACGTGTAGAGAGTGGAGACCCAGTTTGTGACTGATCACACATATTGGTACTGCATTTGATAAATCTAGTACTCACCTCCAGAATCTTACCTCGAGTTTATCCCAGGATTCCCACAAAAGTCTCAGACCAGTTTCCCCTGCATATGTTATAGACGGCGTTACTTTGGTGTTATAAAGTTCCACTAACGGTTTCGCCATACATTTACAGAATTTCTTCGTTAATAACAATGTATGGGCTGTTAACTGGTCCATTTTTGATTGCAAGCGCTTGATCCACAGTTTGTCCCCCCAATCGGCACTAATTATGGCTCCTAGTTATTTGGTACCTTCTGTTGTCAGTATAGGGCGGTTCCCAAAGCACCACTTGAAAGGTTTTTTTCACTTTTTTCTTGTGTTTTTTTGATGACTAGAATTTCTGATTTCTCAGCATTTATCTTTTGTTTGTTGATATTATCATATTTTGCTAGTTCATCAAGTTTTCTCTGCAGTCCTACAGCTGTTGTATCTAGTAGAATAAGGTTGTCCGCATACAATAGGTGACCAATGGGATTGCCAGCTAGTCTTGGAGAGCAAGCTCTGGGTGGCTCTAAATTGTCTCCTATATCTAATATGTAAAGGTTGTACAATATAGATGCCAAAGGGCACTCTTGCTTCAGACCTTTGGTTGGGTTATCGACTCACTATGGGTGCCCTTTTGGTCTAAGCGGACCTGCATGCTCGTCCCAGTGTGAAGTGCTTTAATGGCTGCTACAAGACCTTTATCTTTCATTTTTTACCATAGAATTTGCCGATCCACTCAGTCGAATGCGGCTGCTGTATCTATGCTTTTGTAGGTTTATAAATAGCAGATTGAAGCCACAATCCACTCAACAAAACCAGTTTGCCTAATATCAATGTTTCCACTCACATTCAGCCATTCTTTTAGTCTTTTGAGGAGAATACCCGCGTAAAGGTTCCCCAGCACATCTAATAAAGATATGGGCCGATAATTTTCTGTTTTTTTTTCTGTTGCCCCCCTTGTAGGATGTTATTGTTATTTTCCAAGACTCTGGAATCTGCATGCTGTTATTTATTTTTGTAAACAAAGAAAAGCACATGTCTTCCCACAGGTCTGGTGCTTCCTTTATCATCAGGTTCGTCAGGCCGTATATGTTACCAAAATGCTCTAGCCATTGAACGTCATGGATCATGTTTATTTGTTCAGAGCCTTGCAGGCTTAGGTTTTTAGCCCAGTGCCTATAGTTTCTTTTAGTTCTTTTCTCTGCACTATTGACTCAGGGGTCTTCGATCTCCTAATTTCTCTCAGATCTTTTGTCAATTTCAGTTTTTTTGTGTGCGAGATCCACATTATAGTAATGCAATCTTGTCACTTTTGTCTTCCCGGTCTTCGATCTTGACTCTCTAAAGGCCAACAAACAGCTCTCGCATTCGACTCTATGGTCTGTTGACTGCTGCCACTTAGTTATGGCATTTGATAGTAAAGGAACCATTTGTGGAGTCAACTTTAATCAATTTAGCTTGTTGCTTGTGACAATTTTATGGGGGCCATGTCTTTTTGCTCTTAATGCCTTGCTGTTGAACATTTGTTTCTCTACATTTGAGAATTAGTAGGCTGTGGTCGCTCTTGGATGACGATAATATTCTTAGTGACACAATTAATTTGTGTATTGTCGAGTCAACAAATAAGTAATCCAGGGTTGCACTAGCATTGTGTGAGAACCATGTTTTGGCTCCTTCAAAATCGCCTGGCACAGTGCCGTTTACTATATGAAGATCTCTGGATTTCATCTCTGTCATCCACCTCTTTGTTCTATCCCTTTGTTGTTTCTTATGCACTTTTAGATCTTCTGCTCTCGCATTCGTACAGCAGTCAATATTCAAATTGCTGCATAGAATTATGAGAGGCGCAATATATTCCGCTCTCAGGTCATCAATGTACTTTGTTACTTGCACCAAAAAACTGTTTGCCATCTATTGCTTTAGAGGTCCAATATAAGTTAAAGACTTTTTGTGTTGTATTTGCTGGGAGACTTTGTTGTAAGTCACGGATTATGGTTATCTGTATGAGTGGGGATGGCGTTATCACTCTCTCCACTTTGCCTCGCATGTTGTTTTTTATTAATGTCAATAGGCCCACTGATGTCTCCTTTTTTGTCCTTTGTAGGCCTTAGTTAAAAAGCATGTGAAGCCATCTAAAGCCGCTGTCTCCTGTAGCCAGCATTGCTGTAGGAATATGACATCGGAACCAATCAGCTCTGAGTTGATATTTTGAAAAAGATGTTGAATTCCTCGAGCGTTCCATGAGGAAATTTTGAAGTTAGATTTAGCTTCCTGTTGTTCAATCTAGTTTTGTTCAGTTGATTCTAATTCCTCGACTAACCTTATCCATGATTTTTCCAGATCAATTCTGGTTACCAGCTGTCCTTCATCCATTTCATTTTTGCTAGAGGTTTTAGCTGTTCTCCCCCCTATCTTCATGCAGGCTTTTGATCCCTTTAGAATAGTAGGGGAGAATCTGATAGGTTTACAATTTATGTTATCATTAAACAGGAACTCTGCCACGGGTTCTTCATCTAGATGATGTTTTTTGTTCCATCTGCTCCTATATCACAGTCAGGCGACCTGCTTCGGCAGGAGGTTAAGTCAAATCCCAAGCACCTTAATTCGTCAGTTGCCAATTGAATTAAGTGCATTATTGACTTGGATGCTAGATGAATACAGATGTAATCTGTTTCTGCTTCTTTCGGAAAAGCCACAATCTTTATATCTCTCGGGCCGATCCCCTGTAATTGTGGCACACTGTGTTAGAGTCTCATAAGGTTAGCCCGATTCAAGATCAGCCCATCTTTAACCTTGAGTGCTCTTTCCCGCATGAGTTTATGCATGGTTGGTTGCTCATCTCTTAGAGCTCGCTGTTGAGGCATTTCTTTTTTTGCTTCATGTATTTGATCTTTCTGAATCCGTTGGTAGGTGTTCCGATGTTCTTTCTGTTTGAACCGTCTTGTTTGGATTGATCAATCATTGTTTTGAGTAGCTCAGTTGTTGTGTTTGTTTGCTTGTTTTATTTCTCTATGAGTGGGTGCTTTTCTTCCAACGTTATGAATACAGTGGGGGTCATTACGAGTTTGGAGGTAGCCATGGTGCCATTAGTGCCATGGCTGCCTCCAAAGTCGTGTCCGGGTCCGGGTTCCCTGAATGGGGACTTACCGGGTCATTCCAACCTTGGAGGACCCGGTAAGTCCCCATTCAAAAAACCCATCATTCCCATTCAAACCCCCATAGTGCTCAATGGGAATGGGGAGGGAGCTAATAACGGGGCCGTTAATAACGGGCCCGTTACTAGCTCCCTGGTCCATTAGCGGCTCCCGCTAAGAATGGCTGGTTTTACCCGCTGGGCTTAGTGGGACCCGCTAAGGGACCTCGTAATGCGGCGGTAAGGGGTTAACGGCACTGGCATCATTACCGGCGCCGTTAACCCCTTACCGCCGACCTCGTAATGAGGCCCACTTTTGTCTTTTGTACAATTTGTTTTGCCAGACAGCGCTGTTCTATAACACTCTTTGTTCTCATTCTCACTTTCTTGTACCAAGTAGCTGTAATTTTCATAAACTGATAGTAGTAACAGCATTGATTCATCTATTTTATCCGCATTATTTGATTTAGCCTCTATTGTGCTTTGGTTGTTTATAAAGATCGATTTACCTTTCTGTATCTTTTGAGGCAAATCCTTGTTCGTCGTTTTTGATTCTTTATTCACTTTTTGTATGTTTTTCATGGAGGGATCCTCAAACGGCTTAAGATTTTTTAAAAAAGTTCTGTGTTCCTCCACTGGCTGTTGGTTTTGGCTTTACTTGATTTTTTGTCTATTTGTTTTGCACTTCAAAGATTTTCCTTTTTGTTCCTGTCTCTTTAGTATTTGCTTCTTTTTCAGGCTTTGCATCAAATATCGCAAATAATTCCTTGGGTTGGGTTGATATCACCCTACCCTTTATATGTCCCATCAGGGGATTGATATTAGTGCTTTGTATAGGATTCTGAATCTGTGGGTTCCCCTCTTGACAAGATGCCTTTCGCGTCTGTTCCCAGTTTTTTACGGGTAGTATTTCTCTGTTTACATCTCCTTTTCCTACATTGATCTCATTTGTTTTGTTTACTCTTTTAGTTGTTTCAAGATCCCCCTTGGACTGTATGTTCATTTCGGTGTCAGTACTCTTGTCTTTTGACATTTCAACTTTTTTAGTTGGTTCACTTTTTGGAAGTTTAACGGTGTCCCTGAGGCAATTTAGGAATGCTCTTTTGTCTTCATGAGCATCTTCCATTAGGTCAATTAGTGTTTTGAAAATCTTCTCTCTGAAGATTCTTTCTCTCTAGCCGTTCTTTCATTCGTAGCTTCGATATATGATTCAACGTATATTAATTTTGATTGCATTATTGCCATCAGAGTTGTTTGGTCTTTGTAGTTGTCATAAAGAGCTTCACATAATTTAAGAAATGGAGCTAGCGTGATAGTCACCATGGATCCAACCGCTGCTTGTATGTTTGCACAGTGCTCTGCATATGATCGAAGGTGGTCCTGAATGGTAAAATTAGGGCTTTTGGTTGAACCTTGTTTTTTTACAGTGTCTCCATTCTGGCCAGACTTTTGTTTTGCGCTCTCCGTTCCTGACATGTGTCATTTCCATCAGAGCCTGTGCTTAGCTTCCGGTTTTCTTTATCTGGCTGTGGCTTCTCAGCATCTAACTCTGTGCTTGGCGTTCGACTCCCATCATTTAATTGTAGAGTTTGACAGGCTTTTTCATCATGTCCTGCTGCTTTAGCTTTTTTTCCAGGTGCCATTTCTATGGTGGATTTATTGGTATCTACTTCTGTTATTGTACGCTTTATACTTCTAATTTGTGGAGTAGATGGTTTGACAATTGAGTAGTCCTCTGCCCTGTATACATATTCTAGCTCGCTTTCTTCACGATTTGTCACGCTCAAGCTATTTCCTGCTGATGATCCACTTTGATTAGCAATTGCGCTTTGATTTGAAATATGAGTTAAGCTGTTTTGTGCTTTTCTTATTTGCCGGTTCTTAGCTGCACTATTTTTCGGGCTAACTGTTTTTGCAGCAAAATTCATTTTCTGAATAACTGGAGCCAGATCACAGCGTTTTGATGCAGTAATAATTCTTGGTCAGAGATCTCCTGTAGCTCTTGGATATTATCGCGCTCATTCATATTCATTTTGCAATTGGCTTGTACTATCCTGGGTTGTTGTGTTAGTGCCACTTTTGTTTTAAAATGTCATTTTATTGATCTAATTTCTGACATCGATTTTGTACAAATTTTAGCTTTTTGACCAGTCATCATTTTCTTTTGTGTTTCCAGAGGTTTGCGCATTTGCGTTCCGTTTGGATAAACAGGCACTTGTGTTCGTCCTTTTTCCTTTATCTGTTTTATCTCTCGGGGGCATAGTGAAATCCAGCATGCTTATGCTCAACCTAATCAAGAAAGAATGTGAAAATGGCCAAAGCAAATTTCTAACCCGTTGGAGGCAAGCGAACCTGGCTTTACTGGCCACTACAGAGTGTGATGAGGAGACACTCTTCACTAACCCAACAAAAATCCAAACAAAACTTAAAGAGATTGACTGGATACAAACTAGCGAAGCAGCCTCAAAGAATACATTGACACAGCATCTACCTATCAACATCAGAAGATTCAACGAATTACAACCTTATATCAAAAAGTTTCAATCAAGATGTTCTCGGACCACACATTGATCGACCAGGACGTGTGTTGGTCCCGACTGATGGCTGGAGACCGACCCTCGTGGCTACTGGCAACCTACAAAATGTTGGACTATGTGAACACTGAACTTCTTGGTCGGTCGACCACGGCCTAACCGGGCGGCCGAATGAGCATCTAAGCTCCCTGGCTATCCTTCTCCTTCTCCTTTTTCATCGGCTGTTTCATCATAGCTCTTTCTTCTGGCTGCTTCATCCTCTTAGCCTTATGTTTTTCTTTGTTTCTTTTCTTCGCAATAGCACAGCTCGAAATGACTTACCCTCTTTTGTAAAAATCTTATTGATTAAACCAAATAATAACAAAAAAAAAAAAAAGCATTAACATATAAGGGTGAGTCAAGAGGGGGATTAATAAATTCAGTGGACGCTTGCTTGATTATTATGTTTTGGAACTTGCTTTGTGTAAGTTTAAAAGTTCCTTCCTGTAAGGGGACACAAAAGACTTCATCAAGTTCTGGGTTGCTATTGTCTGCGACGTGACCTGTGTCTGTAGGAGCCCCCTCCTGCTCTCTCCTCCACTCTTTCTCTGCAGAGCAGTTTGTCATTTCTTGCCCTACTTTGTTCTCCCTGTGCAACTTGCACGCAAGCGCCTGCGCCGTGTCATTCTCTGCGTCCTTTTGCAGGCAACACACCGCGGCCACAGGGAGCCCGGCGCTATCACACGTATCCGCGGACGCCACTCGTGTGTGGATCGGTGAGATGGAAAGTTGTGTGTTGGGGGAGAGGGGCGGGGGTTGGCTTGCACGTGCTTTGCACACTCGATATCAAAACGTCTTTAAACCTTTGCGCTGCGCGCGGAAGCACCTTACTTTTGAACTTGTTAGCCTCCATGTTGTTTGTGCTGGGCAAATCTCCACTGCACACTGTTGTAGACGTTGGCAGCATTGGAGGCCTCGCATGTACACGCGGTAATGAGTTTAATCCACAGGTTGCCTCTTCCTCATTATTTTCATTGTTGAAATCAGGGCTTACCTCCATCCCGGCCCCTCAACTCACCTCTGCGAACACTCTGCTAACACTCCACGGATGCTCCGCATCTGGTGTGAGTGTTTAAAGCAGTGGTTCAGCACAGTGTCCGCCCAGAAAATGAATGTAGAAGAGTTACTCCAGCAGAATCCAATGTCACAGATAGCACTCCACTAACACTCCACGGATGCACCACGTCTGGATTAAGTGTTTAAAGCAGTGGTTCAGCACAGAGTCCACCCAGAAAATGAAGGTAGAAGAGTTACCCCGGCAGAATCCAATGGCACAGCTAACACTCTGCTAACACTCTGTGGATGCTCCGTGTCTGGAGTGAGTGTTTAAATCAGTGGTTCAGCACAGAGTCTGCCCAGAAAATGAAGGTAGAAGAGTTACTCCAGCAGAATCCATTGACACAGCTAACACTCGACTAACACTCCACGGATGCTCCACATCTGGAGTGAGTGCTTAAAGCAGTGGTTTATCATTGAGTCTGCCAGAAAATGAAGGTAGAAGAGTTACTCCAGCAGAATCCAATGACACAGATAGCACTCTGCTAACACTCTGCGGATGCTCCACGTCTGAAGTGAGTGTTTAAAGCAGTGGTTCAGCACAGAGTCTGCCTAGAAAATGAAGGTAGAAAAGTTACTCCAGCAGAATCCAATGGCACAGCTAACACTCTGCTAACACTCCGCGGATGCTCCGAGTCTGGAGTGAGTGTTTAAAGCAGTGGTTCAGCACAGAGTAGGCCCAGAAAATGAAGGTAGAAGATTTACTCCAGCAGAATCCAATGGCACAGCTGACACTCCGAGGACGTTCCGCTTCTGGAGTGAGTGTTTAAATCAGTGGTTCAGCACAGAGTCCGCCCAGAAAATGAAGGTAGAAAAGTCACTCCAGCAGAATCCAATGGCACAGCTAACACTTTTATAACACTCCGCGGACGCTTCGCGTCTGGAGTGAGTGTTTAAAGCAGTGGTTCAGCACAGAGTCCACCCAGAAAATGAAGGTAGAAGAGTTACTCCCGCAGAATCCAATGGCACAGCTAACACTCCACGGATGCTCCGCGACTGGAGTGAGTGTTTAAAGCAGTGGTTTATCACAGAGTCCGCCGAGAAAATGAAGGTAGAAGAGTTACTCCAGCAGAATCCATTGACACAGCTAACACTCGGCTAACACTCCACGGATGCTTCACATCTGGAGTGAGTGCTTAAAGCAGTGGTTTATCATTGAGTGTGCCCAGAAAATGAAGGTAGAAGAGTTACTCCAGCAGAATCCAATGGCACAGCTAACACTCTGCTAACACTCTGCGGATGCTCCGCGTCTGAAGTGAGTGTTTAAAGCAGTGGTTCAGCACAGAGTACGCCCAGAAAATGAAGGTAGAAGATTTACTCCAGCAGAATCCAATGGCACAGCTGACACTCCGAGGACGTTCTGCGTCTGGAGTGAGTGTTTAAAGCAGTGGTTCAGCACAGAGTCTGCCTAGAAAATGAAGGTAGAAGAGTTACTCCAGCAGAATCCAATGGCACAGCTAACACTCTGCTAACACTCCACGGATGCTCCGAGTCTGGAGTGAGTGTTTAAAGCAGTGGTTCAGCACAGAGTACGCCCAGAAAATGAAGGTAGAAGATTTACTCCAGCAGAATCCAATGGCACAGCTGACACTCCGAGGACGTTCCGCGTCTGGAGTGAGTGTTTAAATCAGTGGTTCAGCACAGAGTCCGCCCAGAAAATGAAGGTAGAAAAGTCACTCCAGCAGAATCAAATGGCACAGCTAACACTTTTATAACAATCCGCAGACGCTCCGCGTCTGGAGTGAGTGTTTAAAGCAGTGGTTTATCACAGAGTCCGCCCAGAAAATGAAGGCAGATGAGTTACTTCAGCAGAATCCAATGGCACAGCTGACACTCTGCTAACACTCCGCCAGTGTTACATAACATGTACATGTAGACATACATACATTAACAAACAAGCTCATTCACGGGCATGCAACCACACACATGCATTCATTTGTTCTTACACACAGGCATGCAAACACACTTGCTCACACATGCACAAATACGCTCATTCTCTCTTGCAAACATTCAAGCAAACAGATTCACATGCACATTGGTGCAGGCAAATTCTATTTTGCACAACAACGCTATTGCATTCACAAACTGCAGGCACACAAAGGGCATGATTCATGGAACTTTTAACGCAGTGCAAAGTAACTTGGCACTTGTGCAAAGTGGCTCTGTAGTGCCAACAAACACCCTGATTCACAGAGCAGTTCAAATTGTATTGTTGCAGTGCAAACGTAGCTTTGATTGTGATGAAGGTGTTCTCTCTCCCTTCAGTCTAAGGATATTCCTGGGGGCCAGTAATTAAAGCAGATGATTAGAGGCAACATGTGTGCCATGAGGAAAGGAAGTGGAACAGGGATTGGGACACCAATTAGGTCATACACATTGAGGAGGGGATCTGGCTGGGGACAAAGGCAGCAAATGAGAAAGCTCTGTGCTGAAGCCTGCCTCCAGCACCTGTGTACTGCCTCTGCAGTCAGCACAGTGTTCCTCAAACTTCGGTCATGCCTCACAGCCTGAAAGAAATAGATACATGTACCCTGGCCTTCACTGAGTGTGGCGGGAAAGTACTGGCATTTGCTTGCTTGCATTTTCATTGTTTTGTCACTTGCTGCTCCAATGGTTGGAACCATGGAGCACAAATTAACAGTGGTGCATTTATCTAATGCATCTGCATCAAGGGGACCCTTTGTGATTAGGGTGAGTTGGTGAAGATGAACATTTTGCACCATGATTAATCCAGCACTGGATACAGCAGCAAACAGGAGCATGACTATGATAGCTATGATAACCCTGGTGAATCTATGATGGATGATCCTAGACTGTAAATTGATGGATCCTTTTCCATGCAAGGTTTTGTGTGTGGTGTAATGTAACCTCTATTTTTGGCTTCGTATTTATTGTGATCATGTTGTCTTATGCTGACAATGAGTCAGACTTCCTTCTTCTGAGTGATCAGCATAAGGATGTTGGCAAAGTTCAAACAAATGGTTTCTTGCTTTGATAAGAGGCTTTCAGGTAAGAATCTTATTCCTTGCCAAGGTTAACTGTTAGGAGTCCTGAAGCCCCTTTTTTCAAGGTATGGCTCCTCCCTATCACCTAGGTCCACACCTACAACGCCCCACCCTACCTGAGACTGGTTGATCTAACACCCTCACTTCCTTCTCCTATAGCTTGTAGATGACTTGCTCCTCCATCTCCCTTGTATCTCTGCTTTCCTCATTGAGCCCTTTGCCCTATGATTTGTAAGCATTTCATTGCTTCCCAAAAAAATGCCTGCGCTCAATAAATACCCTAATATTAAAAATAACAATGATACTGCTTTAAAAAGACTGTAGTGCCTAGTGAGGAAGCCCTACCTTCCCTTTTAAATTATTAAACAGAGTATTTGTTCCCATAGGGAAGGAGGGTGGAAGCTGCTGTGCCTCTATTTCCTTGAAGTCTTCGGGCTCTCTACCTCTAACCCATTGAGGATTCTTCATGCACTTCTACTGCAAACCTTTTGCTGCCTTGCTTGATTTATGTTACACCAGATGTTAATCCCATTTTGCTCTTCAACACACCTAACGACTTGAGGGGTGTAGACAGTTCTTTAAAAGGTTTCCCAGAGACCCCTCTTATGGCGGCCTTGTAGCACTCTTCCATGTAAGGAGACCCGATTCCCTCTAAAATAAATGACTTATTTAAAGTGTTAGAAATTAATATCATCTGCAGAGCATACCGGCCCCTGCACCTGTAGTTTAAGGAGTCCACATCAATATCTTCCATGCTACAGTATTAAGGAGCACAAGAGATTATGGTTCAAGTTAGGACTTCACATCTGTGGTCCTAGAAGGCTGTAAACAAGTCATGTTTTCACAATATGCAACATGAATATTCATTAATAGGTTTTCATGGAATGTATACAGAAGGGACATTATTAACATATTCAGTGGTTATCTTGAAGATCTGAAATGTTTGTAGGGAGGACGGTACTGCAAGGCCAATAGTTGAGCACCACTTTTGGAGGTAAATGAGTCCTGACTCACTCACAGTTTTATGGCACAAGCTGTGCACAATGTGAACCACCGTTACTTTATACACCCTCAGTTACCCTCAGCATATATTCAGATATCCTTGAATGAGCTCTTCACATCTGCAGGCATGACCGGCCCCCCTCAGTGATACCACACACCCGTTAGCCATGTTCTGCGCCATCAATGATTTTATGTACACCTGTCGTCATGCTCATGAAGCCCTGTGCACCTCTGGGCCACACTCTGCATGCCCTCACTCACACGCTGCACGTTCTCTGACATGGCTAATCACCACCATTGTCCATGTCAAAGGTGATTTCTTTAGTGGACAGCTGCCATTGGTATGGCTTTGTTTTTTTTTTATTTGTGTATTTGATTTAGTCAAACCTTTATACAAAACAAGAACACATATATCCATTAACATAAAACCTTACAAACACTAGACAATAATTCCAAAGTTTAAAAAATAATATTGCACACAACAAACAATTTTAAAAAAGCATCATCTCTTAACCTCAAAATCAATTTGATTCTCCAATAATAAACATTTAAAATGATGAAGCTTTCCCCAACAATTTATCCATTTGGTCGGTAAAGAGCACTAGTGCAATAATCGTCCTAAACTGATTGCCTAGCAACATTAAACACCAGAATTCCTTTGAGGATATAAAGTCTTTGCCTAAAATCAATTTTCGAAAACATACATATTGGGCCTCATTCCGAGTATGGCGGTAAGGGATAGCGGCCACCGGTAACTAGACCGGTGGCGGTGATCCCTTACCGCCATACTCCGAGTTCCCTTTGCGCCCTCGCCCTTAACGCCTGCTTTGAGCAGGTGTTAAAGTCGAGGGCGCAAAGGGGCCTCCAAGCCAATAACGGTGACCGTAATGAACGGTCACCGTTATTTGCATCTTCCCCATTCCCATTGAGCCCTATGGGGGCTCATTTGGGAATGGGGAAGAGCCTTGGTGAATGGGGAATTACCGCCCCGCCAACCTTGGAATGGGGCGGTAATTCCGCCATCCACCAAGGCGCTGCCGGTCCGGGTACGGCGTCAACCAAGGCGTTAATAGCGCCATTGCTTAGCGCCGTACTCGGAATGAGGCCCATTCTGTATTACGGGTTTTCGTACAGTTAATAACTAGGTGTTTCAAAGTATCCAACACATCCTTGTTTTTACAGAGTCGACAACTTCTTTCCTCCATCGGTTACTGCCTCCTGGGACCCCATACTTCTAAGGTTTGCAATTAATTCAGCCTTAGTCTCGTAAACACCAATAGTTTCTGATGACCGGGGAACTTTTCCAAACATTCAGGTATAGTACTGTATTGCCTTATTCAGGAACAGTACCGTATTGCCTTATTCAGGTGTAGTACTGTATTGTCTTATTCAGGTATAGTACTGTAATGCCTTATTCATGTATAGTACCGTATTGCCTTATTCAGGTATAGTATCGTATTGCTTTATTCATGTATAGTACCGTATTGCCTTATTCAGGTATAGTACTATATTGCCTTATTGTGACCGTGTAGTCTTTCAAGGAACCATACCTAATAAGCAGTACCAGTACCTTGCACCCACAATTCCATGTGACCTCCCATCCACGCATGCATGAAAACTACTGAACCACAACACATTTTGAGAACAGAGGACAATAAGAGCATAAAGTGCATAGAGTATTTTATTTGAGGAAGCGTTTGATTCATTTAGGATTCTTATACTACCTCTAAGATGTTTTCCTATAATACACACTCCACAATTCATTAAGAAAAGCTATGTATTCATTTAAAGTTATGCACCATCTTATTAGACGTGAGCTACACCCAACGTGTTGTGACCATAGAAAGAATGTAATAGATGTCAGCTTCTATCAGGACTACTTGTCCTTCCCTTCGGCTTTATGGTATATGGCTAGTAGCTCGAATTACCCGGAAGCTGATTAGAGGGCACTTTAAAGCTACACAAAAGAGGTGTTGAACTTGCTGGGACAGACAACCAGGTTTCCTTTCAGGGAAAGGAATCCATCCAATAGTCTTGAAAAGAATATAGCAGGATGTTAGATCTAAAGGTTGGTTAATAACATATGTATATACTGGTGGGTAAAACACCACCACGGCGTCCCGCAGAATACACGGTTGCATGCACGTGCCTAGCAACCCTTTCGCTATTCTACATCTGAACAAAAACAAGACAATGTTGAAGGCACAAGAGAAATGCAGCTTAATCCATAATGCCGTATGATTTCTTTGCTTATTTTGCTCATTGTTTGTGTTATGGGAAATCTGATTGGTAGAAGCAAATCACCCAATCAGATTACCCGAAGCATCCAGTGACTATCCTGCAACAGCACAGACTGCCAACTGACTAGAAACCTTTTTTTCTAATTGTATACAGGGGACCACCAACATTAGCACTTACTTGATGCAGGATCAAAAGGCAAGAGTTCAAATAGGTAAAATCGTCTTGAACAATCGATTTTCTATACTGTTTTGCTAAAATGGTAAATACTGGCTGCGAACTAGGCCTGTCAGTCCGCACTTACAATGGATTCCTATGCAACCCGCCTGCTTTGTCAGGTGGTAAATGGAGAAGAATTCCAAAGGAATACATTTGTTTTATGCCTGCAAGAAAAGCTCATACACGCATCAATCAAAGTGTGTTTCGAAGACGGAGGAGAAAAGCAGGAAGAAACAATAATTCCACTTTGTGCCTCTACTCCACCTTCAAAGGGAGGGAGCATTTCCCAGAGTAGTAAAGCAAGTTGTAATCTGCTTCCTCTGTCTCTGTCTTTTCTTTCACTGCACAACTCACTACCATAGAATGCCATTTAACCTTTCTCAAAGTCGTATTGCCTGTGTCCCTTTTTATATTGTCTGGTTAAAGCGAATTCCTCTTAGAGGCATTGTGATTGGTGTGACTGTTTCCTGCTTGTCTCTGGCTCTTTTGATTGGCCCGTAGCTCCGTTGGCTGACAGCACAAAGTGGCCCTCTGCCATCTTGGAATCAGGTGACATTGCCATGGCATCCCCCAGATCCAGGGACGGCTAACACAGTGCTGCCCTGTGTCTTCTCCCACTCCCCATGAGCTTCTTTCATGTTTCACGCCTCAGGGACAGGACCACTGATGGGCTGGTGAGTGTGCAAGGGGCCCCATGGTCTGGTTCGCATAGAACCTGCTCTGAATGTATGCAATCATTATAATCCAATACGGTTCTTGTTTGGGGACCACCATTCTGCCCCATTTCCCCTCATAGTTCCCCCTCGCAAGGTAGGGATTTTGGGGTGCTTTTATTGGGGAGGCTGGAGGTAGCAGTGGCGTGCCAAGCAAGTTGTGGGGGGGAGGCTTGCCCCCTCCCAGTGTGTCTTTTAAGAGCCAGACCGGGACATTTGGTAGCGGGGCACCTCTCCCATTCAGCACCCACAAGGTGTCACGCTGGCATGACAATGTCCCAAAATGACAGGTAGGTCCCACGATCTGCAGACTCCCTCAGCCGTATGGTAAAAGTCATGCTTTTGCTTCGGGCTGCCTGTGAGGGGGTCTGCAGGACGCAGGATCAACCCTGTTCTTTCGTCCTTCCCAGGGCTCACACTTTCGTGTGTAAATTCGAGCTCCTGGCAGCAGAGCAGCTCTCCCAGTGACCTAACACGTTGCTCTGTATCAACAGAGCATTATAATGGGAGCCATTAGGCACTGATGGGAGGGAGGGGGGACTATTAGTGCACTTTTGTCGCTTAAGAAATGTGAATTGTGTTGATCAGCAGTGTTAAAACCCAAGGGGGATTTGTTAGGCTCACATTAATCTGTATGGTGCTGTTGTGACTTTGCATGCAGAATGGTGAGAGTAATACTAAAGCCATCCTCTTAAAGCTGAATATTATTCTATGACGATGCATAGAGTGTACAGTTCATTATGAAAGGCTAGTGTATTATCTAATGTGGTTTGCTTCCAAGGCACTGCTATAAATAAAGTATTATTTAAGCGCATGAAATGCAAAGCAAAACCTTAATAAATATCTATATGAACTAAACCTGGGAATCGGTGGTCAGTTGTTTAAATTGTCTACATCCGGGTTTCACCATTTAACCAAAGTGTGTGATCCTGGGCAAATCATTTAATCGTACTGTGTCTTATCTGAAGCTCTTTCGGTGATTCACTTAATAGCTTATGTTAATATCTCATTCTGTTAAAAAAAAAGCCTAATGACTATAGTGTTGTTCCATACATAATATTAGTGCAGTTTAGGAGGTGTGCATGTATTTTACACCACAGGACCTGGACAGAGTTGTAATAAATGAGGACAACACACAGGGCTAGCGCAAGCATGATCAACTCTGTCTCACTTCATACATTGTGAATGATTACAAAAAAGGGGCAGCACGGGCCTGGGCACAAGTGTGAGGCAGCTGAAGCATCACACTCAATATGGCTGGATAAAGAAAAAGTGGCAGACCGGCATGCGCTCCCAATAAAGAATAAAGGATGGTCTCAGTGAATCTCAGTATAAACAGTTATGGAAAAAACAATTCTATTGCTTCTGTCTGGATTGCACAGTTGAATCTCAGCCAACAAGTGTTTCGACCAATGCTGGCCTCTTTCAAGGCTAATGTGAAAATTGAAAGACACACTGCTGGTAAAACTTCGAAAATCCAAATCAACAGATTGACATCCAACGTAATTCCAATCCGCATTTGAATGAAATTATACTATCGCTGCAAACATGGTTTCTAAGCTTGAAGTCAGTAACGAATATATATGGAGATGTTAAGCTCAGCGCCCCATAGTGGGCTGGAATGGCAGAATAGACGAGCTTCCTGCATCTATAATGATCGTATATGTATATTTGTTAAAATGCCATCTGCCACTAATGTTACCAAAAAAGTTGATTGCTGGGGTCTGAATGATTTCGTATGGAATCGAACCCACTGCATTTGGGGGGCGAGGTGAGTAGCAGGAATTCTTTCGTGGCTCCCCCTTCCCCCCACTATCCCCCCACGCACCTCGCCCCCAACTGTTGCAATGATGGATACTCCCCTGGCATGGAGTCTTTAGGTTATACTCCCTCGGACATCTCAACTGGCCCCATCGAGAGACTCCTAAGCCCCCCCCCCCCCTCTCCCTCGTACATGGCACATCGTCGCATGGCATGATATCCTTGTCTAGACCATAATGTATCTTTTTTTACTTGCATGAACGAGCTTGACTGTGTATTGGTACTCCTAAAATATTGCAGTTCTGATTGTGACCAGTAGATGCCTCTCTCTGTATAGTTTTCGTTTTTTCCTGACAATGCCTTGCACGTTATACTGGAGTGGCTTTGAAGAGCTATTACATAGTGCAGCTACATTTTCATGCTTGAAATTATGTGTTTTATTGTTTAAATCAGGGTCAGTTTCTAATGCTGAAGACAAATCTTTCCATTTGTATTTAGTATGAAAGGGGACTAATTATTCCATCAGTTAGGAATCATATTTTTGAAAATGTGTAGAAAATAAAAGTAGGCCTGTGGAGTAATCGCGTGAGGCCCCCCCAAAGCCATGAGAAAGAAGTGCGGTGTTACTTTGACCGGGTTGCGTATTATTAAATATGATGTTACACCAACAGGACACAAAATCATCACCAAACCCAGAAACATCAAAAATGCTGTGACATTGCAGTCATCGCCAGGCAAGACCTGCGCACTGCCACCTCTCCACTCCACCCATCACTTGAAGGGCTCTGGGACATGAACTCCCATTTATGATTATGGTACTTATTGAGCGCGAACCTAGCTTCAAGATATATATGATGTTTCTAGTCCTCGTTCATTTGCAGGACTCAGAGATACGTACAATCCTTCTGGACTTTTATTCAGGCCGTCCAAAGGGAAGTTAGGGCCAGAGCCAGATTCAGCATTGCTCCCGGGGAAGGGCGCTCAGCCAATCAGGTGGCTGGAATACCTAGTGTAGTACCCGCTGTTTCCAGCCACTCTATGCCCCTCCACGGGTGGCGCTATTGTTGACTGTGGGGAGACAATAGGGACCCTCTCCCTGTTGCCTCCCCACCCACCCCACTCCTCCCGAAAACATAAAATATCCTTTCCCCACCCACTTCCCCACCACCCACTTGCCAAGTAGACTGGACTTTCGGCTCCCGTCGGGCACTCCTCCCTCCTGCGACGGCCACCATATAAATACGTCCGTTTTCCAATGGCGTCTGCATCTTTTTTGGGGGGGAGAGTACGCTTGCGCAAAACACCTGTGGGCCATCTCCCGGGAAAGAATCTTAAACTATTCACACCCAGGGTGAACCCCGGGTTGCGAATGGCTATCACTTCCTTGTCGAGGTCAGGACATGTCCAGTAATAACCCTCAGCCCTCAATGAGGCCCTCGCGGCTGATGGGCCGTTATCGGCCATGGCTGCCCCCCAAGGCAGGGGTGATTGCTATAGTCGGACAAGGGACAAACACCCATGAGGCCCCTGCTCTGCCTCTCTCACCTCAATGCCAAACAGGCCGGCATACACAGCACCCCAGCGAGAGCCTATCTTTTTAACAGTCTCCCCAGCTGCCAGGTTTCCCAGTTCCATGCAGAATCTTTGAGCCAGTCCTGTTTTTGTTCGCCATGCATGCTGGGGCTTGTAGGCCCACTCATTCAATGGGAATAATCAAGCTACAGGTTCCACCATACAGTTCGAAGCAAAACGCAGGACTGACTCGAAGGTGTCATGTTTGGAACTGGGAATCTTGGCAGGGAGGTTCGGGTGACCCACACACCCCCATCAGCTGCAGGAGCCCATGGCTGGGGAAAGGGGGTTGCAGCAGATGTAGGGTCGCCGACCATCTGGCCTCGAGGTGTTAAGAGCTTAGCCCTTGGTTGTTGTCTAGGGTGCCCGTGTGCAGGGACAGCACCCCTGTCAGGCCACAGAGCGTTAGCGCTTTTCCATCCGGATAGGGCTGGGGCCACCCCCAAGGTGTGCAGGGACCTCCGGGATGGCCAGATGGGTGCTTGGGCGTGGCTTAAGCATGGTGGAAGCCCGGAACACCCCAGCTTGCCTCAGGGAGCCCTGGCCTGGACTCACCCTGATCGCCTTCCCAAAAGCCTGGGTGTCCAGCTGCTGTGCTTGGTGGTACTCTAATTCTGCTCTGGGCCTCTTGGGAAGGTCGTTCAAAGCCCGTGCTCTGGGATGCCAACTCAGGGGGCACCCGGCTGCCTGGTGGAGCTCTGGTAGCTCTCCCCTGGGACTCCTGCTCGAACCCTGGACCCACCTGTGCCTCAGATTCTGGCATCACTCTGCTCTCAGTCCCCTTGGGCACCACCTGCACTGGAGACCCCTGCCCAATTGGCTCTCAACCTTCAGGGTGCACTAGTCTGGGTGCAGAGGAGGCATCTGGCACCTCTGTGCCCCACAGGTGCTCCGCAGGAAGACATTCCTCATCAGCAATTAAACCCTCACAGAGTGGGAGCCTATGAAGCTTGGCCAGGGACAAATGTAGGAGTGACCCTGGTCAGCCATGACTCGGGCCATCTGGTCCGACCATCCTGCCCAGATGGCCTGGTGGCCAGGAGGATGTGCCTGCCTTAAGGCCACTGGCCAGAGCCCAGGGCTTAAACCGCCACCTCTGTGCACTGGAACCGGGGCTTAAGCCGCCATCCACAACCAAGGCCCAGCCTCTCTTCCATGCCTCCCACAAGCCTGCTCCTGCCACTCTGCCACCAGCTGGGCCAAGGCCATCTGATCTGCTCGGCTGACCAGAAAGGGAGAAGAGCGTTCCCTGCCCAGCCCGCACCCCCATGGGTGCACTCGGTGGGTGAGAGATGCCCTTGCACACAGCAGCACAGCAGGAGAAGGAGGAAGGACAGAGATCCTTGCAGCACTGCCACTGCGGTGGGCGCCTTTGACAAAAGCTTGGGCTTTCAATAGATCGCAGCGAGGTAGCTATTCTGCTACTTAAGAAACCTTGACCCAGAATCACCAATGATTTAGCCCCAGGTTCCCCATGAACATTTGGTGCACTACGGGCAAAAGAGGTGGCCTCCTTCTGTCCACACTTGAGTCCCGATGCCAGTGGCTCTATGCCCAATCCCTTGTCTCTGCTTTCTCTAGATATGATATGATATGATATGATATTTTATTTATATCGTGCTCTTACACAAGTGTTTCAGAGCGCGACCAGGCAGAAAGGGAGGGGAACAAGGGAGATTAAAAAAAACAGAAAACAAGGATCTTACTAGGCCCAGTGACATTTAAGAAAGCGCAAGTGCAAGGGAAAGGAAAATGGGGGAAAAGTGCAGGGTGGGGGGGTGGAAAGTGCAAAGCAGAGGAGAGAAAAACATAAAAAAAATATTAAATGGAATAAATAATAAATAAGGGCTTTAAACCATGGTAGTGCGGCCAGCAAGTGGCAGGTAAAAGTTAGTCAGAAAGGTCCATCTGATAAGTGCAGAAAGAAACGTGGGACGGGGACTGTATGGGTACAGACACAGAAACCCTAGTGCAGATGCTGGCCTGGAGGCAGGGCAGGAGGGTGGCAGGGTGAGCAGATACCTGGGCCCTAAAAAACAGAGGGTGGCCAGGTGCACAATGCCATGAGAAGAAACAGATCAACGGGGAGAAGGGGGGCAAAGGCAGAGGCGAAGAGGAAAGCCTTGTGAAGTTTCCAGAACCGAAGATGTTTTTCCTCAAGTTTCAAGGTGGCCGGGAGGCTGCTCCAAAGGGAGGCACCAACCGAAGACAGGGATCTACCCCCGGCTCATTTTTTTGTAAAACGACTACCCCTGAGGGAGTTTGAAGTAGAGGAGCAAAGGGCTCGAGAGGGGAGGTATTTATGGAGGGATAGTTGAAGGTATTTTGGACCCAGACCCCAGAAAGCCTTGTGGACAATGCAGAGGGTTTTAAATGTAATCCTTGCATCCACTGGGAGCCAATGAAGGGATTTGAAGGCTGGAGAGATACGATCCCAGGGTTTGAGGCCAAGGACAAGTCTCGCGGTCCTGTTCTGGATTAGTTGTAGAGGGCGGAGATCCAGTCTTGAAAGAACCAGAGCTTGGGAGACAGTGAGCTTTTGAGGGAAGGAGAGGAAAGGTAGAGTACCTCTAAGGAGGTGAAGTAAAAAGTTACATTTTTTGGAGACATCAGAGATGTGTGCGGAGAAGGAAAGTGTAGAGTCAAAGATAACCCCAAGGTTCTTAGCCGCTCAAGTGGGGGTGGGAGGAGGGCCAAGGGAGGCCAGCCAGAGAGTGAGAGGAAAGGATGGAGATGGTGTACCAATAAGGAGGATCTCAGTCTTGTTGGCATTTAGACATAGATCATTGGCGGCACACCAATTTTGAATGGCGATTAGACAATCGGAGATGAGGGAAGGAGAGGAGGAGGCTGAAGGAAGCCTGAAAATGAGTTAGGTGTCGTCAGCATAGCACTGGAAAGTTCAGCAGAACATTGAGATGCAGTAAGCGAGAGTTGCCAGGTATTGGTTAAAAAGCCAGGGCGAGAGGATAGACCCCTGGGGAACACCACATGTGGAGAGGGAGATAGAAGATAGGAAGGACCCAAGTTGTACCTGGCAGGGTCGATCAGAGAGAAAAGAGGCCAACCAGGCCAGAGCCTGATCAGTGATACCGAGGTTGTCACGAAGACGATTGAGCAGGGTGGTATGGTTGACCGTGTCAAACGCAGAGGAGAGGTCAAGTAGGATGAGGACAGAGGGAATATTAGAATCGAGGTTGGAGAGCAGGTTTTCATGGATGTTGAGGAGAGCACTTTCCGTACTTCTGGCAGCTCTAAAGCCAGATTGGTGGTCATGGAGGGAGCCAACAGAGTCAGAATGGAGATTAAGCTGAGAGATGGCCAGCTTTTCCAGGAGCGGGCCCAAAAAGGGAGTAGTGGAAATTGAGTGGTAGTTTGCCTGACATGACGGATCAGCAGTGGATTTCCTGAGGAGAGGATTTCACAAGGGAGTGTTTAAAAGGGGTGGAAAAGAGGCAAAGGAGAGGTTGCAGAAATCAGCAAGGGCCGGCGCAAGGGTGTCAATGTGGTCCTTAATGGTTTTAGAGGAACAGGGATGGACCTGTTTTGATGAGGTTTTCAGAGATCGGACTTGTCTTGATATCTCATCAGGGGAGAAAAGAGGGAAGGAGGAGAAAGGGGGACGAGGGGTAGCTGAGGGAGGGTCAGCAGGCTGAGAAGGAGAGGGAGCGGAGGAGAGGGTGGACAGGATGTCCTGGGATTTAGAGATAAAGTGGGAGGCAAGGGCATTGCAAAGGTCCTGTGAGGAGAGAGGAGGGGTGGAGACTGCAGCAGGGATGGCCAGCTCCTTGCAGATTTTGAAAAGTTCGGCCGAGTTGTTAGATCATTTGTAGGGACAGTGGAAATATCTTTCATCCTTTCATGCGCATCACTAATTAGGTGATGAGGCACATGGCAGCCTTAAGTGAGTCATAATTACTCACACCATTTACATGCACTTCATTGTATTGCTTCACTTTGACATTCAGAACACTGGGCAAAAATCACATCACATCAACACCTGCCTGTAGGCCTTCGCGATGCTTTGTTTCAATTAAACAGTTGGATTCCCCTGGTCCACACCAGTTCTAAATCAGCTGCTAGGCATCGGCGAAGTCACAGCTGGCAAACCAACAGGTTTGACTAAGAATGCTGGCCTTTAAAGGGGAGGAGCCCCCACCACCTGCAGCTCAGCCTAGCACCACTTCACATGACCCGGGAGCACATGGTCCTTGGCTCAGATCCCAGAAGACGTCTCTCCTTCAACTGAGAACACCACCATTTTATGCACTGCTATGTTTGGTATTTGTTGATTGATTGGGTTTGTTAGTACGTACGGCACCCCTTTGGAGTTCCTACTTTTGAAGTAAACATTATTGCCTTGTCTATGTATTTGTGGATTTTCTTACATTTATAAATGTAGCCGTAGCTTCTGACCACCAGTCGGATGATCCCCTTCAACCGGCTTGATGTCCAGATTGCTCGGCTACATTAAGCCAGTACTGACTGGATTTTCAGTCGTGTTTTTATATAAGCACTGTGTTTGATTATGCACTTTATTTTCTAACATAATGTTGCTATTTAGATATGAGTTCAAAACATGATTTAATATTTATGTTTTAACAAATAATGAAATTTAAATAAAATGTTCATGTTTTCTAATTACTTTTTCTTTTGTGTGGTTTGATCTGTGGTTCCGAATTTGGAGACCCCTCTCCCTGTCCTTTTGCCGGATTCCTCCTTTACTTGATTTTTGATTCCGCTGACATACTTTGTGTATATTATGGGTTTGTTAGTTTGCCAGATGGAAACTCAAAGCAAGTGCCCTTCTTCAAACCTTTCACATACGCTCATATGACACCACCCTTGAACCTTATTAAATCAAGTGTTACATCACATGCATATTAGAAAGGGATAGAGAAGAACAAACAGAATGGCACAATACATCAGCACAACATTTGCACAATGCACATTGAGTCACAAATGACTATGGGTTTATAAAAGATTACTTTTTTTTCCTAAAAATATAACATCCCTCTGTTCGTTCTTCTATTTTCTAATGTCAAACAGGACATCCCCTTTTGCTTAGGTCTGTCGGTTGTGACAAGACCATCTGACATCGTCCCCTCTGCTTTGGCCCCTCTGATTAGCCAGAATCCCCTATTCAGGCTTGCACGGCATTATATACCTTCTATATGGAACCCCCCTAATTATTATACTTACATGTCACGTGATGGACAGTCTCCCTGGATCTAATGCATCTAATGCAGGAACATTAAAGTCCTGCCCTAAGGTGTGAAGTGCAACAACAATCTAATTGGTACACCCCTTCAGCTTTAGGCTCGGGTAAGCAGTTTTCAATGCTCGGTGGCATATCTCTCACACACAAAATGCTTGCATTGTCTGTCTGGTTATCAATCTGCAGCTAAAAATGCCCAAGTGTCTGAGGCCACGTTATCTGTGGCCAGTATAAGGTTTCTGGGGCTTGATGCTCTACAGCCACTATCTCTTTGCTATACCAGTCCCTAGTTATGTGCCCCTGGTGACTAGTGCAGTCATCATGTTATTATTGCACAGCCAAATGAGTGTATGTACAAAGTGTAGGGCCCTTTGCACAGTTCATCCATAGAGGACTGTTGTTCTAATCATTTATATGAGGAATAAAAATGAAATTGCTGGTGCTCGTTGCTGGTACAATCTACAAGCTATAGAATTCTATGCAAAACTAAATATGTACATAATAGTCAGTCATAAATTAAAATGTGTCATAAAAACACACACCTCACTTGAGAGTTTATATTGCAAATAAGAGCAAGTGCAGGTTAATTCAGGTGTATAGTACTTTCAGTGTTTCCTGCTATTCAAGGCACTATATTTGACTAATAATACCTTGTCAGGCCTATGCTAGCTTGCTTATATGAGGGGAATTCTACCATGTCATGGTATCTCATGTGTTGCTTCCCTACCCTGGAGGGCAGAATGGGTGCCAACACATGTCATTTCCCCTAGATAGCATGAAATGTTTTGAATTGATTAAAGCATTTTTCTATCTTCTTTTATCAGGTGTTTTCCCAAACATCACTGTTCATCATTTCTCTTTTCTCTCTACTTTTGTTTGTTTGTTTGTTTTATTGTTTATTGGGAATTTACTAGTTCTACATACATCTCTTTAAGGGAGTTCAGCTATACTTAGCAAGCAAGACTTATATTTAGTCACTAATTAATGTCGATTTTGTGTGTCTATAATTGTACACTCTGACATGCAATCTTACATTTTATGCATCCCAATTATGATCCAACTAGCATTACTTTTGTTGATTGGACAGTGCCTAGTGTTACTCTCTAGAAGCTTGTGATTCCTGGTCTGGCTCTTCATTTATAATGCAAAGAAGCATGTTTTGTGCATCATACCATCGAACATTATTTTCTGAGATGTTCTCTCCTCTTATTTCCAAAGAGCTTACATCTACATTGTCAACATTCCATCTTCTATTGAAACCACAGATAATTCATTTACTGGATCTAATAACTGATCTGGATGTGTAAGTTCATCATTATAGTCTGATGAAGCAGTTCATTTTCCTGCTGGTGATTTTCTGGAACAACCACAGACTCATCTGGCATGTCATGTTGAGGTTCCAGAGATTCATGTTGCATCTGATTGAAATGCAGTTTGTGTCCATGACTGAACTGTACATGTTCGTCCAACTCATAGCTCCACTTATTGCGGTCATGTATTTGATTTTTCCTGAATGCGAATGAGTAGGTAAGAAGTTTGTCAGCAATGTCTTTTTGTAGGGACATCATTTGCAGATCATTTTGCCATCAAATGAACCTTCAAATCTTCTGGGTTCCATGGCCATCTTTAGTGAGCCTTGGTATCCCTTATTATTGTGACAAGGAGCAGGTAGATGCTATCCTGCCAGTTCCTGCACTCTTGCCACCATCATATTGGAACAGTCGGATGAAAGGCTGTAGATGGGACCCCCAAACTCATTCCTATACCACATTGAGTGTACGACAAATGTTATGCACTCAGACAGCCATATAGATTGTACCCTTGCACTGAAAGTGTGGAAGGATGTTGCACGGAAGAATGCTACATGGAAGGATGTCGGCTGCCAAGATGTCAGAACGCACCTGTGGACATCATGGACGTGCATTAAGATGAAATCTGAAAAGCACAAAGTGATGTCATGAAGGAGATATATAAACCCATGTGAAGCGATATGAAAATACTAAGTAACGATGTAAATGAAGCACTAAGAGTAGCATGCACCTAAAGCTAAATTAATCATGGATCTAAATAAAATAAAGTAACTTACTGACCAATAACTATAAATACGCAGTAATGGAAGGTAGAACGGCAATGTATAGAAGCTTGCTATAGAGGAATATATAATGTGGCAAGGACGGCCATATTGGGAAAATGGACGCTGGCTCATGTTGAACATAGCCAAGCTACCTCAGAGACAGGCCGAGGCTGTAAGAATCAGGAGATGCATGAAAACAGTTTTGCGTGCAGAGCTGATGATGAGTCAAGGTTAGCCTCGAGTTAATGATGCTATTTTCAAAGGGTAAGCACAGAGCACAAAGGGAGTGCATAGATACGCTCTGAATGTGGGACATTCTTCAACAGATGGAAGAAGACGAAACCATCTGTGAGAGCCAAACTGTTGGTCAATTAAAAGTGTATAAAGTTCATATGAGATAGAGTGAGCAAGTCTCTAGAGGTCAAGAGGAGCAACAACACATTGCATGAATTGAAGTAAATAGCAGTAAATAGAAGAATGAAATGGACACATTCGTGGTCTCTTCACATGTGACTCAGAAGACAAAAACAAAGGCTATTCATTAGAGCCTTAAGCTAAGATAGTGGTGTGCTCACACTCCCTTGAATTTTTCAGGACAGTGGGACGGCACAAGGACAACTACAATAGGACGACTTTGGTTGATAGCCTCCCAATGAGAGATGATGGACTAATTGGGAAAATGGGGAGTAGTCTGATGGGATTCAAACACCTAAGTTCTGTTTCACGTACGTCTTGCTAAGGAGCCACAATATGCCAACCAATCAGTGGGGTTGAGGGCCAACCTAACATACAACGTTTCAGGAGCCAATCCACTGTTGATATGTCCACTATAATCAGTACTACATGTATTTAGAGGTAGTTCAAGGCGCGCCCTGAGATAAGGGCTAGCCAATCCTTATATGTTCCAAAATAGAAATGTTCCATTCACCAATCCCTTCCCTTGATAGGTTTTGTATTTTGCCACATAGAATGACAACATAGATGACACATGTTGGGGTATAAGACCTCCATGTAATCAAATCTGGCTGTGAGTGTGCAAATATCAGTCCGATGTCTGCAGTTGACCCTGCTTTATTCAATTCATAATAAAGTAGTACTTTGCCATATTTTTTGAGTCTGTCTTTTAATTTGATCTAAGATCTATTATTGTAATTGTATCTAGAGCAAAAGACACTTCAAGGTGCTAGAGCACAATTTCTCCACCAAAGGCAGCGTGGAAGTACTTCCATGCCACAGCTCGTCTAGCTGCAATCATAGGATTCTGTAAAACAGCTCTCTGCATTTTCATGCCTTGATTTGGTTTCTGTGCCAGCCTTGCAAACTTCCTTTATCTTGTCTTGCCAAAATAATAAAAATTATGAGAATGAAAATATAGGCTTTGCACTGCTACTCAATCCACAGCGCAAGCCTCCAATCTCACCTCACAGTTGGTACAGTGTTCTTGCTCGTGCTAGTTCAGAAGCCTCAAAGGTAGGCCTTAGAGCAAAGGTCAAGTCTTCTCTGCTGTGTTGTAAAAACTATACTGGTGGTGTCACTTGTACCTGCCAGTGCGGTGGATGTAAGGCTGAATGCCCTGGCACAGGAAGACTTTCTTCTTTTATCACAGTTTACGCCCTGGCACAGGAAGACTTTCTTCTTTTCTCACAGTTTACGTCACAGTTTATGCCCTGGGACAGGAAGACTTTCTTCTTTTCTCACAGTTTACACCATGGCAGAGGAAGGCTTTCTTCTTTTCTCACAGCTTACGCCCTGGCACAGGTCGACTTTCTTCTTCTCTCACAGTTTACGTCAGGAAGACTTTCTTCTTTTCTCATAGTTTACGCCCTGGCACAGGTAGACATTCTTCTTCTCTCACAGTTTACACCCTGGGACAGGAAGACTTTCTTCTTTTCTCACAGTTTACGTCACAGTTTACGCCCTGGAACAGGAAGACTTTCTTCTTTTCTCACAGTTTACACCATGGCAGAGGAAGACTTTCTTCTTTTCTCACAGTTTACGTCACAGTTTACGCCCTGGGACAGGAAGGCGTTCTTCTTTTCTCACAGTTTATGCCCTGGCACAGGAAGACTTTCTTCTTTTCTCACAGTTGACGCCCTGGCACAGGAAGACTTTCTTCTTTTCTCACAGTTTACGCCCTGGCACAGGTAGACTTTCTTCTTCTCTCACAGTTTACGGCTTGGGACAGGAAGACTTTCTTCTTTTCTCACAGTTTATGTCAGGAAGACTTTCTTCTTTTCTCACAGTTTACGCCCTGGCACAGGTAGACATTCTTCTTCTCTCACAGTTTACACCCTGGGACAGGAAGACTTTCTTCTTTTCTCACAGTTTACGCCACAGTTTACGCCCTGGGACAGGAAGACTTTCTTCTTTTCTCACAGTTTACACCATGGCAGAGGAAGACTTTCTTCTTTTCTCACAGTTTACGCCACAGTTTACGCCCTGGCACAGGTCGACTTTCTTCTTCTCTCACAGTTTACGGCTTGGAACAGGAAGACTTTCTTCTTTTCTCACAGTTTACGTAACAGTTTACGCCCTGGGACAGGAAGACGTTCTTCTTTTATCGCAGTTTATGACAAGACCACACATTAACGTGTAAATAGTTCTTTCTGAACTCAGGAGTTCACAGCTGCCTTTGTGCTTGGCAAGGGTAGTTGCAGCTTCAAGGCCGCCTATTCCCACTTGTAGAAGGATAATAGGCAGATCATTTGCTGCTCTGTACCATCAAGCTGATGTCGGATTCTCTCTCCTTCATTGGTGTAAGTACTCACAGAAGCAGCAATCGTGGGAATGTCCTTCCATGATGTACGAAGATGCACAGTTTGGCTACAGATATCAGTGCCTGTTTGGGCCACGATGACACTGGCTGGAACAGGAGCTGTGTACAGTCTTATGATGTCGTTGCTGCAGTCGTGTTGGCCTGATCTGGGGATGCTCACGTATGTGGTAGCTGCAGTTTCCCTGGAGCTCATCAGATGGCTAGGCCCCTACTCAGATGAATGGACTGGAATGATGCAGAAAACAGTTGAAAGGTAGGATGCGATCCAAAATGGTCAATTATATGAAACACATTTACATATAACACTAGTATCTTATTCACTATGCTATGTTACAGTGATCTGTCTCTACATACAAAAAGAAAAAAGATTTCCCCAATATCAAACTGTTTCCTGACTCGAGTAAATCATGAGATTTTATTGTGTGTGTTACTGTACTGTGTTACTTCTCTCTGCTATGGCATTCATGAAGTCTACACATTAATACTGGCTAGAGTTTTTAGTTTGCTAGATGTGTGTATAGGCCTACTCCTCCTAGCACTTCTAAATAGTACTGTTTCTAACAACACAAATATTTGCAAGTCAACCAGGCTATAGGTACCTTTGTTTACAGTTGCACACGAACTCGTTACACACTTGCATCTGTATTCTATTACGAACCATCTGTGCCTAGTGCAAAAACGGCTAAAACAAGCCTTTCTAGCCTCCCCTTTACTTGTCTATGTAGCACCATTAGTGGCTGTAGAAGTCAATTACACTTCTGTCTCCCCTTGTCTTACCTAATAGGGAGAGAGCAAGTCATAAAGACGATTGTATTTATATATGCATCTAGTGAATGCATGTATGTATGCCGTTAAGTAACAACAATCTTATTTATTTATTTATTTATGTTTACATTTATAGCAGCGCAAAAAGCCCTGAGGCATCTAGGCGCTAGTTACAGTAAGTACGAAGGCACAGTCCACAAAGTGAAAAACCATGCATAGGGGTTACAACATCCTCATGAGAGCACACTCCGGTAAAGTCTTGCCTCATGGTACGGGGGGCTACTTCAGGAGTGCTCATAAGCATGGAAGACAAAAAAGGTGTGTGTGCACAATCTGGCAAGGCCTCGCCTCATGGTACAGGGGCTTTTGCATTCTTTAGATTGCAATTAACACTTCCTGGGCCTTAGTGGGTCCACAATTGTGAATTTGTCATTTGGGGCTCTGGGAGTGGAACTCTGTAATGCAGATGGTTCGATTAAAATGTTGATTATTAATATCTATTGGCACAAGGGCATTGCAGAGCTGGACCCTTTTGTGGAGAAGGTGTGCCATGTCATCGAGGAGCAGTCTTGGAGATTCTTGAATGGGCGACTCATCGTGGTGGGTGATCTCAATGCAGATTGTCATGCACAGTACTCCCTGTGGAACTCTGATGTGATATCAAATGGTAAATCAGGGAAGCAACATTTGGGACAAAAATGGTATGTATGGCTGATGGTACGGGGACTACAGCCCCTCATTGGAAGGGAGGCTGAGGGCAACTCTGATTCTGATTGGCATACGTGGCACAGAGGTAATAGTTCCCCTCTACTTGATTACATCTATGTTGATCCAGTCCCACTGAATCACTGTTTAACATTTGATGTACTGAGAAATGACTGGAGTGACCACTCCATCTTAACGGCCTCATGTGACTGGACTCTGTGCTCCAGAGAAATCCAGCTTCAGCCCCAAGTTACCGCTAATGTGGCAGGCGCTGCTGTCAGATGGACGGACATCAATATTCGACATCTGAATTCGAATTAAAAAAAAACCTCAATCTATCCACCTTTGAGTGGAAGCTGAACAACTTTAATTCAAATGAGTTCCAGCTATTTGTCGGCCCACTAGTCTCTGGGCTTGATGCAGGGACTGGTAATAGGGGGAAAGGAACTGCTAGGCATAATCATTGCTACAATGCGTAGTTAGCTGCAGCTAAAAAATCTCCCAGGAGGGAAGTGAGTCTTATTCAACGTATTAACTCAGATCAGATTATATGCAAAGAGTTGATTAGGAAGACAAAGCAGTCTTATAAGAACCACTATAAAACACTGAAACATTGTTTTGGCACTTTGTAAATGGTCAAGATCCTAATTATGCAATCTCCCAGCTCAATTCAATTTCGGAGCAGGAATGGGTACAGTTCTATGAGGACAGGTTTGGGCAACCTAAGATTGCTCCTGTGATGTCCCCTGACTTGGCTGGAGCTTTTACTTGGTATCCCCAGCTAGATATTAACACCATACACCACTTGATTACTAAATGCAAGAAGTCTCGAGTGCCAGGGCCCAATTGTCTAACTAATTATATGTTTAAAGATGATCAGAATATGTGGGCAAATCTCTTGTATTTGGAATTTAAGGATATTATATTCACAGGTAAAACACCTATTTCCTGGAATACGGCCCATGTGGTTCTCATCTTCAAGTGTGGTAGCAGGATGGATCCAACTAACTATCGACCTATTTCCTTTATTGACGCCGATTGTAAGATCTTTTCGGCGTTCCTGCTGTCACATCCACTGCACTCACCCGCTGGATCAATTTCAGACCTGCTTTAGGAAAGGCCATTCTACTAACATCAATGGCCTTGTACTTAAATGTGTTCAGGAAGAGGCATGGTTGTCAGTGAGGGGTTGCACAAATATGGCCTTGATCAATCTCACTGCCGCTTTCGACTGTGTTGATCGGAGCAGACTATGCGCTTAACTGGAAAAGTGTGGTATGCCTGAGGGGCTCCTGAGACTCATTAGTGGGGTCTACGAAGATTGTGGGATTCAGGTACGCCTTAGCCAAAAAGGGGACATCTCAAGGAGAATTCGATCCTATAGGGGGTCAGACAGGGCTGTGTTTTAGCCCGCTGGCTCTTCAATCAATATCTCTCCGATGTTGCTCTCTGGCTTTAAGGATATTTTTTTTTATTTGTTTATTTGTTCATGGTTTGTCATAAACCTTTACAAAATATACTCAAAATGGAAAGATTAAAACACAAAAAGAAAAATGAACCATTAAAATTTCACACAATCACAGCATATAGACAATGAAACAGATATCCAAAAACAAAGAATGTCTAACTTAAATCACATACTGTTTTTAAAAAGGAAATTACACGAATAAACAACGTCAATGAATATCCATTTCTAATTCTATACCATATATAATTAGGATCATTGCTAAAACTATTGTCAAATAAATCTGCAAAATATTCAGTTCTTTGTTTGACCAAATCAGGACATCTCAGCATAATATGTTCTAAAGTCTCGTCTGTTTCACACACCTTACAGAAACGACACCATTTCTTTCTCTCCAAAGGATATTATATCCACAGGTAAAACACCTAGTTCCTGGAATACGGCCCATGTGGTTCGTATTGCAGGATGGGTTAGTTGCTCCTAAGGTAGGAAAGGACAACATTGTATGGCTTGCCTATGCAGATTACCTCCTTATTTTTGATCTAACAAAGGTCGGGCTGCAAAGGTCATTAAATAACTTTAAGAATTATGCCAAAGACAATGGGTTGGTCATGAATCCTAATAAAACTAAGATCCTTTCCTTTAGAAAAGCAAAGGCAAAGATCTCTGGGCCTATTTGCACTGTCGGAGGTATGCCCTTGAAGCTCTCGGAGACTGTTAGGTATCTGGGCTTCAACTTTGCCGCCTATAAAGGTTCTAAAATTGCCACTGATGGTTTGGTACATAAGGCTAATTTGTTGGAAGCCCATATTGTTAAGATAGATCACAAGTTTGGAAGATTTTCCCTTAAGCCTGCAGTGATGTTCTTCGAAGGCAAAATTGTCCCAAAATTGATCTATGGCCTGGAGCTGAAATCTGACAAATTGTGTAAAATTCTGAACAGGATTGAGGGCAACATTTGGAGGTGAATTCTTGGGGTCCCCAATGCGGTACCTATACCAGCTATGCGTTATGAATTGGGGATTGTTTCCCTTTGGGCGCGGGTAGAATGGGCTTGCCTGTCTTTATATTCGAAAATTAAGGCACCTATCCCTAGCTCTCTGTACCATTTAATGGGAAGGAATCTAAATCACACTCATGTACTATCTACCTTGAGAGCAAGATCTGAACATGTCCTCAATGAAATTGGGGTGACTCTGGAGACCCTGACCATGAATCCTATGAAGGCTAAACGAGCTCTATTTGATTTTGTTTGGGTTCAGACCACTGATGACTTCCATTCTTATTCTTCCCTGAGTCATTTGAAACACGAACACAGGCGCAGATGCACCCCAACGAAAATCCTGCTTAAATTCCCAAATCGATTCTATAGAGGCATCCTCCTTAGGGTACAGTGGAATCTGATGACTACTAGGGAGATTTGATTAAGGAGGTCATTCATTCTGGAGGAAGCAGCTGGCTATAGGTTATGTATGGAGAAATTGGAGTCCTTAAGGCACCTGGTTGTTGAGTGTGTAGCTCTAGACAGTCTACGAGCTAAGTACCTGGCGCCTTTGGATGTAAATTCAATAACGTATGACCAAGACCTGGTATGGAAGCGCTGCCTTGATATGCATAATATTCATGAGGGGCTGGCTCTATCAGGCTTTATTAAAAGTCTGAATCTGTAGATTTGGAAATGCTCACTGTCTACTTCTGCTTTGATGCTTATGGAATATGTAATGTGTATCTTATTTTCTTTTTATCTCATTTTCTTTTTTTTGTTAGATTATGTTACCATCTTTTTGTACTAAGTATCCTCTAAATGTTTAAATTGTATTTCTCTTTTTTTGATTGTTAGATGGTGACTTATTTGAATGATTTTTTTATTGGTTTTCTCGATGTACTTATTTTTGACTTTTGTATTTGTAAAGGTTTAATAAAACCGAATACAATAAAAAAAAATCTTTTTATAAAGCCTGGACTCATGGTAGGGGGCTACTGCAGGAGTGCACATAAGCGTGACAGACAAAATAAGTGTGTGTGCACAATCTGGAAAAGCCTGGCCTCACGGTACAGGAGCTACATATGGAAAGCACAGAAGCATGGAAGAATAAAAAAGTGTGTGCGCACTATCTGGCAAACCCTTGCCTCATGGTACGGGGGCTACTACAGGAGTGCACATAAGCATGGAAGACAAAATAAGTGTGTGTTTACAGTCTGGCAAAACCTCACCTCATGGTAGGGGGCTACTGCAGGAGTGCACATAAGCATGGAAGACAAAATAAGTGTGTGTTTACAGTCTGGCAAAACCTCGCCTAATGGTACGGGGGCTACTGCAGGAGTGCACATAAGCATTGAAGACAAAATAAGTGTGTGTTTACAGTCTGGCAAAACCTCGCCTCATGGTACGGGGGCTACTGCAGGAGTGCACATAAGCATGGAAGACAAAATAAGTGTGTGTTTACAGTCTGGCAAAACCTCGCCTCATGGTACGGGGGCTACTGCAGGAGTGCACATAAGCATGGAAGACAAAATAAGTGTGTGTTTACAGTCTGGCAAAACCTCGCCTCATGGTACGGGGGCTACTGCAGGAGTGCACATAAGCATGGAAGACAAAATAAGTGTGTGTTTACAGTCTGGCAAAACCTCGCCTCGTGGTACGGGGGCTACTGCAGGAGTGCACATAAGCATGGAAGACAAAATAAGTGTGTGTTTACAGTCTGGCAAATCCTCGCCTCATGATACGGGGGCTACTGCAGGAGTGCACATAAGCATGGAAGACAAAATAAGGGTGTGTTTACAGTCTGGCAAAACCTCGCCTCATGGTACGGGGGCTACTGCAGGAGTGCATATAAGCGTGACAGACAAAATAAGTGTGTGTGTGTGCACAATCTGGCAAAGCCTGGCCTCACGGTACAGGGGCTACATATGGAAAGCACATAAGCATGGAAGACTAAAAAGTGTGTGCGCACTATCTGGCAAAACCTTGCCTCATGGTACGGGGCTACTGCAGGAGTGCTCATAAGCATGGAAGACAAAATAAGTGTGTGTTTACAGTCTGGCAAAACCTTGCCTCATGGTATGGGGGCTACTGCAGGAGTGCATATAAGCATGGAAGACAAAATAAGTGTGTGTTTACAGTCTGGCAAAGCCTTGCCTCATGGTACGGGGGGTACTTCAGGCGTGTAAGTGAAACATGAAAAGCAACATTTGTGTGGGTGTGCAGTTTGGTCCCGCCTCAACTCATGGTACAGGAGGCTAAGTAGATACAAAGCAGTTACAGGTCAACAAGTATCACTTGGAAAGTGTCTACATGCAACCAGCTAGTGACGTATCACGCTTGCGGGGTCCATAATAGTCCAGCCGGGAGGGGAACAGTATAGAGGTGGTTCACCCAGCGCAAACCGGAAAAGCCTCATCCTGTGAGACAGGGGACTACATCGGCTGCACCAGGCAGTATCAGCAGGATTCAGTGTAGTGTAGTGCTACAGAAGCGATGGCGGTTGCACAGTTGCAGTAACGTGCCAACAAATGAAACTTAGGGCAGCCCCAGGGTAAGCACTAGGGTAGTAGCTTTTGGATAGACATAATAATGGGATCATCGTTTTTTCAGTAGGTTCATTTACGTGGGTTTAGAGGTTTTAGTGGAAGCTATAATGAGGCGCCCTTCACTGGAGGCGGCAGATGGGACCTGATAGGATGAAACGGCCATTGGTAGTGGTAGTCGGTGTACTGGAGCAATTTCACTGACTGCAGGGCTGTGTGATCAATCGTTTTCCAGTAAGTAATCTTGATTTACTTATCAATTTTCTTTAAGGAAAATATCATTGTAAATTCATAATAGGGGAGCCTTTGCGCAATGGATGGTGGAGAGGTATACCTGTGCCATGTATCACACCTGCATTCAAAAGTGTACGAGTATGAGTGGTGCATATAATGGGATGCACAGTTTATAGTATGCAGCAGACTGCAATACCCAAATGCTCATATGCACATGTGTCTCTGCGTGCAATAAGCACATTATACATTGTACCTGTTTCTCTATGCACTTTTGATTTAATACCCTAAGGTAAATTTAACATTGTAGAGTTGCCACGTTAATTGAACTCCATTGAAGAAGGGATTGAATCAATAAACTCCCCTTGATTCTGTTTCCAGAAGGGTTTTATTAAAAAATTAAAGTTATAGTGCTGCCATAATGTGGCTTCTAAGCACTAGGTTTGGGTCAAAGTGATTTCATGGGTTACAGCTGTCCTTTGGAACATTTGCAAATGCTCAATAAGGCTGGCAGGCGTTTGAGTATACTGTTTTTCGATTGGCGTTATTAATTGGAAAAATTACTAATGTGCTGATTGGAAAAACCAATAATTGCAAAAATCAATATTCAAATGTGCACCTTTTGTGCTGTGTGTCATTTTGTTTGTATATGAGACAGCATTTCAACTTGAATTAAAGTATGTGCTCTGGCCCTGCTTGATCAAAACGTTAGCTTTCACACTTGAAGGAACATTTTAGTATTTACATGTCTATGTAATCACAATGACTGAGCACTGAAATGGCCTTTCAAAGGGATCTGAGCCCATTCTAGTCTTTGCCCACTGAATCAATCAGACTCTGAGCGGATCAAGGCTAGTTGCCTTGGGTCATTCATTATAACAGGGAGTTTCCAGCTCAGCTGTTTCCACCCTTAACCACAACTTATCAAACATTAGATGCATAACCTAGTTCTCGCTGTAGGCTTCCACCGATATCACATGCATCCATTTCTAACACACTTGCCATGTTCAATACCAGGGTACTTCTGCGCTAGGATTTACTTGCTGCGCCTTGGCTCCAGATAACTAGGAGCTATCTAGCAATGTTCATGCTTTCTACATGATAAGCTAAGTGCACCCTGTGTGTACATTGCCATGGTCTCTGTTTTGCTTCTCTCCTCCACATCTGCGCCACATGTTGCTCAGCCTGCCTGTAGCAGGCCTGTATTGCTTTATATAGATCTGCTTGATGGTAGAATGGTTAGCTTCTTGCGGTCAGTACTTGACTTACCTGAGCTATTGTTCTACGTGAGGTTTATTCCTGCCTGTTTTATGCCATGTGCATACAAGCAGACAAACAGAGTTTGCTCAATGTTTTCTGGATTATGTGTCATCTTCTACATCTGACATTGCATGTGTCATGTAATGCCAGATGTACATCATTTTCATGATGTAAGCATTAATGGTGCTTCGAGTGGAGGTTTATCTTTAGGAAATAACCATCTAGCTTTGCATAGGGCAATTGAAGGCATTTATGTGGGTTCCCAGTCAATTTACCGAAAATAATTCAGAGTGGTACATTTCACCGAAGACCATGATAAAGAAAAACACCGAAAATATTAAATAAATATATCAAGGGTAGTGGGGTAAAGGGGTTAAAATGAGTCGGGGTCAGGTTGGGGTGGTGTTATAAGGGTAGAAAATTAGGGGGGAGCTCCCAAAATTAAAAAAAAAAGAAAATTCTGTGTTTTTCGGTATTTTGGTCGCAATGAAATATACCACCCTGAATTTTCGTTCGGTAAAATCGCATATAACCTTTATTGTCTTTTGATTGTGGTGCGCACGCAGGATTTTGAGCAGATATTTGGTCTGCAATGTATGTGTATCAACTTGTGACTAGCATGTTATCTGTGCCAGGCATGATATTGTGTTGTTTTGAAATGGCTCTAGTCTGTTTTATTAGCACTATCCTGCTTTATTTAAAACTGCCATTGGCTGTTTAGGCTGTGCGGGTATAATGAGGGCAAAGGAATAAGTCTGTGTTTCTGAAGTCCCAACAGGGCCTTTCCAGATGACACCGGAGTGCCAAAGTGCTTAGCTCCATGTAGCCTGTGCTTAATGACCATGGTTAGTCATGGTAATGCAGCCTTATGTGTCTAATTGTGCACTCGACGTGTTTGTGCACATGTCATTCAATAATGCACTTTGTTCCCTATTCATTTAATAATGATAAGTGTTTCTTGAACACAACATTACTGAGTTGCTTTTGAGCACGGGCTGGACAAGAAGCAGACAGTGATCTGTCCACCGCTTTCTGCGATAAACTGTCTAATTCTGGCAATTAATGCTGCGTGGAGGCAGGAAGCACTTTTCGCATGTCTTATAGCCACACACATACTGCAGTAGAATGTATTGCCTGCATCTGAAATGGAATGTACCCAGGCACAGCACGCGCTGGGTTGTTTGAGAGTGGGTAGAGATGAGCTCTGACCTTGGCTAGTTTCTCGCAGGGACGTCATTTCACCAAAATGCTATGGGTAGGCGAATTGACATCACACGACCCTTGACCCCTGATGACATCACATGAAGTGATGTCATTTGACCCCACCCAGAAGTGATATCGGGGAAGCAATGGAACACCCGTTGACAAAAGAAGAAGCGGCATCACATAGCATTTTACACTACGAAAAATAACCTTACAATATCACTATAATGTGACGTACATTTCATACAAGAATGGTTCGCCATATGTATCGTTAAGATCAGTGTGTATATGCCCATACTACCAAATTACACCGAATATCACCTGGTGTTGGTACTCATTTATCGACCACAGAAGGATGAAAGGCTGAGTTGAGGCATTTAAGAACAGACTAAATCAGTGACTCACCCCCTGAAGTGTGCCTGAAATAAACCTCTAATGAGTCTAGCAATTATTGCATAGAATTCCAGAAAGACCCATTATTATCTTATTTAGGGTCAGTGCTGAAAGTGTTAGACTTGTGGCACTCCTGTTCTTATTTTTCTTCTTTTTTTAAGGGGCCCGACCAAGAGAGCCAGCCACTCCCAAAGTAAAGAGCCACATGGTGCTGGCCACAGCCCAGGAGCTTGCATTACAAAAAAAAAAACGTTTTTTTTCTTTTTAGAGGGCGCAAGGGAGACCACAGAGTTTGCAAGGGAGACCTCAGAGGTCTGGCGTCCTCTAAATGACGTCCCTGGGTTCTCACCTTGGTGGAATGTGGAGGAAATGTTATGGCTTCATGGGGTTGTGTCTATCAGTAGCAAATTTCTTTTTCATGTAACCATTTATCCTCTATCTTATGTTCGATTGGCACATTTGCAGTTCAGTAGGTCCTGATTCACAGAGCGTTTTCCAATGGGATTGTGCCATTATAAAAGGCTTCTGGGAATCAGGCCCCAAGTGTTCCCATGTTACCTAAGAACGTGTTAGTCACGTCCACGTTGTACACTGTTGCTCTGTTTTCAAAACGGCCTTTCTCTTTCACAAGCTCTGGGTCTTCGCATCAGGCTTTAGTAGTTTGACTGCATGAAGAGTTTGTCTGCCAGTTGAAGATGGCTTTGAATTGTACATGTAACTCTTATCAGAGTGGTTTTAGCGTGCCACACGTTTCAAGAATGGCCCACTGTTAGCTATTAAAGTGTGCCTTTTATAGATGCTGGCCATGGCTTGTCAGCAGGGGGTCATTAAGGCCTGCGGAACCCTGTTTTGTTATTTTTGCATGTTGCATGCATCTTCATTAATATAGCTCTGCAAATCCCTATATTTCAAAGGGCTGAATCCCAAGTGATTTTAACTAAGGGGTATTAATGTTATCCTTGAAGGGTGAATGGCTGAGTCTGACTGACAATTATTTTAAAACTGCTGCTTTTAAACACATGCAATGGAGTAGGTGGAGCAGGGCTCAACACACTGGTTTTGCCTGTGCATTAGATGCATGCTACAATAATGGCATTTCATTAAAAGGAGAGTACCTTTAGATCTAAAGTTTTGTTTCCACATCTTATTTATGTTTACATATGAAAGAACATAAAGGACTGTTACATTTGTTATCCAATAGGCGCAGAACATAGCTTAGTATTACACACATTATACATCTACATTTAATTGCATTTATTGCAGTCATCACACAACATGGGTGGTTCTCCCCACTGAAGGTTTAACTTGTTACTTTATATAGAGGAGTGTTTATCTCTTGTTGGACCTTTAGGTCTGATTCTTACGAATTGTGCTCCCTTTCAGTGGGGCACCATCCACAGTAACAGTGTCCAAACCTGAGGGAGTATTTGGCCAGCCATTATGTGATTTGCTAGGCATGTTTCTTGGACATCTCTTGAGGTGAAATGGAGGAGTACTTCTCACTTTCACTGTTCTCGTGTGAGAGAGTTTTAAGGGACCTTGCACCTGTTCCCGATTGCTTTCTGACTTCTGTTTGGCAGAAGCTTCTTTTAACATCAGGTCAATATGTTTGTTACTGTGTTTTGCGCATGTTGCAGTTCACAAGTAAACCACTTAAAGGCAGAGTTTTGACCACCAGCTGGTGAGGTCTGCAAACCTAAGTCGGCCTGAATTGCTTTTGCACACTATTTTGTGTGTATGTGAGGCCATTGTTGGCTCACTTTGCATTGATTCTGCTTTGTGCTGAAAGCAACTATTCACAGACAGCTATCTTGGTACATAAATCGCTTATTAGGTGAAACTGGTGAAATTCTAGGGATTTTTCTTAAGACCAGGGGATTTGCACTGGGTGTCCGTGTTTGACCATCCCTATTGAGAAGCAAAGGCCGTTGGGAAAACAAGAAAGCCATCTCTCACAGGACAAGCACAATTCTGGACCAGAATGTGCAATATAGGTCAGGCTCTTCTGGTGAGCCTGGTAGTTTAAAAATCTGTAGACACCCCTAATTTTCATTTATGGGCTTTTGACATATGTGTACAAAGTCTCTGTAGGGAGAGAGATTTGTGTCCCTGGTCGCTGATTCTGAAAATCAAAATAAACCCCTACCACGCCACTATTCCCTTAAACGGGAGGGGCAAAGATTACTTTATGTGTAGCCAAAATCTACCGATGATCTTCACTAACGGAAGATTAATTGGCTTAGCTAACAATGCCGATCCACGCGCACTCTTGGCACAATGACGAGTTATCTGTGCTGTTACTATTAGCTTACAGCTATTGCAATTCTAGGTGTTTAGACTCCAGCTAAACAAAAACATATATCATGACATCTCTTTGCAAGAGTGAAATGTAATAATTCAATGAAACAATGTTAAATAAATAAATCATATATCTCAACTTTCAAAAACCAAAAGCAAAATGCAATAATGAAAACACAATGCTAATTGCATCAATCATCTATCATAAGAAAGAAAAGACGAGCAAGCACATTTAAGACAAGATATTCCCCAGCAATGTAATTTATAGGATAACTTTTTTTCTAAATCAAACAGGACATCCCCTGTTGCTTAGGTCTGTCGGTTGTGACAAGACCATCTGACATCATCCCCTCTGCTTTGGCCCCTCTGATTAGCCAGAATCCCCTATTCAGGCTTGCACGGCATTATATACCTTCTATATGGAACCCCCCTAATTATTATACTTACATGTCACGTGATGGACAGTCTCCCTGGATCTAATGCATCTAATGCAGGAACATTAAAGTCCTGCCCTAAGGTGTGAAGTGCATCAAAAATCTAATTGGTACACCCCTTCAGCTTTAGGCTGGGGTAAGCAGTTTTCAATGCTCGGTGGCATATCTATCACAAACAAAATGCTTGCATTGTCTGTCTGGTTATCAATCTGCAGCTAAAAATGCCCAGGTGTCTGAGGCCACGTTATCTGTGCCCAGTATAAGGTTTCTGGGGCTTGATGCTCTACAGCCACCATCTCTTTGCTATACCAGTCCCTAGTTATGTGCCCCTGGTGACTAGTGCAGTCATCATGTTATTATTGCACAGCCAAATGAGTGTATGTGCAAAGGACAAGGCCCTTTGCACAATGCACCCTTTGAGGATTGTTGTTCTAATCCTTTTTATGAGGAATAAAAACTAAATTGCTGGTGCTCTTTGCTGGTTCAATCTACAATATATAGAATGCTATGCAGAACTAAATATATACCGCATTATTACAGATCAAAAGTATTTATTCAATCATTACAGTTTGTATCCGCATTGCCCCTGCCGGGAGGTTTATTGATGTTGTGCTTAGAAGGACCGGTTATTTATAATTGAAGATTGCAGAAACTGATTGATGCTACTGATAAGTGCTTTACTCAGGCCCTAAGCCTTGATTTTATACGGTTGTGGTTTAAGAGAGTAAGACGTTGTGGGTGGGCACCTTTCCCTCAGCCCATTTGTGCCACAACAAATACACATTCACCCTCTAAAGGTATTTTGAATCAGTACTACCGATATGGTTGGCATTCTTTCATTTGTTCACACTGTCATTTCAGCCATCGTCATTACTGCATTGTGTTTGTCTGAAATATATTTTGTATTTTAAAAGGCGGAACCTGGAGTTTGCTTGAAAATCCAGTTCAGGTGGGCTGGAGTTCTCGGCGTGCCCTCCTAAACTAGTTAACAATTAGCCCCTTTTGTCTTTGGCCAGCCACCTTACCCGGGCCTTGGCTTTTTTGCCCACATCACTTTGCATGCTGCGACGTGTAGTTCTGTACTTATAACAGGAAATCTAACACTTGTGTAGCAGAATACAAAGCGCCATGGGTTGAAAGCCTACAGTGATGATATATGTGATTTAATACGTACTGCTATTTTAATGTTGCGAAAAGTTATTTGACTAAAAAACAATAAATAAATAAAAAAAAGAAATGTCCCAAGGTGTCCCCTGTCCCCCCCCAGATTGTATGCGTCTCCTACGCCCCTGCCGCAGTCCCTCCTCTGAAGCCTGCTGGGAGTAGCCACAGTGTTCAGGGAGGCATTGTAGGAGGGTGCTGAAGCTGAGATGGAATAAGGGCTGGTGGCCTCGTGTTTCCTTCCTCACAGAAAAGAGGAGGCATCATCTTCAACTCTCCCCAGCCAGACCACGAGGACATGGTGGGGATGTGTTGGAGTGGTGGTAAATGGGAATGCTTGTGAGTGGATGGAAGAGGATTGAGTGTGAAATTTGAAGGGGAGGTGGATGAAATAGAAAAGGTAGTGTGGATGATAAGATCAGTAGTTTGATGTTTCCACACTACTAGTCTTGCTTATCTTTGGCTAGAGTTTTGTACTTTTTCTGAGTCTATTTCTGCACATATGTTGCATACAAGGCACACAACTTTTATTGGTAGGGATGTTTCATCGGGGTGCACCTCTGAGGCTCTTGCTAGGGATCTGCAGTTACCATTTTACATTGACATGCTGTGGCAAAGGCAGTTTTCCCTATGGGGAAGTGGAGAGTGGATGGAAGTTAATCAAAGTAGTGGATCGAAAGGGAGAAGGATGTGGACAGATGGAAGATGTTGTGAATGGATGGTGAAAGGAGTGAGGGGCTTATGGAAGTAAACAAGAGAGTGTATGGAAGAGGAGGGCATGCAATTTTGAAAGGGATGAACAGATGGAAGGGAAAGCAGCGTTTCCACTTGAACAAATTGAGTGATCCTGCTGAAGTCAATGTGTCTGTCATGGTCCTTCTCCCCCTTGGCTGGTCCATCTGGAGGAGATGGAAGATCAGATCACCCAGAAACCAGCATTGCCAGAGTTACCCATTCAAAGATGGTCAGCACCTTGGGACTCCACTGTATGCCCTTCCCAAGATTGCCGACATACTTGATGTGAGATGCTGTAGTGTCATTCCAATATGGCAGTACAGAATGCAGCTCACACAGGGAACAGAACATCTTAAAAGAAGACCAAACTGCCCATTTGATGCGCTGTTATTCAGTAGTTTGTCCAGTTTGTGTGGACACTCCCTTGTATCTTTCAATGCTTCCCTGTTTCGTGGTTCCTTTGTTCCACTTGATCTCCTATGCTAGTGACAGTTGTCTTCTGCAGTTCTTGCTGCTTCCCTACAGTCCATGTTGCCCCCTTCCTACCTGATAATCAAGGGTCTTCACTTTGTGATATCCATTGAGCTGCAGCAGGTGGCAGTCTATCCTGATGCAAAGGGTTTTTACCTGCTCTGCTGTATTCCCGTGACAGACGCTGTGGGGATTCACCTACCCGTTTGTTCTTATTCAGAGGGGCAGTTGGGAATCACTCTAGAGACTGGCCGCTATACACCTTTGGTCTACGCCAGCACCTAATGGCCAACCTGTAGATACGTGCTGTTACACTCACAAAACACCAAGACTTTCCTGGAGGCAGATAGCCAGCATTAATGCAAACAGTTCAGTTGCTGATCAAAGGAATGTCTCTTTCACTGTTGTGTTAAGACTATGTTGAGCACTGAAAAGAACCAGTAGGCTCGTGTTTTAGCCTCCTGATGTGTTGTGATCACGTTTCTGCTGAAGCCAAATAAGCCGACAGACGAGTGTGTGTCTTGTCATATGTGGATGCCAAAATCTTTGCTCAAGTCCTTGCCTCTTACCTATTTTGACCCATCCAATCCCCTCCGGCCAGGCTAGATTTACATCCAGCCATTCCAATGCATTAAATATCCATCACCTGAATTGCATCCTCTCTCAGATAGCCCCGAGACTGAAACTGTGAGCACTGCATTAAATGAGAAAAGGTGTTCGACTCAGTCCATTGGGGATTCTTATTTAGAGTGCTTGGGTGGTGTGAATTTGGCCCATATTTTGTTTCTTATGTCAGACTACACTATTTTAAGTATTTCAATCAGGCGATACACCCTGGTCTCAGCCTAGTATGCAGCGCACAGCTGAAATGCTTATTTTATTATATATATATGTTCAATATTCGAAGTGATATACCACTCATATCACACCCTTCTCAAATACCCTAGGTGACGATGGACCAGGAATCAGGCTGATTGGTAAAGGTAATATTTATTTATTTAAAATTCAAATCAAACATATACTTTTTAATAGGGAGCAGCAATCACCAATGTGGTGACAATAACAGATAGGAAGGTATGTAATGCACTTAAATTCACTCTTTCGCAACACAGAGATAAAACCCCAGAGAAAAGAACACTTTTGGTTTGTTTGGAAAGATAGCACTTGAGTTAGGATTTCCCCCTGCAATATTCCTGAACCCACAAATAAACAATTCTGAATAGATATAAGGAAGCAGCAGGTAATCAGGCATAAGAATAGAAAACAGAATTCAAATCTAACCTTCCCTCCCCCAAACAAGAGAGAAAAACGGATTTGAAATCTTACCCTTTAAAATGACATTCAGAAATGGCTGGGTAAAATAGTGAATGTGTCTAAAAATCCTTAAATCAATACAAATTTCTATGGGAGCAACATTGGAAAGATACCAACAATCATGAGCTATCGTTTGAGCGAAAGTAAACACTTTGAATCCGAATGGAAGGTTTAAAGTAATTTAGAATAAAAATCACACATGTAAAACTTTGCAAAATTGTGGATTCCTGCCTACAATTAAACAAACGGTTTTTAAGAGCGCCGTTTCTGGGTTCGGATGTAGCTATAGGTCTTAGGTATAGTCCAGAGTTGAAATTAATTCTCTAGCTATTAAACTGAGGGAGATATGCAATGTTGAATGAGAGGTGTTTTCAGAAAAATCGGATAGTGAAAACAGAAAAGAAACTCAGTTTGGACTAGAAAATATTTACTATAGTTTTATTCTATGCTAGAGCATTCCGGCCAGAATACCAAGGAGGGGCACAGTAAGCTCTAGAGTTGATTCATGACTTCAACACCAGATCCCCAGTGCCTGTCCCGGCGGAACCAGTCGGGTCACTCGTAGTAGGATTGATAGTTTAAGATTTAAACAAGATAAAAAGGACTAAAGAAAGAGAGCTTAGCAAGATAAATCAAAGACAGGATTTCAATAAGGATTCTGACAATGTTACAAGTTATTAAGATAAGGATAGGATGGTTTAGAGATTGGGTTGAGAGCAAGGCAAGGCAAGGTATGCTATGGTTTTGTATGATTCCTATTAATACTTACAGTCCACTTTAATTTAGGATTTTGGACAGTCAAGGGTTCTGGTCATCACACGGATCCAGTCTAACCAAGGACAGAGGGGCAAACCGGGCGGGACAGGATCATCTAGGCCGTTCTGGTCACCGGACTGCACTGGAATGGCCCTTCTGGTTACTGGAAACTGGAGATCAGTGCAATGGAGAGTTTGCATCTAGTAGTAGCAAGCCCGGTTGGATCAGGATGCTTCCCTTGGTTTTTTGGGATTTTTAGAATTTGAGGCCTAGCTGAAAAGGGGTTCAGCAATGCATAGGCCTTGGCTTTGTAATAAAATCCGGAATCAGGATCAAGTAGGATGAAGAAATCAGGAACAGGACGTCATGCAGGAATTCAGGAAGAAAGTCAGGAATCAGTGTGTGTGTTTTTTTGTCAGGTTCTGTTATTTATCCTGCCAAATTACATCACTACAGTATATGGCAGGAGCAGGCTTACTACCCACACTCATAATGCTAGGATTGGGCAAGAGCATAGTTTCTGCCTTGCTCCTCGCTGATTGGATCACAAAAAAAAGATGTCATGTTTATGGGATGATGTTTACAATGACTAGAATCCTCCCCTGGTTACTGGAACCAAAATCTAACCTTTCCACAAATACATATTCATACAGAGATAACCTCTGAGAAAATCATATACACAGGTTACATATTTTGTGGGTCATTTTTCTATTCAAACCCCAAGTCTGTGGGACCTGGTTTAGCCTTTCTGCTACATTTTGGCAATTTACCAATGAAAGATTTGACCTAACATTTCTCAACTTTGTACACAAATGCGCATTTACCCCTGGATTGTGTGTACAAAATGTTATGTCCGCAATATCCATACTTTCCCCACAATCTGTCATTCTTTACAACTTCTGTTCACCACGTTTTCAAAGAAGGAGCATAAAATTTGATTTAAAACTTCAATGTTTCATATTTTTCCTCATTCTTGCTGCAAGGTTAAATGTCTTGAAGTTCAGTTACAAAATAGGCTTTTTAAAACCAACAGGAAGTCTATTGTCACTTCATTCATTTTTTTTCTTTTCCCCAACTGCAAGCAAATGTCATTCTCTCTTGACTGCAGTTCACTGCTCCTCATGCTTGAAAGGTGAGAGTCTCAGCCTGCTATTGCTTCAGCCTGGAGCAAAGACGAATCTCTGATGGTGACCTGGGAAGTCCCTTTGTCCTGGGTATTAAAAGCCTCCAAGCTAGCCAATAGCCACTTTCCTGTTCCAGAAGTTTATGAGGTGTCACCCTTTCTCAGGGCTAGCAACTGGCAGAGCTCATTTTTAAAAAAAAATATATATATATAGTTTGCCAACTCAGCCAGGCTTTAATTTTCTCCTTTTAAATCTTAACTTTAAACCTATAGGATTAAAACAGTTTATAGGTGTGTTTTTAACAGTAACAAAGCCTTTTACATTTCAAAGTAATCAGGCCTTTACACAACAATGTACTTTAAAATAGGCGCTTTTCCCCCTTCATTCAGGAAAAAGCACATTTGACTATTTCTTTAAATTCGGTTTTCATCTCCAGCAAATACACACTTTCTGCAGCTATATAGTTCTTTTCTTGAGTGCTGGAGTTGTTTTGCAGCATGGATACAGTTACAGGCATCTATTTTGAGTCTTTCTCTGGACAGCTGATTCGTGATACTGTTGCAAAGAAAATAGCCGCATTTCCCATGTAAAATGAAAACAAAGCCCCTGGTTGATTTTTCAAGGATACATTTGACAGGAGCTGTCATTCAAATGAGGTCCGGTTCCTCTGAGACACCATGAGTGATCCTGGGCATTGCAGGATCTTTTTAATCACAGTGGTTCATGAGAAATTGATGGATTTAGCGCCAAGCACCACTTTTAAGATTGAAAAGATGTCATTTTAAAGAGGCATTTTGGGTTTTCAGCAAAATAATGCTGCCTCTTTCACTTCACTCCATGTTCAATGTTGCAGAGCACACTGGCACATTCCTGCAGTGAGTACTCTGTTTCACCCCACCTGAAATGTGTGTGGCAGGGTGGTGCATCCATTTTCTGGTTGTTCCAAACACGCAATTTTGAGATCTTGGCATACACAGGAGTCAGCGTGGCCATTTTGTGCTGTTTCTTGCCCCCAATGCAGCAAAGTGATGTAGCATAGCAGAGCTCAGTGGGTCAAAATATCCTACAACTACAAGAATCTACGATGATGAATTGCGACACCATTGGACTCTTTCCTGCAGCCCAGGCAGGTCTGTCCCCTCTTACTCCTGCTATTTTCCCAGGTGAGTGAGCCATGGTCTGATCTGATCCGGAAGACAACTGCACATAGAGGCAGTCTCATGAAGGGGGCTCTGGAAATTATTTCACTTTACGCCAGTTAGTTATTGTTATATGTTTGGAATTCCAACCTCAATTAGCTCCTGCACTGGTTGACATTGAGATGTGTGGGTGCCACCCTAGCCTGTGTATCCACTAGGTCAAATTGGGGAATTCTACATGGATGGATGCCACTCCGCCTCTTGTGGAATTATTTCCTTTGACTGGCAACCAGATTCCATCATGTATTTGGGAGTCGCAATTCCCAGGTCAGTCACTGTATGACGATAACTTGGAAGCATATTTGGTGGTTTTAAAGTCCAAAATTCACAGGAGGGCTCGAATTTGTCTGTGCCTGAATAGGGGTGGCCTTACTCAAATAGTTGTATTGCCCAAATGAGTGTACTACTTTTAGAATGTGCCCGTTTTGCCCAAGCAAGCCTTCATTGTGGACCTTCAAAACATGGCTTTGGAATGTATATGGCATCTGAAGGGACTCAAATGAAATGGGAGGTTATGTTCATGCTACATTTCCTTAAAATGCCAGTGCAATTGCATCTCATGCATGTACTCAGTATATTGCCCGTCTAGCTGGAAGTCGACATGTAATTCCCATGCTATGCAATCTCGTCTGTGAGTGCACGTGCCAAATGGAGTAGGCATCCGAGTGCAGATATTACAGATGATCAACGCAGAATATTTGCTCGCTCATGAAAAAGGTTTCCCTAAATATTAAACTCCCTGTTACCTGATTCAAGGCTCTAAACAGGCTACATCACATGCCATCTGCCATGAAAAACGTTTCTTGTGGATGGGGAGGGTGTGTCATGAATGTGGTGAACCTGATATTGGGTATTTGTGCATTATATAGTATTGCCCTGCACAATGTATAAAGCTGTGTTTAAGGTGTATTTTTAACCAAATACACAATTAAAAAAAGTACAAAAAATAAAAAATTAAATAAAACTGTGAATTCTGGAAAGGAGTTTGTGGCTGTCTGTCTGTCATATCAGGCATAGGTGTGTCTAGGGACCCTGGATGCTGTTTACTTAGGAAAGATTAGCAAGGTTCCCATGGTTACCAGGCGATTTATAAACTTGAGTTTTTTGATTGCCTAGTAATGCACTAGTGAGAAATGGACACACATGACGGCACCCACAGTCGAAGGGTTGGATGCAAGACCTGACATAGGCCAATGACATGGAAGAGTAGTGTATTTCCATGGTCCCCTCGAGAGGTCGTCCTAAGGAAATAAAGTCAGTCCTTAAGAAATACTGTCAAGAAGATGCAGCCTTTCCAGACGTTATGTTGGGCTTTATTCCTGTTACACCAATGGTTCAATGTATAATGTGTACTGTCAACTGCTGAGTACTTAAATAATATTGAAAAACGGCGCATATAGTTGCCTAAAAAAGTGAGCTAGTGTAGACCAAAGATCACGCCATATGGAGCATTGTCCTATTTGCAAATGACATTCGCACCATAAGCAAAATAAGGAAACTGAACCAGAAATCCAGTTACCCAATGCTAGACAACATCGCGCTTCATCATATACATGTAGTTGTTATGCTATGATATGATATTTTATTTATATCGCGCTCATCCAAAGGTGTTTCAGAGCGCGACCAGGCAAAAGGAGGGGAACAGTGGAGAGAAACAAACAACAATCTCACTAGGACCAGTTACATTGAGAACGTGCAAGTGCATGTTAAGTCATGTTAAGATTGCTTATAGAGCACACATACACCAAAAGGCAACTTGGCGCTAACTCTGAGGAAGAGACCGAATACAGAGTTTAAACTGGTTTTAAGAAGATGCCTGAATGTCAGATGATTCTCAGTTGTCCGAAGTGCCAGAGGGAGGGAATTCCAAAGTTGAGTGGTGGTAACAGAAAAGGAACGGCCACCAATGGGAGCAAGGTTGAAGCGAGGATCCACAACCAAGCTTGCATTTGCGGAACGAAGAGTGCAAGTAGCAAAATAAGGGCTGATTTTAGCCTGTAAATATTCAGCTCAAATGCCATAAAAAGCTTGATGGACCAGGCAAAGAGCCTTGAATGGAATCTGTTTAGCAACCGGAAGCCAGTGAAGTTGATGGAAAATAGGAGAGATGTACATCTACATACACGTAGAAGTGGCGGCTCTCGCCACAGACTTTTGAAATAGCTGAAGATAACAAATAAGATAAACAGGTTGGGTTAGAAGCAAAGAGTTGCAATAGTCCAAGAAAGAAAGGACTAAGGAGCCTATCACAGGGACTCGAAGCTGAGGTGAAAGAAAAGGAAGACACTTACAGAGAAAGAGAAACTGCTATTTGAACTCTGAGGTCCTTAACCACTGAGACAGGAGAGGGAAAAGGACCAAGGGAACAAGGCCAGAACTGTGAGGTCCAGAGAGCTGAGGCAGAAGGGGGACCCTCCACTAACACCTCAGTTTTTTCACTGTTAAACTTCAACCAGTTATTACACACCCATGTTCCCACGGCCTCCAAGCATGACCGGAGCCTGGCAGCAGTCTTAGGGACTGAAATATCAAGATGAACAAGAATCTGAGTGTCGTCTACGTAGGAATAACAATAGAAGCCATGGGAAAGAATGTGTTTGGTGAGAAGCTGTATGAGATATTAAACAGAACAGGGAATATAGCTGAACCCTGGGGAACACCACAAAGGAGAGCATTGGGAGCAGAATGGAAAGGGACGAGAGAGGATTGTGAACGTACAGACAAAAAAAACAAGAACCACTGAATAATGGCTCGTGAGAGGCCGTCCCCTGAGAGACGATCCAGCAGAACTCTGTGGTCGAGAGACTCAAAGGCGGCAGAGAGATCAACCAAGATAAGTTCTCCCACGCCCTCCCGATTCACGTGGTTAATTAAGGTCATTGACAACAGAAGTTAGTACACTCTTGGTACCACGTACTGGACGAAAGCGTGACTGGGACGAATTAAAGAAGGAAGAAGTCTCCAGAAAATAACTTAATAGAGGGCAGGCCAGGGATTCTAAAAGCTTCATCAAGAATGGTAAAAATAATATTGGATGGAAATTGGCTGGAATGGTGGGATCCAGCAAATGCTTTTTCAGAATAGGAATAACTAGAGCATGTTTAAGCGCATCAGACATTAGACCAGAAATGAACGAGAAGTTAACTGCTTGGGTAAGCATAGGAGCCAGGTGAGATATAGCGGCCTTCCCTACTGACAGGGGAATGAGGTGAGCAAGTGAGGCAGATTTCAGTCTAAGGGTATCTGCAATTACCTCTCGGGGGTAAGTAATGGGAAGGAGGCCCAGCACATCTTCTGGGCACACAAAATAGGACTCTTATCCTGACTTTCCACTGAGCCAAAATTTAAAGAACTGATGTCATCCCGAATCTTGCCAATTTTGTCCATAGAATAATTGGGCAGATAATCACACAAAGATTGAGAGGGGCGTACAGCCTCAGATGGTGTTGCTGAAAGGGAGCGCACAACTTTTAAATGTTCTTTAGGTTGATTTACAGAAGTTTCAAGCAATTGTGAAAAGTAGGCAGCTTTTGCCTCAAGTATGGCCTTATGATAGGCCAAAGTACATTGACTTAAGGTGGTTTTAGTTCAGAGAAGCATCCTGGAGCATCCTGGCGGACCAATAGCTAAAAGCACATTTTCTGAGAAAGCTTTACAACTAAAGTGAATTGCCAGTTCATCAAGCTCTACTAATATACAAGCCACCAAGTGAACATGTATATTTTTTGTTTATAACTTGGAAAACCTGAAATTAAGGATTCTATACTTTAAGGATAAAACGCACTCAGGGAACAACACTTATTATTATTTATTGTGAAAATCTCGCCTGATTAACCATTTACGACTGTCTGAATGGTGAAACATGTGTTGAGAGTTAAACTCAACAGAGTTGAGATTTAAACTTCGAGACCTGAACCTTGAATATTAAAATTCCTTTGTGATCATCAAATCACTGACCAATGCAAGTCATTTTTTCCTGTGAACTGGGCAAAAACTAGTAACATATCCTTAAGCTGCCGCAAATAACACTTATCCCCAGCTGTGAAGCAGTCTCACAACAGGGATAACATTTGCATGACAACTAAACCTTTGAAAAAAGTGGAATCGCCAGAGCAAGATACCAAAGGCTGCAAAGTGCAGATTTATTAGTTGAGAGTTATCTCACGCTGATAGTTCATGGTGTCAGAATATCCATGACAGTTTTATTAAAAAAACTCTTACTCACCAAAACAATATCAATGCCCAGGTCAAATTAATTTCTAATTAAACAACCTCTACAATAGGTTGCACAGAGTGCACCAGGGATTCCCCTGTTTTCGCTTTTAGTGTAGTTTCCATAGAGGAGGTCACTGATATAGTCTCTAAGCTTAAACCCACCACCTGTAAAGGGGATGTATTTCCTGCAACATTATTCAAAAAGTATATTTCAACCCTGGCTCCATGGGTGACTACTTTAATTAATCGAGCCTTTAATGAGTCATATGTCACTATAAGTATAAAGGAAGCATGGGTTACACCCTTGTTGAAGAAGGAAAACCTAGACCCTGCAAAGGCTGGGAACTATCGTCCAATTACAAATGTTCCTTTTATCCTCAAAATTTTTGCCAAAATTGCCTACTGTCAATATCAAACTTTTGTTGAAGAACAGGATATATTGGCTACCAAGCAGTCTGGTTTTCGGCCGAATCACGGGACTGAGACCGCGCTGCTAGATTTGAAATCTTACATTGCCGGTATTGTTGATGAAGGTAACACAGATCTATTGTTGGCTTTGGATCTGTCCGCCGTGTTCAATCTTGTGGATCATCAACTTTTGGCAGACAGATTATCTCAGTTGGCAAATGTACCAAAGATGCAGCGGCTTGGTTTAAATCCTTCCTGGGTCCTCGGAACATGAGAGTAACTAAGGACAATGCTTTTTCTATTGTCTCTACATTACTCTGTGGTGTCCCCCAGGGGTCATGTCTTTCACCCCTTCTCTTTAACATTTATTCACGCCTCCTTTGTGCTCTTATGTCGGCTATGGGCATATATTTTGCCAATTATGCCGACGATACGCTGATTGTCATCAAACTTACTGGTAAATTTCATAAGGATCTAGAGTGTATTAACCATATCTTTGTAGAAATTCAAAACTGGATGGCCCTAAACTCTTTGGCTCTTAATAATGCCAAAACCGAGTTGCTCATTTTGGGCACTGAGCAGCGGCTGAAGAAGCTGGATGTGATTTATGAGAATGTTTTGATCGGCCAACATGTTATTCATGTATCTAAAACTGTAAAAACGCTTGGTGTCTTTTTTGACCCCAACTGTCTTTTACTCGACAAACCAACTATCTCAAGTCTTCATGCTACTTCTACATCCAGCTTCTCTGGCAGATTCGCCCTTATTTGTCAATAGAAAATCTTGCATTGATTGCAGCTGCAATTGTGAATTGTAAGCTGGATTACTGTAATAACCTTTTAATTGGTACATCTCAGGCAAATCTCAAGACATTGCAGGTGATCCAGAACAGTTCAGTGCGAGCTGTGTTTGGCCTCAGGTGCAACATGCACGTTTCTGAGACTAGGCGCAGCCTGCACTGGCTGCCTGTCCAACAAAGACTGCAGCATAAGGGGCTGTCTATTGTGTATAAATGCTTACCGGGCAATGCCCCATCATATGTTACCGCTAGGATAAAAAAGAAATCCACTGGTCAGTTATTACGATCTAGTTGTAATACTCTTCTAGTTCAACTCTCGTTCACTTTGAAGAGATTTGGAGGTGCTAGCTTTAATTCCTGGGCTCCTGTCTTATGGAATTCTATACCTTTATATCTGGCAGAAAGCAATACATTATCTGTTTTCAAGAAACAACTGAAAACCTTCTTATTTGACACAGGCCCTGAATAAATCCTCTCTTATATCCCTTTTACTTCATCATTACATTGCCATTTGTAATAATATCTAATGATCTTAACTCTTCTGGCATGTAAAATGTTTTCTGCTCCTTGTCTCTCTCTCCCCTGGATTTCGTGTTTTGTTGTCTGTCCTCGTTTTTTAATTTTCTCTTGTGTTCGCCCTGAGGCCTTAGGGTTAGTTGCGAAATACAAGAACGCAAATAGATAGATAGGTAGATAGATAGATAGATAGATAGATAGATAGATAGATAGATAGATAGATAGATAGATAGATAGATAGATAGATAGAGACAGTACGAATTCTGGTTTGCACTTACTTCAACATCTAGATACTGACATCGAGTAGTCGTGAGTTTGAGAGGTAATTCTTCCAGGGGAACAGTGGTGGTGCCTGGTAATGAGTATAATAATGACTTTTCTCAGTTCATTTGGAAACCTGAGATCATGACAAAGTCTTCAATATGCTCTTAGAGGCCAATGAAGGGTGATGGAGGCTCTTGGATAAACAATAACATGTCATCTGCATATGACGTAATACTGTGGTTTGGTCCTGATTGGGGAAAGTCATCCACTGCAAGCTTCATCCTTCCTACCAGAGGCTCCAGCATTAAAGCAAAGGTTGTCAGTGACAAAGTGCCGCCCTGTGCCATATCCACTTTCCGCCTTGGAGAAGGGGTGTTATTTGTGTACATTTCGGGTCTCTGTTTATACAATGAGACACACTTTATATATCTCCAACCCCAAAACAAAAACCTTTAACCTTTAACATGTAAACCCAGACAATATAAACAAAGCATTTGTGTGCAACCAAACTGAGTATCAAGCACTGCTGCAACTCCATCTGTATACGCTCCATGATAAGGAGTAACCCACAGATATTAGACAGAGGGGTTCTTTGGGGTGCAAAAGAAAACAAAATGTGAGGGGCCCCGCCATATTCATAACTGTTTTATCATTAAGGATTCATTCATAATTACAAATAGGGTGCAAAGTGACCCACACCAGGCACTCTCTCAACAATCTGGGGGAAAGTCCTAGGCTACCAGACTATGGTGAGGATCACACACCCTATTACCACCTAGTTAGATGATTAATGTTAAATTCAATAAAAAATTCGTCATGAGTAATGTCTTCCAAATATTATATGACACAACGTGATGCAAAAGAGAAAGTGATCAAATGCAATACATATTGGTAGCAGATGCCAAATGGCCAATGCATTTCAGACCAAAAAGATCATTAATCAGGGCAAAATTTATTTTGTAAGACATTTCTCATGATGACATTGTTATAGACTTTGACATCAATCATCTAAACAGGTGGTATTAGGGGGTGTGATCCTCACCATTGGCTTGTAGCCTAGGACTTTTTCCCAGATCTTTGGGGTGCAAACCCTGGCCAAGCTTCGTTAATCAGACCTGCTATGACCCTGACAACCTTCCTGTAACATTGCTATTTTTAAAAGAGCCAATTCAGAGTCATGCAAATTGCTATCTCCTTAAGTTTTGCAAAAGGCGGAAGCTCGTTATGCAGATTTGATAGTTAAATCAGGGGGGCCAGAGTGAGAGTCAGGGAGTCTAAATGTTTTGGTGAAGCGGCTACTGGTAAACCTTTTCATAAGACACAACTGGAGAGTGTTCTCATGACCCACCTCGAAGGAAGAGGATACAGATTGTCTGTTCTAGACAGCTTTTACTTAAGGAGGTGGTGATCCACTAAGTAAAGGCAATGACTTGAGTGTTGTTAAGAGGCAGTTTGGAAGGCACGAGCGCATCCAGAGTTTGACCTCCAGCCGGGCATATTGCTAGCGACATGGAGTAGATGGAAAGAGTATCGTGAAAGCATTTGAAGGTGAATCGAGCCAAATATTGAAATCCACAACAATGAGGATCTTGTTGGAGATGGGCTGGATATTGGCAACATACCCCGGCATTTGGGTGTCAAATAGGGTGCAATCACAAAGCACGAAAAGCCCCCTATGTCTACAGCCCACTTATTGGGTCACAATTAGTATTTAATTTTGAAATGTCCAGCATCTAAGCATATCTATATATAGTGCTTCCACTATTTTCATTAGTTTATATATAACTCCGGACATATACAATTCTTGGTAAATAACCACTGGGACAATGAACACATTCCCAACCAAAACATAAAAAAAATATATAACTCACATATAATTCACATATATGACAAAGATAAGAGAATATAAAAGAACAACATGTGAAAGATATAATACAACACTCTTTGTTCTCAAAATAAATCAAGAGAAAAGAAAAATTGATGTCTGATCCTGTGCATTATTCCAACATTGATTCATTTATTTCTGCATTTGTAGATCAGAAATGCAGCCCTTCAAGAAGAGAGTGGAATCTCCAGGTGGTATGTACGCTTCGACAGTGGTGTTACACAGAGGCATTGCTAGGGGTGGTTTAGGGGGCTATAGCCTTGGGTCTTCTGGTTTGTAGCTCCAAATAGAAGCTCAGGGGCGAGAACCAAAAGACTAGCTAGCCCCGATCCCTGACATTCCTGACATTAGCATAGCCCCAGATCTTTTCCAGACCTAGCAACACCCCTGGTGTTACAGGTGTTGGGGTTGAACAAATACTTGGCAGTGTTGTTGGTCGGTTGTAGTGTCACTCGAAATGACTGCTGTGGTTGACACATAGGCGGGCAGATGCGTGACACGCCACCACCTGGGTTACCCAGTCTATTGACGACATGAATTGGTATCCAGAAGGCAATATGATGTCTCTATTAGGGTTGGCTTGCCTTCACTGACCAATCTCAGTGATTTTGATATGTGGACTGAGCGGGCCTCGCCCCCAGCCTCTCAAGCACATTGAAGTAACATGGAAGGCATTCCATTTATATTGAGCGTTATTAGACTAACCCTTGAGAAAGGTCACATGGTAGAACCACTTTTTTATCCTGGATCCTGGAGAGGAAGTTATATCCTAGGTGCACCCAAGATGGTCAGATGGCTCACTGTTCCCTTTCCAAATACAAGAAGTGAAATCATCAAAGGCTTTAGAAACCCAACCATTCCTACGTCAGAGCATGGAAAACTTGGCGATGTGTCGGGGGGTAAATTCTCCCGGGGCCGGCTGGGCCGTCCGCGGACCTCCGGGCAGGGAGGCCCCAACTCCTCTCGTATATCCCAAAGAGATAGAGTATGAGACACACGCAAGAAGCAAGGTGATTCTGCTGTTTATTAAACAAAACGGCAGGGATGGCCAAGGATCGTACGCGTCCGTCCTGACACTCTCTCAGCAGCGTGGGGCTCGCAGGCCCTTTTTACCTTAGCATGACGCGCTACTTGCGTCACCTTAGCAAAATTAGCAAAAAACTTATCGCCACTCTGGATTGGTTCCCCGAGTGGTAGGGTTAGTATAGCATACATATAGAGGACGTGGTTATTGGTTAAGGGTCAGTCAGGTGGTATACTTGGGTTGTCCCTTCAGTTTGATACATAAAAATTGTTACATGAAGACCCCTGAGGATTGGTCAATGTTAATGGCGTCAGTGATAAGGGTCCCATGTTCTGATTGGTTCACCCGCGAGCCCCCCAGTCTGGGACCATCGCTGTTCCCAGCTTGCGGTGCACCTGTCATTTGCAACGATGTTTCACTATGGGTATGTGCAGACAATGTGAGGATTTATTCATAAGCAGGAAGGCCGACTACTCCCACCGCCGCAGATGTCCATTGAGTCACTTAATTGTATCTGCCTGTGTCTTAAGACGGGGGGATCCAGACGCCTTCTTCCTCCTGGGCTTGGCACCCTATCAAGTTCGGCTTGGTCACATGAGGTGGGGACCGTGGTTGAGGCAGAATTCTGCACAATTAATATTGCATTTCTCACTGTGTGCCTGGCTTATCTTGCAGGTGCGACCTTGGCGTCGGCTTGCGGAATGAGAGTTTGCAACGTTGTGCCCTTGACTGTCTGCTTTCGCTGGGCTCATTCTGCAGGGTCAGCAACCGAACCCTTGCTCATTTAATGTTCATGGAAGCTTTTGCTTGCGGCCTACTTGGGCCTGGTGCATGGGTGGAACCATTTGATACAGAGCGCTTTAGGTTACGGTATCATATTGCTCTATCCCCAGTATCGTGTCTCCGTTATATTCCTCATTATGGTACATGGTTTTAGAAGAAGCGTGAGCAAGCCTTTTTAAATAAATTCATTATGCGTCTTGCGTTTCTGCATTTAAAAACCTATGTTAAAAATAATAAAGATGCACGTCCGTGGGTGTGTCCGTCGCCTACGTCATAGCACTGAGTATGTTCTTCGTGTGGATTGGTGTAGGAGTGTCCGGTGTGTATGTTGCACGAGTGTGCTGACCGTTAGCTAAGTCGTCATGGCATCTCTAACGATGTATTGATTTGGTGCTGGATGGTTTAGTCGAGTTCATCCATGCCGCAGGTGGCGGCATGTGCAGGGCAGGCAAGTGGGCATGCGGGTGGGCATGCGAGTGGGCACATCCGTATGTGCTTGTACAAGGGTATTTGGTCGTCTGGGAGATGGGCTAACTCCTCTCGTGGCGGGTGTCTGGGCCGTGATCCTCTAGGCCATGGTTGAGAGGGGATTGGTGGGAGCCTTTTGTTCACTTTTCCCACTTCAGATGGATAGCCTGGCTGCAAATCTGGCGATGCATTTGGAACCTTCCGCCATGATCAATTTATCGACAGACTTACATCTAGAGCAATTGTAGGACCAAATATCGAACAGCTTGGACTGCTGCATTCCCGCGTGAAAGTCGAAGATAGCAGCCATGATAATGAGAATATGTGGTTTAATAAGGAAATAGCACACGCAGAAAATAAAGAAAAGAGTCGAGCAATACTGGGAACGTACTTAGGATCTCACTCTCAAACTGGATTACCTCAAGAAAGTAAAAATCTATCAAACCCAATTAAAAAATGGCAAAGAAATATGTGCTTAGTGAAAGAAGAATACTGGAGATGCTTGAGACCTCACAAATGAGTTGTTTTTATAGAATTCAGAATGAATTGCAATGTCCCAAAAAAAGCCAGCCAGATAGTGTCGCCTTTCAGTGGTTCTTCAATCCTTTCAGGATTTCTTGAGAAAAGTTGTACTTTCTGTTGTTTGCCATTTCCCATCTTTCCACCAGCTCTCCAGTAGCTTCCTAATTTCTGCAGAAAGGCTGTGGAAGGGATTAGATGTGGCAAGCCACACCCCTTTGCTGCGTCAGGATATCTCGTCAGCCGCTGCGGGTGAGCTGTTGCGGCACGCATCACAGTGCCGGAGAACCAATACAGAGAATTAGGGAAGTGGACTGCCTAGCAAATAGGTGGGTGGAGTGGGCTGCTGGCAGAGTGAGGGTATTATGGTTAATTGAATGCTACCGGGAGGGGGCAGGTGAGAGGACTCAGTAAGAGTTTTTACTTGAGTATTAAGGGATGTGGATGACAGCGGCAGCTGCATTAGGCATTAGACAGAATATGTTGGTGGCAGCTATTAGGTGTGGGTGGCATGGAGGTGTGGCAGCTGCACTGGCTCTGGCACTTATTAATGAGACATAACCAGACAGAAGAACGCATTTTCGTAGGCACTTGCAGTTGCATATGTTGGCACCAACTTCAGCGTGTAGGGGATGATGGCTACTGGCAGTGGCAGTGGCAGGGGCCTTAGAGATTGTTAGTAAGACATTAACAACATTAGGCATCTACTGAGGCCTTTGAGGTTGGCGGCACCTGCATATTGGAGGATATACCCTAAATATGTTGAATCTACCTGAAATGGGAGACATTTGCTGACATGGATAGGCATTGAGGATGGAGTTAGCAAATAATGGCAGAACCTTTGCTTGTAAGGATGCTCCTTCCATTAAGTGACTCTACCAGGCATACGTGGCATATTAAATGATGTTACGTACGCACACAAGCCTGTACTTGGCAAATAATGGCAGAACCGTTATGTGTAAGGATGATCCTTCCATATAGTGACTCTGCCAGGCATACTTGGCCTATTAAATGACGTTACGTAGGCACACAAGCCTGTACTTAGCAAATAATGGCAGCACTGTTTCATATAAAGATGATCCTTCCATAAAGTGACTCTACCAGGCATACTAGGCATATTAGATGGCGTTACTGAAGCACACAGACCTGCACTTGGCCAATGATGGCAACACCTTTACATGTAAAACGTTACCTTCCACAACTGTCCCATCACACCTTTGTCCTCACTGCCGCTTGGTAATGTTTTCACACGGTGCAGAATTCTAGCCTGCTACCGCCCTATGTCAGCAACCTTCAGGGGCTCCCTCCCACTGCTCAACCCTCTCAGTTCCCCCCATCCGCACCACCCCTGTCCATCTCCATAGTACCCTCTCTAGTTGTGCTGTAAAGAAATCAGGATAGTGTGTGCACCTGGGTCTAGCACAGTGGTTCCTGTGTTCTGTGGTCTGCAAGAATGCCATATTGGGTCCTTTAAAGTATGACCTGTCCTTCAGGCCACACCCTGTCTATGCCACTGGCCCACTCTCAGTGCCCCATTCGAACATCAATCCTGCGGAAGGGTATCGTCAACTTGCCAACTTCTCCAACTCAGGTGGTAAGCAGGCCAAAATGCTCTGTTCTCCTCTACTGTTTTTTTAATACTCGAAATTGTTAATTCGCTTTTTTTTTAGAGCAGGTATCTTTGCTCGAGAAATTGGCGGATTGCTGAATGCCAACACTAACATACACAGGAAACTTTCGGGAGTCTGCGTTAATGCATTTTGAAGTGTTTACAAAAGACCACACAGTTTAGCGCATGGAGAATGAGTAAATGGTGTGCCCTCTAGTTCTGACCTGTGTAGCCCACACATCCTTGACATTTCCTTAGTTGGCAGCTGAGCAGCACAAAGTGCAGCCAAAGCTAGCATAACAAGGCATGATGCCATCCTATCAATATTGTGAATGCCTGAGTGGGGCAGATGGTTTCGGTGCCTGGCACACACACCTGGACGGCTAGATATGACTTTGCTGGAGAAGGCGGCTACGGAATGCAAGGTTTCTTCAAAATCTAAACGCTGAGAACTTGCTCATGGTAAACTCTCTAGAGAAAGGTGTGCAACCAAACGAGTGTCCACGGCACCCGTCGGTGTTTGCTGGAGAGTTTGGTTCAACACTAGTCCTCAACCCAGCATCTATCTTGCAGGAGGCAGGAAGGTGCTTGTGGAGGGGGTCTTCTGTAGGGTTGCAACATTGGGCAAAGTCTTCCTGGCGTACACTCTCTATATTTTATTGTATGTGGCGTTGCATTCGTCCTCTCCATTTCAATGTCCTTTTCTCTGTTGGAAATAGTGCTTAGGGATCTATTGTATTTGAGATTGAGTTTTGTAGGATTTTTTGATAGCTTTGTATTCCAGTGATTGTTTTTGAACACTTGAAGTTCCCAGGTTGCTCCGGTTCTTATGCATGTGCCATGTTTTGCTTTCAGGTGCAAACATTATATTTTTGAAAAGTTATACTGCTTCCCTTTGCGAAAGGTGAAAGACTCCCAGTAAAGGTAATAAGGAGTCCAAGCTGTCCTAAATCCCAGCGGTCCTACATGATTCTTCCAGCCCTAGAAGGCCGGTGGTATCAACACCCTTGGCGGTGTTCTCCCAGTCCGTTTTTTCAGGTGTCTTTACTTTACCCCCTTGTGCTTCCCTACCTCCAACCATATTGTTCAATATTCCATGTATGGGGGTAAAAGTGAATGCCACCACCAGAATTTTTACCACAGGCATTCTAACCCCAGAATAGTGACCCAATACCATCTAAAGCGTCACAGTACAATAATTACTGTTAGTACCCAGAGGGTGGGAGCCGGCCAATCAGGAGGCTGGAAAAACGCGCTGATACTCTCAAACTACGTCACTTTCCAAGTCAGCTGATGGCCGGCTCCCCAGCCCTCCATCTTCCACCAACCTCCGTTCCTTTTTTTAAAAAAATCTCAAACCCCCAACCCCTCAACCCCACTAACCTAATTGTGCGGCGGCACAGCTCACCACAGCTGCATCAGCTCTGCATCAGCATCAGCTTCGCTTTGTTCGGCTGAAATGGTATTACAAAAGAACTTCTTCAACCATGACGGCCATCTTGGAAAAGTATTTTCATTCATTGAACGGGACGCAATTCCCAATAAATTAATGAAAATGCTTTTTTTTTAACACCAGGGTTAATACCGTTAGTAACGTGTTCCACCGGCTGTACCGTGGTAAACAAATCCAGTGCCCTCGCTAACCGCCCTCGCTTCGCTTGGGCCATTAACTCGGGCTGCTGGGCAGTTTACTCCTGTTATAGCATGCAGAACGCATTCCTAGCGCATTGTTAAAAATGTTATTTCCAAAAACTTTATTTGACCAAATCTCATGCTCGTTAATGCCATACATCCTTGTTTGGTGTGCATCAATATTTTAGAGTCCACAACATTAGCCTTTGCTCCTCACTTGTGCCACCCTCTTTCCACTGAAACTTAGCCCCTTTGTCTGGGCGTATTTGAGATAAACCTCACATATGTGTTTGACCTTGGACCTTCAATAGGGAATATCTAACTGAGTTAACAGATTTGTCATTAAACCTATGACAATATACACAACATGACAACGAAAGACACCCAGGCCTCTGCACATGTATATTTCTAGTAAGAGATACTAGAAGGCACTAGCATGTTATTGAATGCATCAAGGAGATGGGCACAGGCAGGCCACCAAAGAAAGATTGTTCCCCGGCATTGCATATATTTAGGCTCAGAGCAAACAGAGAAGCTCATGAGAAGTGAGTTGGGAGTATAAACTCACTAGATGAGTTTACCGATGGACTGCTGGTCTTGGATTATCTAGTGGAGGTCGAAACATGTGTCAGCTTTTGGGAGTTAAATCATCATTAAATACTTGAACATTTGAAGACACTTACTTTGCATAAATTATTACTTTGATGTCAAATAGAGTGCCATTAGTCCGAACAAGTAATTGTACGTTTAGATTTGTCAGTTTCGAGGGCATGGACCGTAGCTCTTTTTTTGTTTAATTTTTCCGTGTATAGCCTTGAGCTCAGGTCAGTTGCTTTAGTCCATGCCAGCACCCTCCAACCTATTTAATTTGTGAAACTCAGGTGATCACGTTACTTAGAAAAGATTGGGAGGTAGCTCGACTCGATAGCATTATGGGACTGAATGATTCAAAAGAATGCTATTGATCTCTGTGTCTACATAAGACCTTAAGTTTCGGCTCTTTATTACACCTCAACTTTAAGCTGAGCCTTCATCAGGATGCTTTTGTGGATGTATGCGCTCTTGGGTGGATTCCATCAACAGAAAAAAAATGGACACCACTTGGTTCCAGGAGGAAATATTTGGGAATAGTGATAAAAAATGTTTCAATACCTACCCGGATATATTGAAACAACAATGTATATCTACAGATACAAATTGTTTTCCATTACCTTGAGTCAGTGCTCCGCACATGGTTGCACATAACCGTTTATTCAATGTGAATTCAAAAACCAGTGTTGCTTCATGTTACAGTCCCCTCTGTGAGCTAGTAAATGTAATTCTAAAGATTTCTTAGCATAGAATTACGAAGTGTGTTTTCAAGCCCACATCATGGCGTTGTAATGTTCTAATGACCTGTTCATGTTTGTAAATATGCTTCTCTTACTTTGTACCTGTTGTTATATTGTAAAGCGCTTTGGCTTAAAGCGCTATATAAATTCAATAAACATAAACTACTGAAAATATATACGAAGTACCTTTTGTTACTGGTACTGGATCATATGTAGATCTGTGAGCAAGTTTCAAGTGCCCACCCCTGCCACCGCTTACCTATTCTCAACATCACGGGTCTTGTATTAAATGAGATGCTCCGTGACGGATGTGCTGCCACAAGTCATCTTCCACTGTGCTACAACTCGGTTGCTACCAAACCGCCACTCAAGTGGATAGGAGACATTCTCTATTTCAGTGATTATGGTACGTGTACATCACCACCCATTTCAACAAGTTGCATTGATTTTGATCAGCGTCCATAGGCGCCATCTTATAGGAGACTATATGCACCCAAGCAATATATAGTGTGCAACCAACAAATGTGTGATGCTTACGGATAAATCAATTGCCATTTGTTGGATGTTGCAGTGTATAAATAGCAGGCCTCACACTACATGTTACAGTATATAAACAAAACTATTTTGGCCAAATGACCAAAACGTCCACAGAGTTGCTGTCTAATTGTATTGTATTGTATCATTAATTTATATGTTTGGTCACTGGAATCAAAAATGTACACCATATTGACTAATGAAGTACACATACAAATACATACTCACCAGTTCAAAACCATAGGTATTTGAATTTACCAAAAATCTGGCCAATATGTTTGGTCTTTAAGACCATGAGTGTGAGTCTCAAGTCTAAGAATCCAATGTTGTTCAAGTGTGAAGAGTATGTTTGTCATATTAACATTGTTGACATCTGGGAGTAACACATTGTTAGGACTGATTTTCTATACTCTGGCCTGGGGAACAGATGTATAGAAGGCCAACCTACATTGTGACAGGAACAACTCTGGGAAGCTGTAGCCAAACCAGTTTAGGTAGCAGTGACAGGCGGTCTAGGCTAAGTTCTTCAGAGGTGGTGAGCTTGTGAAGGGTCCACAATGAGGTCACACAATGAGAGTCACAGATTACACTTAGACAGGATGTATAAAAATACAATTATTTATTTATGGCCAAAACACACTATAGAAATATGACTACTAGGAGGTAGATTTACCACACAACACTATCAAACTAAATACATATATACATTCACTTTGTTATAGGGCGCAATACACATCAGAAGCTACTGCAAAGGAAAGGTTAGGATAGTATTATGCACAAAAAGGTCCACAGAGATAATCCCTAACTAAAATTATCAAGCCCTAAGTTGTCTGGGGCCTTTTGCCCAATAGTTCAGGTTAAAGTTCCACAGAGGTTAGGAGGCAGGTGAAAATGCAGGTAGGGTCTCTGGGGTCCATTGAAGGGTTCTTAGTGTTTGGGTTCAAGCTAGAATTATGCCCAAAAGTAGCCCCAACAGTCAGATGTCTTGTGCAAGCAAGCAATGGCAAAGCCAAAAATGTTAGAATTAAGCTTTTTTATAAGCCCTTCGCTTTTAATGGGAGTATAGGGGTAGGTTAGAAACTATGTAACTTACCCCCCAGACTTGGCAGGACAAAGGATTAGGGTCCAACATTGCTTTTCCCACTGAAAGTCAGAGTTCTTGATTCACAGGGGTTGCAGGCTCAAGCTGATCTCCGGTTGATGTATTTCACTGTTGCAAGGGCTCTCGATTGAAGAATGCAGCAAAATGGTCAGGTAAGCTATTTCTGACGGTGGTCACTGCAGCAGCGCCACGCAAATGGACTCAGCAGCCCCGGTCGGACTTTCCGTCCTATCTTGTGTACCCTCGATGCTAGGACGCTGAGATTTCGCAGAGGTTAGCCTTGTAGGGCCAGCTGAGGATCCCCAAAGTTTCAGGCCGAAACTCGGCACAGTGACGCCGGCGGCATGGTAGCCCAAAAACGAAGCTCGTCAGCCACAGAATGGTTCCAGGGCACTTCCGAAGGCTTCCTTAGGCAGGGCACCGAGCAGACGTCAGGAATGGATGTTCCCTACACTCCAAGGGTCGCAGCTCCATCACAGAAATACTAGAGATCACAAGCAAGACAGGGCTGCTCCAGGCCAGCAGCAGAAGTTGGTTGCCAGGCCTCCTTCAGTCAGGTCTCAGGTTTCTTTGCGGGTCTCAAAGCTGGACAGGATACTTGGCTCCTTCAGTTTTCTCCAGGATCTGTGAAGAATGGGTGCAAGGGGTCCTCTTCTTATCCTAAAAGCCAGGTTAGAGCTGCTGCACTCACTAGCCAATAGAAGGACTAGTCCACACACACACCACAGCAGTGGTCCAATCAGGACCACTGGTGGGAACAGTCATACATACTACACAGACACACCGAAACCAGTTTGTGGATTGGGGTCAGACAGACCCAGCCCACATCCTGCCAGCAAACACACACAGCCCTCCAGTAGCCCGCCAAAGGCTCCTGCTTTCCCGGGCACTGGAAGTCCTTATAAGGATTTTCCTGGCCTCTGAGGAACAAGGCTACAAAACAAGATGGCAAAAAGACAGGTGAAAAATCTCGTTGCACGGCCATGTCTGACCAGCAGCCACAGTTAGTTGCTAAACGCTGTAAACGCAGTAAAGCTAAAATGAAAAAGAATCCCCAAAAAACTGGGGAAAAGTCATTGCTGCCACCAGCCTATCCTTTTATCACACGTAGAGTAACCACACATCCTCTGAGTGTTAGTCAAGGGCAAAACAAAAATGCACCCCATTGTTCTGCAGTGTAAGCTGCTGTGCACAATGATAAAAAAGTTACCACAAGTGATCCAAAAGTAGTAACATAGTAACATGACTAAGGGAAACAGTTTTATTTTATTTTTTATTTATTTGCTTTTTGTTTTTTTACGAAGGAATACCTATGCAAAATAATACAATATAAAAGTAAAAAGTTACATCAATACAAAATGACTTCATACAAAGTTAATAACAGATAATTTTTGTGAATAGACCAATATAAAACAAAACAAAACATCAATAAAAGAGAGAACCACTTTGGATCCTACACCAAAAGGAAGTTACATCACATCAAAAGAATCAGTCAATAATCAAAGAATAAAAACAATGGGTCCACAATACAACTTAAGAAGGAAAAAAAACACACGATAGTGGGGAGGGACCCTATGTCAACTCTCAACTTCAACTACGTTAGTCTGAACCTATTGTGCATAAAATAGAAACAATGTTTTCCAGTACTCACAGCCTGAAGGACATATCAATTTCCCCATAACTTATAAACAAAGGCCAGTGTAGTGAAGCTTAAGGCCTGACTGCACTGTGAAAAGACAGGTCAGATTCAAACACAAAAGCAAAATGTTAAGTGGTTCAATAAAGATGGAAGGAAAGGTGCAGTAAAGAGAAATCTATCCTAACACACATCAGTGACCAACCACTGTATTTCATCGACATTGTGGTTTATACAAGCAGACTGAGCACTGTAAAGTGGGAGCAGAAATCCTTGATGTGCTAAAGAAAACCTGTCCAACTTTGCAGGAGCTGAAGTGCCAATTGGCCAAGGGTAAAGTTGAATATCTTGGACACCCGATTTCGGGTGATGATGTGAAACCTAAATGAAAACTGGTGGAAGCCATTGTAGAAGCGACCCAGAGCACTGCTTTACCTCTTCCCAGATTTCTAATCAGTGCCTTCTTATTCAAATCCATCACTATTGATCAAGCCTTTGGAGCCTCTCTCCACATGAGGATGTCTGAACTGAATCTTACGCTGCCGCAGCATATGAAAATGCCCAGAAGACCTGTTTGACACTGTCAAGCTTTCTTAAGATACTTTAGTCAGTGCTAGCACTAGATACCCGTTCTCGTGTAGTCCAAGGTACCCTGACCCCCTGGCCTTTTGCTTGAGTTGCAGGGACCGGTTAGAACTCATTTCTTTACCTTACAAATAACATTTTAAAAGTAACAATGTGTGTTATTTCTGTTTTTACTCATGTTTCCTTACAATTTCCCTCCTGCAGTATAATTCTCAGAATATAATGTTTTTGTATAATCATTGGTGTGCTTTCCATAAAGGCATGAGTGGTTGGTTTTAAGGGTGGGCTGCAGCTGTGGTCTGACTTTAGGGTTGTGGTGGTGTTCTGTATGTAAGAGCAGCTCGTCCACAAAGACACCTTGGATACTCTAAAAAACCAGGAGCCAAGGCAGGCCAGTGAACAGTGAGTCTCTGGGTGAAAAGGCCTGCAGGGTAAATCAGTGGACACTGCTGAGCAGAGCAGATGATGTCTTGCACAGAGGGCAAGGCTAAACTCCTGGACACAGCTAAGCAGGGCAGGAGAGGATGTCTTTCATGAATGTCAATAGCTGGCTGAGGTGGAGCAGAGGCACAACAGAAAGATCCAAAGAATGGGTGATAGCCGCTCGCATTTAAGAAGGTGCCCAACAGGACAACAGGAACCAGTGGAAGCAAGAAGGTAAGGCTGGACACAGGAGGAGCAGGGTAACAGTAGACAGGAGAAAACATCTGGAAGATCCAGGTAATGGGCGATGGTTGCAGCACAAAGGAGGTGTCAACAGGAATGAAGGATCTGGTAGGAGGAAATTAAGGTTGGACGCACTCTGGTGGATCACCTTTGTGAGGAAAGGGAGCATTGCTTTAGGAGTCCCGTTTCACTCAGGGGAACACAGGTGTGTGGGCTTATTTTCAGCTTATAGTGGAAGGAAATCCATTGAGCACTTGGTGGTAAGACATCAGTACTTTTTCATGACCCGAATCAAACGCGCTGATATTTGTGAGACCACCACAGATCCTGTCATGGAGGATCAATCATTAGGCCGCTCTCACACCAAAGCACTGAGGGTGTTGGCCGAGATCACAGAAGTGTAGTTCAACAAGCAGAATGGAGGCTACATAAACAGAGAAAGGCAGGGCCATACCACTAAATGTTTAATAGGACTTTGATGATGTCCTCTGCCTGGCCTTTATGGTTTGTGTAGGGGGAACTCAGGGGGCTGAGCCACACCGCTCGATACCTATGTGGGGTCCAGAGCTGTATGGGGAGGATCCCATGGTTGCCCCTTCACAGCACTGGGAACCTGGGTAGGGGACGGACACATGTAAGTAACCACTACTAGTGGCGCTTTAAGCAACACAAGATGCAGGGTTGACAGCAGCAGCCCTTGTCCATGATGATCTGCCAAGTTCACATGTAGACTACAGGGAGCTGGAACTTACTGACCTCCGGCCTCATTAAGACTGCAGTCTGTGAAGGCATATTGGAGTAAGACACAGACAACAGTTTCTGAATTAATAATAACACCTTATTAACATAAAGGTCAGGATGGAAAAAGGCCTATCTTGCCCTATACTATGGTGGGATTTCTCTACCAAACCAAAAATAAGGAAAGTCAAAGGCCAAGAGTTCAATTTAGGAATATGTCTATGTCCAAAACCTATACTTGCCCTCACAACTAATCTCTACAACTTGTAGGGATGTCAGCAACCAACAAAACATTGTTCAACATAAATTTCGGAGTTCTGTTCAGCTCACAGCTTTCTTTCAGCTCCCCTTCTCCAAGTATAAAGAAGTTCTAAAAAATGTCTAACAACTGCCTTAAGTTCAGGATGGTATGGACTTGACCAGTACTCAGGATTCCCTTCCCCAAGTTTCAAAACACAGTTCAAAACACAAAATATCTTGAGGCTCCACTCTCAAGTCAATAAGTAGTTCAAGCCTCAGGGTTCCCCTCCCCAAAGACCACTTCAAATGAAATAGTGTTTCACAGTTTTCTAAGTACTGTGCCACCCTTGCACCCTCCGAATATGGTTATTCTTTGCACAACAAAATGCCTTGGCTGAAGAGTGCAGTTTGTTTTGGCTCATTTGTTAAAGTTCCTCTCCAAAGTTCCATTCACTTTAGAGTCAAATACGCACTGGGTTCACTTGCTTTGTAAAAGTTCTATTCCTTTTAAGGTTCAACATTAGTTGTTTTCTTTGTTTCAAAGTTTGAATTACTTGTAGATTCAATCTAGGTATGAACTTTACTCGTATTCACTTTTGAACTTGGCATGTGATGGATTTATGTAACTTGCAAAGCTTAATTCCTCCTCCATATGTGATCATTTGCTTTCACTGCAGTATTCAATAAATATGAAGATAGCTTTGCATTCAGTTCGGCGTTCAAAAATTGTTACAGGTTTTTATTTAAATCATTTTGTTGTTGTATTCGGGTCATTCTGATGTCGTAATTTGTCTTTGTAGTTTGCTTTCTATTTTTTTTAAACCACTTTATTAAATGTTAACACATCATAACAGCGAAATAGAGACAATTCCTAAATAACTACATCATAATAGTAAAGAATATATTTAAAAAAATAGTGGGGGGAAAGAAGAAGAAAAACAAAAATGAATAACCAAAAGCATTTAAAACATGGTCCTGAATACATTCACCAAGAAAACATTAGAAAACAATTAACTGCAAATCAGAATTGATCAAAGACGGAATGTTCACTGCTCTCTTCAATTTACGGTATTCGCCATATGTACACAGTGATAAATCAAACTCCAGCTTCAAAACTCGAAATGTTTTCCAAATCGTTCCTTCAAAAAGGTCCTTGACTCTAGCGATCCCTGCAGAGAGCCATCTTGCCCAGAACAAGGTTTTATTGTTCAACTTGATATCCGGGTTCAACCAGATCAATGCAATACCCATCTTATCAGGTATTAACCCTGCAGACTTCTCATACGACCTCCATGTGGATCTAAGAAAATGCGTTAAATCAGATGTCTATTTCAATTAATTGTGTTAGGCCCACACCTTCAGCCTCTGCCTATGCCCATTTGTCATCCCTTTCATCCAAAAAGGGCAGAGCATGTTGTAGAGAAAAGGCTCAATGATATTTTTCGAAATTTGGTACATTCAATCCATCCCTGTCCTTTCTTAACTGCAATTTCCACAGCTTTAACCTCATTGTTTTCCTGATCCATAAAAAGCTTTGCAGAATGCTGGTCACCTGTCTCCATGTCTGGTTACTCACAGGAAGGGTGATTGTACTCAAAATATAGTTTACTTTCGGAGACATAACCATCTTAATAGCATTAGTCTTTCTACCCAAGGATAGACTAAGATTGTTCCATTGAATTTGACACCCACAATGTTTTAATTAGATCTGATAGCTTCCGCCAAAGGCTCAATTGAAATCACAAAGAGTTGAGGAGAAAAAGGACAGCCTTGTCTTTTCCCTCGTTGCAACTCTAATCTCTCAGATATGGCTCCATTCATGTTGACCTCCGCAGTTGGTTTTGTATATAATAATTGAACCCAGCTCAGAAATTCCAGACCAAAACTCATCCTCTCCATGGTACCCATCAAAAAGCTCCATCTCACATGGTGGAATGCCTTCTCGGGGTCCAGAGTAAGCAATCATTTCCTCATATTAATAGAGGAGAGTCTTCCTTTAATGAAACCTGCTTTGTTAGGGTGAATTATTTCAAGCAGTTTCTCCAACCTACTGGCCAGGACCTTCGAAAGGATTTTAGAGTCACAATTTAACAGGCTGATTGTTCTGTAGCTCCCTGCGTGAGTTCTGGATGACCCTGTTTATGCAAGATGGATATTGTAGCATGCCTTAAAGTTGGTGGTAGCAGATATTTTGATTCACTATTTTTAAACATCTCTCTCATCAGCAACAAAACTTCTTCTGGCATCACTCGGTAGAATTCAATTGGAAACCCATCAGGGCCAGGCCATTTCACCAGGTTTAGCTTCCAAATCGTCTTTCTCATTTCATCAAGAGTGATTTCCGAATCCAGACAGACTTTTTCTGCCTCTGATAATTGCTTTATTTCCAATGACTCAAAAAATGGATTCATTCGGTCTGAATTCTCATAAAATTGATCACTATACAAGTCCGCATGAAAGCTTCTAAAAACGTCATTTATTTCAGCTTGGTCACTGGTCACACTGTCTGCCCTTAATAGCTTTAATTGTTCTGTTTGCATCCTCTGTTTCAATCTATGGGCCAATAGTCTGTAGCTTGCTTTCTAATGTGCCCAGCACTCTGAGACTTTCGATACCGTGCTTTCATGTACACGTGACCACTCCACAACAAAGTATTCTTAATTATTTAGTGAATGGCAAGTTCTCTTGTTCACTGTTTAGCAAGGATTCAGACCGAGAACTTTGGCAACGTGTACCATTATTCACGTGACCATTATGATACAAAATAACTTTGCGTGTAAAATCAAACACTAGCATACCGGGTTTCTGCTTTTATAGAAACTCACCGGTTGCTTCGTTGTGAGTTCCTGCAGGGCAGATCTCTCTGCCTTTTGGTCTCCATCTCAGACCTACACCTCCTACCCCTCAGGCACTATGGGGTCGGCTTCTGCCCCCAGGAGAACAAGCACTTTGTATGGCAGAAAAAGGGGAAGCCTCCCTGCACGAATCTCCTGTCAAGGATCGTTCGGTTCCACAGAGCCCCTGCTCCCAGGCGGCACTTTCCTGAACCACTAGCGTGCTCCACGCGTACAGCTTCCCGCCATCTCTCTTGGCCTCTCTGCTGCTGTCCTTCTCCTCTCGTAACTGCTTCTCCCCTCAGGTATTCCTGATTGGGTTTTTTATACACCTGCAGCGCGTTAATTTACAATTAGCCCTGCCTGGCCATCATTAAGGGGACATGCCTGACCTCTACTACTCTCAGCAGGCCTCTCCCTCGTCCCAGTACCAGAGTGGTAAAAGCACTTAGTCTACATTACTCTTGATTGCTTCTTTTTCGTCCAAGTACTTTTACGAGTTATCCAGGAGGAAACCAGGTGAGTTGACTCAAAATACCCCATGAAGGTGGGGGAAGGTTTCAGTTGGTCATTAGTAGGAAAAGGGGATACCATGTCTTTCCCAAGGGCACCCCACTCCCAGTCCCCAAAGACCCTCCACCCAGGCAATCCTCCCTCGCTTGTCCACCACAAGGGTCAGGATCCAAGAGCGATGCCTTTTCCCTGGCCACCTGCGCAGAGGATCCATGGGGAATAGGATTGAGAATACCCTCAGGTTTCTCACACGTCCCACAGGCATGACGTAAAAGAGTTACTAGTCCTGCCCATTCCACATATGCATTCATATGCGCATGCGCATAACTGAGCATTCCAAGATGGCAGGCCACCCTGTTAAAGGCCTGGTCCTCATAGTGTGGCCCAAAACAATGGATACATTAAACACACCTGATTCCTGAAAATCCTTATGGCATAACCAATCACAAACATTAACTAATTATTCTACACAGTTATAACTCATAGGAAGAAGCCTGGCTCAGTGGGAGTGAGTAAACCCTATAAAAGCACAGGCTCAGAAGTGCTTGGGTGTTTGGAGGAGTGAGTGGTAGAACAGAGTAGTTGGAGGTGAATAGAGGGGTGCAGGTTCAAAGAGAGGTGGAGGTGCAGAATGAGTTTAAGGGGAAGTAGGAGGTGGAGGTGCAGTGGGAATTCACAGCACAGTGCATGGAGATACATGTGCAGAGGATCTAAAGGTGATGGCTAGGTAGATTGGAGGAAGGAGTAGAAGGCCCTGGAGGAGGTGGTTCTGAGAGAGAGAGAGAGAGAGAGAGAGAGAGAGAGAGAGAGAGAGAGAGAGAGAGGGAAAGAGAGAGAGAGTGGAAGGAGCAGGAGTGGGAACAACAGCAGGTGGAGGAGGTGAGTACCCAGATATAGGAGAGAGAACAGAAAAGGTGGGAGAAAGTGAAGGTCATTGAAGGGGGAGAAGTCAGAAGTAGGAGAAGATGAAGAACGAAGAGGAGAGAAGAGAGCAGAAGAGATTGGAGATGATAAAAATCAGGGCGGAGGCAAGCGAGGAAGAGAGGCTGGAGTATTGAGAAAGTGGAGGGAAACAGAAAGTTAAGAGAGGCGAGGGGCTAAATGGTGAGCAGGAAGGACCAGTAGTTGGAGGAGCGGAAAAGGAGCAGGACATAAGACAGGAGGACAATGAAAAGTCCTTTGGAGATGCAGGGACAGTTATGGCCAGAGAGTCTGACAGCACAAGCCTACACTGGCTGGCAGAAGTGGGGAAGGAGCAAGCACTTGGCTTAATGTTAAAGATGTTATTCGACAGCCAGCTTGATGGATAGTAGCAACCTTTAGCAACATTCCCATAACCATGTGTGAGCATTGAATCAACAAGAAAGGCAGTAAGGCAGGATGTTGGAATAGGTTCTGAGAAGGGGAGGTGAGCCTCACCCAGCATCCAGAGATTCTCCTGTCTTTCCTCCTGTTCTGTCAAAAGCAACCACTCCATCAAATCTTCGTTCATCGGTGCAACACAGAGATTGGTTTTAGAAGGACTGCATTGTGGGACAGGATAAAGAACAGATCTATAACGTTGCTTTGTATTTCAATTCACTCTCGGTCAGAACTTTGCCAGATGGAGGGGTATGGAGAGGAGACCCGTGGTCTTGGAGAGCTTTATGAGAACTTAACATGTGAACTATGAGGTACCCCAGGAGGGTATCCTGGAAGATACCCTTTGCAATAAGCAATCCTGCCAGGTGACTCACTCACTTACAAAAGAGGGTGTGGCACTAAGAGAAGTTACTTTTTCTATTACTCCCATCTCCAGTTCTGTGTATTCTGAATAAAGATCCTATCTCTAAAGCCTTGCCCCCTTATCTGGTAATGTTTTCCCAAAGTCTCAGTAACAGGACCAAAAATCGAAAACATTGAAAAAATCAAGGTAAGGCTTATGAGACCTCTTACAGCAGTCAGAAACAGACAGCCACCCCTAACACTGTGCTGCCTCCATTTAGAAAGCCAAAGGGTGGTGTGTTTGTCCTGAGACAGCCATAAAATGTGCCTGTTCCAGAGGGAGAGACATGGGTTTAGCAACCTCAAGCCCAACCTCAGGGAAGGTCTGAACAATGTAGCGAAATGGAGTAAGGACTCTGACTAGGAGATGTCATGGTTGGGGCTATAGACTTTTATTATACAAAAACAATAAACCTATCTTTCTTTACTCCTAGAGGGGTTTCCCAGTGTCAACCTAAGAAAATCTGGGTGTACATCAGGATGTCAGTCAAAACTAAAATATATACTGTCCTCTGTCTCAAATCCACTACTCCATCCCTGCCACTAATCAACATAAACAATGTTCCATCAAATGCTTCAAAAAGCACTAGGAGAATAACTCCCTTCTCCTGGTCATGTACTCCACTTTTGAGTAGTTTCCACAGCAGTCTCTTGCTTTAGGGCCTGATATAACAATGTCTTATATCCACGAAAATGACTCCCTTCTCGTGATGACCTGTAAAGGTTCTTCAACCTGACTTTCGAGAGTTCATTCCATAAACCTCACAAATACTTTTCTGTTCTTTCCACGAACTTCTGAATGTTGATGTCCAGCTTTTATTCCCCCTCTATGGTAGTCTCTAATCCTGAGTCTCTTTTGATTTTTGATGCTTTCTGATGTAGCACTGTGATGAGGGAGATTACTCCTGATGCACGCTTGCTTAATTTTACTTTCATTGTGACCACTGTGATAAAGGAGATTACTTCTGATACACTCTTGCTTAATATGACTTTTGTTGTCACCACTGTGACGAAGGAGATTACTCCTGATGCACTCTTGCTTAATATGACTTTCTTTGCCACCCTGGGTCACCCCCACTCCCCTACCGGGTCTCCCGTATCTCCCTTTACCTGCTTATCGGGGACGGTACGTCACTGGTTTTTCTTGTGGCAGTGGCACGCTATTACCGCTTCCTTGGCTTCTCTTCTCCTCTTCTGGCGTCCCGCTACGGTTCTGCAGGTCCTCCATCTCCACGGTGTCGTTGAAGTTTTTAGACCAAACGGTCCACTTCCCTGAGATCACACCACAGATACTTCATCTCCAACTAACCTCAAGGCCTGCGCTGATAAGGTCTGTCAAGTAGTCCTTTGTGGCGTTCTTTGTAACGTCAAACTGCTCTGCAACAACATCGCAGTTTTCTTCCAGTTTGAATCTCCTGGGTTTCACAGAGTCTGCACCTGCTGCTTTCTCCGAGGCCTCTCTTTCTTTGTCCTTCTTTTCTTTCCATTGTATATAGTTGAATCCGACCTTGCTTAACATCAACTCCATGTTGCAATGTTTCTGTAGCAATCTTCATGCCTCTTGGATGCCACCTCGTCAAAGTATTTAGTGGAGTCTGCATATTGTTAACCCACAAGTTTCTCGCACTCTTCCTCTTCACAATATTCCCAACAATTGAGACATTAGTGACTTCAGCATAGCACATGGTATTCCTGTCAATTGGGGAGGAAGGTGGAGAAAACCAGGGTAGGGTATTTTGGGATAGGGCATTAGGGAGGCATTTCCCCAGGTGGACGTCCTTGTCCCCAGGAGGGCAGTCCCTCCTTGTGAGGTCCTCCCACATATAACCACCAATAGGGGGACTTTTGGGTAGCAGCCTCACCTCCCTAACCTCAGAGAGAAGGGCTCCCCTGGGGAGAAGTGACGAGACCTGCAGAAACATCACAGGTGTCAGACCCTAAGGCTGGATTGTATAATTTTAGTATTTTAACGTGTTATTGTCTTTTGTACATATTTCACTTCTTTTTTAGCGGTTGAGAATGTATTTGTAGTTTGTATGGCAACATTGTTGTCTAAACTGGCCAATTCAGTGGAGATATGCTGCCTCTGGATAGGGACACTGCCCCTTGGCCTCTCTGAAGAGAACTAATGCTGCAACCCAAAGGTTTTTACTTTCCAGTCAGTGAATGAGGCTGACAATCTCAGCACAAACGAAGACTCTCTGAAAGAGGGCACTGCCAGACTTAGTCTCGGAAAGCCTTTAGTTCATCTTGATGCACTACCCAGTACCTTGGCATGAACTCAGAAGCTTGGCCTCTCAGCCGAAAGATAGTCTAGTGGTCAACCTCAAGAAACCACATCCGTTCCACCACAAATAAGCCTCAATACACACTGAACCTGTATGCTTATGGCAACACTGTCATGGGTTTTCTCTTTCCCTTGTGGGCTGGCGCAGGTGTACGGCATGCAGAGAAAGGTTTAAGCTTGGCAATGACAGATTTGTCTGTGGTGTTCAAAGTGGTTCATGGCATCGGGCCTTTGACACCACAGACTGGAGGACTTGAGATGCTGCAGGGACCACTACATCTATTCCAAAATGTCAGCTAGTGGGTATAAGTGTTATGGCACCCAAAAGGCCATCAATTTTCCCTCCAAGATGGGGCACATGCTGATCCAGCTGTTTGCCATGCAGCGTTAACGTCTCTCTGATATCCTGCACAGGTGTTGCATGGCTAGGTCATCCTGGAGCTTGAGAAGTGTCTCCCTTGCTGTGAGGCATTGTGGATAGCCTGGTGTGCATCCTCACTGGAGTCATGAAACCTGTCAGACTGGCCCATGCTGGGGGGCATATGGGCGGGAATGGGATGTGTGAACTGTTTTGGAAATAGTATGTGCTTATGGTCATCAGATAGGTAATGATCATCTGGGGACCACGCACCGGAACCACCATGGTTTCCTTGCGTAGATGGCTTTGTCTGCATCCATGTCCATGGGGTCTGCCGATATTTCAAGGGGCCCAGTTGGGAGGGTGGGTGAGCCGCAACACATCCTGGGTCATTTCCACTACCATATGTTGTGTCACTTGTGTCAGAGTAAGCTGGTTGGGTTGCATCGCCTCGCTCATCAACACATCATTTACCACTGGCACAGTGCCTCCCAACCTCAAAGACGCATGTGTCCTCCCACATCTCAAGAATCCGACACTCGACCCTAGCAACCCCACTTACTATCGCCCCATCACAACTGTCCCTTTCCTTCTTAACAGACAGAACATCATACTTACAGATCCATAAGTACTTTGAAACCTACAATCTCCTCAGACTGCGCAAATCCGGCTTCCGTCGAGGTCATGGAATGGAATATTCACTCCTAGACCTAAAAATACAAATTGATGAATTTGAAGGCAATGGCAAACTAGAACACCTCCTCCTGTTCGACCTCTCAGCTGCCTTCGACTTGGTGGGTCACAAAATCTTTTGCCATCACCTTGTCTCATCAGCCCACTTCTCCCCTAAGGCAATAACTGGGATTGAATCCTTCCTGTCCAATAGAACTATGAGAGTCTTCTCACAATCGGCATCAGCCTCCCTGCCCTTGTCTCTTGCGGTGTCACCCCAGACTCTTGCGTTTCACCTAGGCTATACAACATTTTCACAAAGCCCCTCTTCGACTTCCTCCACTCTTTGGGTATCTCCTACACTAATTATGCTGATAATTCTTCTTCCCATCACAGGCAGTATAGGGAGAATTCTCATTTATGGCTAATTTCCCTCACCAATTGAGTCCCTCAGCAGCTTTGCTGGATTTCTGGGGTTTATTTTTTCCACCTGGTAAGAGTGTGAGCCTTTTTCCCACTCTTACATGTGTTTTGCCATGTGTATTTCTACTGTTTGTGTGATTTTGGGCTCTGGAGCACACCACTCCATGAGCCCCACTTTTTGTGTATGTTACACAGCACCTTCAGTACAGCGACACAGGGTTGTCTTTTAGACTTCCCACTGACTCCATTTTTCTGGGGCTGACTACTGTCCCCCAGAAACCTGTAAAGTTGCTATTAACTTTATGTAGTCACTTTTAAACTACAGACCCAGTACACCCCATCTTACATGGAGTATTGGAAAGGGTTAATTCCTACCCCTTTTTGTCTGTGCCTCTCTGAGCTTTGTTTTGCTCTTTTAACATTTAGACTTGGCTGGTGTCTGTGGTATCTGCCCTCACTTTTCTACCACGATTATACTACATAAACGTGGTATTGTTCCAGGCTATTGTGGTAGCCTCAATCTTAAACCTGCTTGCCCAAATACTTTTTATTTCGGCTCCGGTCGGGTTTAGTCACCATTTCTTTTTGTTAAAGTCCTTCTTGTGTCTTACTTTGCGCGGCAAAGCAGGTTTGCCTTCTTTGTTCACCGTCTTTTGGCGGGCTTCTACAGAAGCCCTCCTCTTGGCGCCTGGGTGTCTAGGTGGGCTGAATGTGAGGGAGGGGTGTATTCACCCCCTGCACAGGGTCTCCATGGAGACCCAAGTCACACTTTGTGGTGATTGGCTTAGGTGGTTGTCCGGGCCGGACAACCACCCTGCTGAGTGATTGACAGCCAGGCTGTGTGAATAGGGGATTTTCGCCTAAAAGGCAGGACTCTTGGGCTGGAAGTGAGAGTCGCCACTGGAACTGCAAGGAACTGAAGAGAAGCAGAGAAAAAGACTGCTAATGCAACCCCGAGTCCCGGTGAAGCCCTGCTGCAGTCCTGAGCTATCTACCCTTCAACGACCAGAGGAGATCCAGTCCGGAGTCTTCTTCTCTTGAGCCTGGTGGGGTCAACCAGCTCATCTTCCACAGCCAGAGGAACCTCTTTGTGGTCGAAATTGCTGCACACAGCTGTAGTGGTCCGGATAGCCATCTGAAGAGCCTCTCCTGTTTTAAATTAGAGCACCTTTTATTTACCGTCACTGCTGCTGGCCTCATTCCTGGGTAGTACAGATCTCTCCTGACGTCCTCCTTCTTGTCCACGCGACTGAAGCTCCAGGAACCGTGAGTCTGCAGGAAACTACCAGGAACAACTGCCGTGGCACCAGCTTCTTCAAAGAATAAGGTACTGTGTCCGACTTCGGGGAACTAGGGAGAACCCCTTTTTCCTCACTAAAGGCTTGCCCTTTTCTTAATTCTCTCTTATAACTTTTGCCTGCTCTTCTGACAATATCCAAGTACTCCTGGCAACCTTGAATCGTGAATTGTCTGACTGTGTGATCATCGACAACAGGAACCCTGTTCCACTTGACACTGGCGCAGGCCTATTGACTTTTATCTTCTAGTTAGAAAGTGTTCTCTGATTCTGTCTGCCTTGACAAAAGTATTGCCTATGATTTTTATCCCAAACTCTCTTGTGTTAACTCAGGTGCTAAGTGTGTTTGAACTCCGGTAACATCTTTTCCCGCGGGTACGCGTATCTTTAGTAAGACCGAACTGTCATTACTGTCAAAAAGTGATCGCATATGTATGCCCGGCAACGTCTTTGTTTCAGAACACCGGTCTGTCAAATCCTAAGGTACTTACCTTGAGTTGTTCTGCACAAGGGGTATTGGTTGTGTGTAGTGTATTTGAAGTGTGGTTTTATTTTTCTAGAAGTGAAGTGTTTTGTGAACAGATGGTTTAAAAATAAATGTACTTATATTTTTTAACCAGAAACCTTGAGACAGTCTTTGCTTGAGTCACAGTAATTGTCGTCCTTTGTGTAATCTCTACTACTGCTCATTTGCTCTTGAGATAAGTCTGGCTGCTCAGTCACTGCTACCACTCTCTCTGTGTAGTACAGGCTTGTACCAAAGGTGAACTTGTATTACCACTTGTAGTCTTAACTCTGTGCAGTGGTCCATAAGGGCACTGCATAGGCTTCTGCCTAACGGGCATCTACGATACTGATTGCAACGCACTGAACACAATTTACCAAAGCTACCACGCCTAAATGGCCCTGCACTCGCTCTGCCTCAACGATGAGGAGACTGAGTTGCTTCTCATCGGATCTCAAAATCTTCTAAACAAACTTGACAGAGCCTACACAACATTTACCATAGACAACAACTCAGTCTCCAAAGAAGTCAAAACCCTTGGGGTATACCTCGACTCTTCCCTTACACTAACTGGATAGGTTAATGCCATAGCCTCATCTTCGGCTTACACACATAAACGTATCAATGCCGGCAGACCCTTCCTCTGCACAGACTATGCATTACATTATTAAGAGCCCTCATTGTCTCCAGATTTGACGAGGTTAGACTATTGTTATGCCCTTTTTGCAAGAACCACCCAGGCAATATATAAAAACTACAGATCATACAAAACAATGTCCTAAGAGCAGCTTTGAATATCCCACAAAAATACCACATTTCTTCAGCTAGAAGATGCGTCCATTTTTTTTTTTCCATTTATAAGGTGCTTATACATCAAGTATAATTGTGTTTCAAAGCGCCCACAGGGCAGCAGGGAGGGAACATGGGAATGAAAGGCAAATAAACTAGCAACAAAGAGAAAGAAAGAGGCATGCTTACTAGGTCTTGTGAGCATTCAGAACGTGCATGTGAAAAGGGGGAGAAGAGACAAGGGAAAGGGTAAGTGCTAGGAGTTCCACTGAGCAAGTGCCGGAGGTAAGTTGCAGGCATTTGTTAAGTGTCTGCCAGAGATCACTGTGAGAGTGGTCAACTGCCAGTAATAAATGCAGGCCTGTGAGACAACGCAGGCCAGTGGTTACCCAAAGGCAAGTGCTGGTAGTGGGCGCAGGCTGGAGGCGATTGGGTGGGGGGAGGTCAGGACCCAAAAGGATACATGAGGGCCCTGGTCACCAATCTCAGCGACTGTGGTGTTTAGCAAGGGAGCTAGAGGGGGAAGGAGGAGTTGAAAAGGAAAGTCTTGAGGAGCTTCCAGAATTTGAAGAGATCCAGCTCAAGACGGAGAGCAAGGGGGAGGCTGTTGCAGAGGATGGAGACAGCCAAGGAAAGAGATTGGCAACCAGCTCTCTGATTTGAGAAGCGCTTGACATGCAGAGAGTTGGCACCAGAGGATCTGGAGGGAGAGTATTTGGTGAGAGCCAGTTGTAGATAGTGTGGCCCCTGGCCCCAGACAGCCTTATGGATGATGCAGAGGGATTTTAATTTGATCCTTGCATAAACCGGGAGCCAGTGGAGAGGTTTTAGGACTGGAGAGATGCTGTCCCTAGGCTTGAGGCCAAGGATAAGTCTTGCAGCCCTAGTCTGGATAAGCTGAAAGGGATGTAGAGAGAAAGAGGGTAGGTTAAGGAAGAGGCTGTTGCAGTAGTCCAGCCTAGAGAGTACCAGAGCTCTAGAGACATTGAGCGTCTGGCGGAAAGTGAGGAAAGGAAGGATTTCTTTGAGGAGGTGGAGTTGAAAGTGGGCCTTCTTGGCAAGGTCCTGGATGTGAGGGACTAATGAAAGAGAGGAGTTGAAGATGACTCTAAGGTTTCTGGTTTCGGATGAAGGAGAAGTGGAAGAGCCATAGAGGGAGGCAAGAGTGAAGGGAAGAAGGAGGGAGCAGGAGTCCCAATGGGAAGGATCTCAGTCTTGCTGGCATTGAGGCAGAGGTCATTGGAGGCACACTAAGACTGGATGGCAGAAAGGCCTTTGGGAATTATGGAGGAAGCAAGGAGAGGATCAGAGGGAAGTTTTAATGAAGAGTTGTGTGTCATCTGCATAACACTGAAAGTAAAGGGAGAAAGTGGAAATAAGGTATGCAAGTGGGGCAAGATAGATGTTAAAGAGCCAGGGAGAGAGGTTGGAGCCCTGGGGAATGCCACAGGTGGTGAAAGCTGTGAGAGAGGAGAAAGAGACCAGGATAACCTGGGAGGGGCTGTCAGTGAGGAGGGAGGTCAGCCAGTCCAGTGCCCGCTCCGAGATACCTAGGGTATCGTGGAGCTGTTTTATGAGGATGGAGTGATGAACCATACCAAATGCAACAGAGAGATAAAGTAGAATGAGAACAGCTGGAGAGTTAGAATCAAGAGATGCAAGTAGTTCTTCATGGGTGTTCAGAAGAGCAGTTTCTGTGCCACTGGATGCTCAGAATCCAGATTGATGGACGATTACGCAACCAACAAGCTCAGTCTGCTGGGCCAGTTGGGGTTAAACCAGCTTCTCCAAGAGTTTCCCAAGGAAGGGGGTGATGGAGATGGGGCATTAGTTAGCCGGACATGAGGGGTCGGCAGAAGGTTTTCCAGGAGGGGCACACAATAGAAGTCTTGAGGGAAGAAGGGAAAGACCCAGTAGCAAGAGAGTGATTGCAGAAATCAGCAAGTGTAGGGACAAGGGAGCTGATTTTGTCCTTAATAGTTCTGGAAGAACAGGGGGAGACCTGTTTGGAGGAGACCTTCATAGAGTGACCTTGTCGGATTTGATAGCAGAGAAAGGCAGAGGGAGGATGGGAGGCCATAGGTGGTAGGGCGATGGGAGGAGGGTTTTTGCAGTGAAGTGAGTGGCCAATGCATTGCAGAGGGTCTGAGAGAGAAGAGGCAAGGTGGAGACTGCTGATGGGTTGGCTAGTTCCTTGCAGCCTTGTTGTTGGAAGAACCAGAGAGGCACGACCGGATGTGGGCCAGTTTCTTGAAACGGATGGAAAGTTGGTATTCTCTTTGAAGAAGGCGACAGACCAGTTTGCCAGAGGGTGAGCCTGAACACTTCTGTTCTGCCGCTCTGCACTTGCATTTCAGGGCTGCAAGTATGCTTGGTGGCATGTTTCAGGTGGATTCTCATGACTAGGGCATGAATGTCGAGAGTGTTAGTGATGGCAAGGTGGAGGTTGCTGAGAGCGGACTCAGAGGTAGAGTGTGCGGTGACAGCAGATGAGATTCGTTTCATCAGGCGGATGTCGATGAACAAGGTTGGCAGAGCTGGTGGAGGTGCACCAAGGTGGCAGAGAGGAAACAGGTGAGAGGAGGGAGTAGTCTGACCAGGAGAGATGGATGGTAAGTGGGGCAGAAATCAGTGTAGATCAAGGCATCAAGAATGTGTCGAGCCGAGTGGGTAGGACAGAAGGGAGAATGGAGAGGGAGGGCGAGGTACAAAGGTCATGGAAGAGAGTGGACCCTGTGAATGATGAGTCAAGATGGATGTTGAAGCCAACCAGGAGAAAGATTTTAGAGATGGATGTGAGGAGAGAGGAGGAGAATTTGGCCCATTCTGAAAGGAACAGGGTGATAGAGCCAGTTGGCCTGTAGATATGTGTTTTCCAGACTTTTTTCAAACCCTGCATTGTCCGCGGTCAGCAGAAATGTCTGTGAACTCGGCAGCACCTGCAAACCCCTTTTTCACCCATAAAAACAGCTCCATGTCACCTTTATTCCACTTCTCCACCCTTTCCAGGCTCACTTTCAGTGACCAAATAACCCCAAATGTGTTTTCCACATTTCTTTCTCATTGCACTATCCATGGACAGTGGCAGCTGTCCAGGTATCCAACATGGCGACCGTTTAAAAAAAAATGACACACCTTACGTTTTTCACCATTCAATCAGCGAGTGCATACGATGTCGGCAAAAAACAAGACAACTCCTGATTGGCCCAGGCATGTCCACTGACCCTGAGTCAGAAAAGTGAGTCCACGGACCGGACACAGATATCACTAATACTGGACAGATTTGCACCAAATTTACAAAAGCATGTTTTCTGGACCAAGGCGCCACTCCTAGCGCAAATTTGGTGACAATCCGTCCAGCGGTGTAGGCTGTCGGCGCAAGCAAGCATTTTTTGCCATTGTGTCTATGAGGATTTACTCACATTTTGGGAACCCCCTATAACTTTGCCCCCACTGGACGAAACCGCAACAAACTTTGGTTCTGAGAGGGCAATATACTATTTTTGCATAGGTTGGTGAGGATTTGTCAAAAGGTGCCAAAGTTATAAACCATCCAAAATTTGCTCTTCCTATGAGTTGACCAACGTAACCACAACTACAGGGCCGCTACCAAAGGCCCTGTAATATATGTATATATTTATATATATATATATATATTTCCGAAAGAAAAGGAAAAAAAAAAGCAAATCCAGCGGGTTGCACTCGTGAGAGCAGCCGAGAAATGAGCATCAAATCTCAGCAAAACAAGGCACAACAGCAGGTCCAGGCAGCACAAGGGTATCTTTAATATTCAAAGTGCATTAGAAAAGGGAAATGCCTGGGTAACAGACGACGCATTTCGCGGTATTCTGACCGCTTGTTCATGTAGGTAGGAAGTAACACAGAGAAAGGATTCCTTTTATATGCAATACAAGACTCTATGGTACAATCATAGAGTTTCCCAAGTCTTATAGCAGTGATAGTAGTAAGTGTCTGGCAGCCATAGTTTAACATGCTAAAGTAGCACAGTGTTATATGCATTAGTAGAGCCAAATGGCCTCTGCAATCTCTAAACCTTAATAGTAGCGTAATACATTTAAAAGTATTGGTAAACATTTGCACGGCTGCTGCAATTACATAAACTGGGGAAGAAAAAACAGGGGGGGTTATGTGTTAATACACTACGCTGTTATATTAGCGATGATATGTCAAAAAAGTGTTTGTATCTTGTGATTACATTAGCCGAAAAAAGAAAGTAAACAACCTTTTCCTCAACTCAGTTTCGTAATGCAGTAGCCACTCACACTGTTATAAATGCCTGTCAGCAAAATGCCTTATTGTCACCACAAAACACCTTTATATATGGACACAACATTGTCCTGAGCTTGAAATTAATATGCACAATAAACATAGCAACAGCAACTATTCCATATAGCAACTATACAAAGTGCAAGTGCCTAACAGCAAATGATACTCTCAGTAGTAGTAATAAAGTGCATAGTGCTCTCCGTCCATGTATACACAAAGATAAAAGATGTAGCAAAATTATATAACTCGTGTGTCATGGAACATGCATGGACTACTGGAGGATAGACAAAAAGTTTGTCAACATTAAAGTGCTAAGTGCATGTAAACAATACTCATATTAAAGTGCAAACGTACATAGCAAGACTGCTATGGTAAAGTGCCTAGTGCTCCATACCAAAAGATGTTGTCAGTCATCATGTAATGGGCTAAGTAAATATGGTTTGTTTTGAGCAATGTCTGTATAGCCTTCAAAACCGTAGTAGGCGTCCCAAAGGTGAATGGTGACAGTTACTGACAAAAGGGGCAAAAAAGTAAAGCATAAAAGAGTCAAACCCATTCTGTGTATAAAAGCTAATCATAATGATATTCACTTTAAAAACCCACCTAAAGATCATACTAAAAGCAATAGTCAACAAGAAAAGCTTCAAAATTTCATAAGAAAACAACCTGAAGTATATGTTCAGAGAGAATAAAATATTGGAATGAACTTCAGGGTGATGGAGACCCATTGGTCGATACATTGTCAATTGGCCTCATGAAGCTCAGTACTAAAGTATCCTTGAACGAAGTGGATCTGCGAAAAGTAATGTTAATGCGATCTCCCAAAATGTTGTTAAGATGTTCATCAGATTTAAGGATATGCCAATGTTGTTGCATAATTTGGCGAATATTATAAGCACCCTCTCCATAGGACAAACTGTGCTGTGTCTCGCTTATGTCTGTGGTTATATGTTCCAAGGTGTCTGCTACCAGTAGTGATGAGCGATCTGTGTCTCTGGCTTTCTGAAAGGCTCTCTCCAGAACTTTCTTAGGGTATCCACAATGTTTAAACTTGTTAGCCATAAGGGCACATTCGCAGTCAAAGGTTTCGATCTTAGAACAATTTCTGCGTATGCGAATGAATTACCCATATGGGATACTCCATTTGAGGGCTGTGGGGTGTTACTCTTGGCATGGAGTGGAATGTTAGAGCTTGTAGGTTTTCTATACAAGCTAGTGGTCAATTTACCTTGAGCCACAGTAACAAGAATATCCAAGTATGTGATAGCAGTCTTGCAGTGGCTCTCAGTGAATTGCAAATTAAGGTCATTAATATTAAGAACTGTAACAAAATCCAACCATTCCGAACTGGTGCCCTCCCAGATAACAAACATATCATCAATATATTGCAGCCATAAGGCAATTTTTGATGTATATTGACTGTTTCTAGGGTGCCATACCACAAATTTCTCCCACCAGCCCATCAACAGGTTTGCATAGGGGGCAAATGTAGTGCCCATAGCAGTGCCTTGTAGTTGCATAAAGAACTGCTTGTTGAAGAGAAAACAATTGTTGGTAAGACAAAGTGAGATCATCTCAAGTATCATTTGTGCATGTTGTAAGTAATTCAAGGATCTAGTATGCAAAAAGTATTCACATGCATTGAGGCCATCTGAGTGTCTTATTGACGTGTAGGGAGAGACTACATCAAGAGTCACGAGTAAATAGGTAGATTCCCATGGGATTCCTTCTATGCGACTAAGGAAATCTTTAGTATCCCTTATATAGGAGGGCAAAGTAGTAAAAAAAGATACCAAGGTCTCGTCTATAAATCTAGAGGTGTTCTCTAACAATGCCCCACATAGAGTGACTATAGGTCTGCCTGGAGGTCTTGTTAGGCTCTTATGTACTTTAGGCAGAAAGGAAATAGTCGGAATGACTGGGAATTTTGGATGCACATAAGAACATATGTCCTCATCCAGCAAGTCTTTCTCTTTCCATGTTTGTAGAAGATGGCCTAGTTTGTTATTCATGGCTTCAGATGGATCCTCATTTAATTTAACATAACAGTCCTTGTTCAGCAGTTGTCTATGGGCCTCTTTAATGTAGTCCTCACGATTCATGAGGTCTATATTCATACCTTTATCTGATGGTTTAATAATGTACTCCGTCATGGCACCTAATCTGTCAATGGTGCATTGTTGTAATGGAGTTAAGTTTTTCTTAAAGGGAGCCCATTTCTTCCTGATTTTTTTCAGGTCGCTGACAACCAGGTCTTGAAAAGCCTCAACATGCCCTCCCGGATAAAATACAGGGTTGAAACGAGACTTGACTTTGAGTTCAGTCTTTCCCGGCCGAGCAGTATCGATATACATTGATGCAGTTTCTTGGTCCTATATGTCAGTGACATTATTACCTTCAGTCTCCAAGTACTCCAAATCTCTCAAGGTGAGCATATCTTGTATTGAAACATCAGTACCACCCTGGGGGTGGAGTTTAGGTTTAGGTTTTTGGTGGATACATGGCAAAGAATTTTTTCAGTCTGACTTTACGCATGTATTTATCGAAGTCGATTTGAGTTTCAGCGTAATCATATCTTGATGAGGGGCAGAAGTTAAGACCCATTTGCAGGACATTTGTTTCCTCAGCGGTAAATTGGTGGGTGGACAAATTTATAATTGACAGGTCTGATGTATTCATGGCCATGTGAGTCATTTCTTCATTCCAGAGCGTATTTTCCACTCTGTTTTGTCCGCGTTTGATGTAGATGCTACGCCTTCCCCGCCTTGTTTTTTTCTTCCTTTTTGGCCCGAGGGCCTTCCTCTTCCTCAGCCTCTGGTTTTCTTGCCGCTGTTGAGTCTGCCTTCCATGCCTAACAGTCTCATTTCCTCTTAATGAGGATGATATATCAGTGGAGATAGCATCAGTAGTATTAGGTAGTTGTGTGGGGAGCTTCTGCCGCAGAGTGTCAAAGCGTTTGGCAAAGTCAATACTCTTCCCTGTTCGTAATCTTGTTTATCTCTGATTATCTCTGATGAATTTCCTCCTCAAATTCCTTATATCCATTTTCCATGCTAGTTTGAAGGGTCTTGTCCTCTTCACTTGGATCCAGCTCCTTTAATTACTCCTCATTGTCCTGGATCTTGTCCAAGATCTGATGGCGATCCATTCTGGCATATTTAATAAGTATGTTCAGGAATGTCACTAAGCATGTGTTACTGGATTCTCCCCATTCCTGCAGCATGGCTGGATCTTGCTCCTCGAAGGAGTGGGTGGTAAGGATGCGTAGGCCTCTTGGAATGCGCCCCACGTCAATATAATTTTGGAGGGAGTGTTCCTCCCACCTCTTGCTGATCTCACGGCACTGTAATTTCTCTAATCCTTTGAGCAATCTAACTTCATTGTTAGGTTGTGTGTCCAGTGTTGGTGTTTGAGGTGGTGGTTTGTTAACAGGTTGCTTCTCACGGAAAAGTGAAGCAGCTTGTGCTTTTCGCAGATTCTCCCTTTCCTGTTGTGATGCCATAATTGGTGTGCACTGTGCTGTCTAGATGTGTTGCATGCCTTTTAGCCATAAAACAGTATTAGCTCTCCAACACACACAGAAGTACTGTGGAGGTGCTGTTATATCCTTGTGGGTTATCCTAAGGGCGCCAGGCACAGGTAAGAACGAACAGAGGGTGAACGTCAGTGCAAACCTACCTGAGCAGATGGCAGTTCACCGCGTCCTCCGATGCGGCAAAATTCTGATCCGTATCACAGGCAGGAGGCTGCAGTGACGCTCGCCGTCTCTGTAGCCTCGCCACACGTAATCATGATGGATAATCCAGAGCGCATCCAACATAGTTATATATGTCAGTGAAAAAACTTTGTTAAAGGCACGTTATGGTTAAGTTGCACTAATAAAATCCTATCAAATCAGTGAAAAAATGCTGTTAAAGGGACGTTATGGTTACAAGTAAAATCAAAAAACACCAGAAATTCGCCAGTCATTGTAAGGTAAGCAACCATAACTCTCGCCACCACCGTGCACAGCTAAGACTAATACCCAGGACATCAAAGATATCACCTGGCACTTATTTTGGAAAAAGCTCTTAAAAAATAGTAGGTACACTGTATTTCTTTCTCTATTATTACCATTTGTTATGTACACGTAACTTATAAGAAATAACACTATTGTTTTGTTTTAACAGAAATGGCAAGCACACTGGAATGGTTAGAGGAATATTTCCCCAAAGACGAAATTACTGAAGAAAACAGCTCTAATGGTATACAATACATTTTTTTAAACAAAAAAAGTAATGTCATTTGTTCAAATGTCCCTATAATATGCTTTTCTTTTGAACAGTACATAGTAGTCATGAGGAAATCAAGGACTAATTCCATTTGAGATAATGTGAAGATTTACACAGAGATCCTCTAACCCCAAATGTACATAATGAACTAATCAAGTTAGCATAAAAAATTGACGAACTGAATAATAATTTCATGCAATTGCTCACATTGTGAAAAATTAGTTCAAGGACAGTTTCGCTATCACTGCCCTACTTGTACCTGTACCTGTTCAGTTTGTCTCAACCAATCATCCCCATCAAAGTCCCTGAATGTAAATGAAAGACACTATGATGACACCTCACTCCCTTCCTCCCCTCATGAACATTGTATAGAAAATCCCAAGTGTGTGTGTGTTGTGTGTGTGTGTGTGTGTGTGTATTCTTGCTACCAGTTTTTTTTTAGAAGCCAATTATGGGTCCGCAGACTATGCGACTGTCCGGGATGTCCATAACCGAAATGGAGGTGCCCCTGGAAACCTGTGATCTCAGAAATTGTGCGTTTTCACATGATGCACTTTCAATTAGTTCGGGGTCCCCGCGCCTGTACTGCATACACTGGCGCGCATGCGCGCCTTGTCTCCCATTGGCCCCAGTCACTGCGCCTGTCGGTACATCTCTGCTCTCGTGTGGCACACTTTTAATTAGTTCGGGGACTCTGGCCCTGTCCTGAGGACACTAGCACACATGCGCACCTCATCTCACTGTGCCCCTGGACACTGTGCCTGTCCGAAAATGTCTGCTCGTGCGTGGTGCACTTTTTTTTTTTTTACTTTATTTATCAATTGTGGTGGTACACATTATTTCACAACATGACATTACATAACATTCAACATTATACACATCCACTATCGGACCTTAGTCACCGCTAGCAAATTCTACACAATCGGCACAATATCAGACCCAGCCGGGCTGCTCCCAGCTGACTCTGCTTCACACAAGTATACCCTGAATGGAGCCCATATATCTTTGGGTTTGCATGGACTTGGTAACGACATTACGTATTGTTCCTCACACTCGTTTACATAAACCAGTTCTTTGAGGAAGTGGTTTGCACCCGGGGCATTTGTACTCTTCCATTGTTGCAGTATACATTTTTTGGCCACTATACAAGCTACATTAAATAATCGTCTGTTCACCTCCGAGGTCTTGCCAATGTCTCTGAATAAATATTTGGTGGGTGTTAGGTCCGCTGGGATCTGTGTAATATTTTCTAGGATGGATGCCACTTCGCCCCAGAATCTGCGTATGGGTGGGCATCTCCAATACATGTGGAACGAGTCAGCATGCTCGCTCCCGCATTTCAGGCACCTGCCTGAGCCATCTCGTGTACATTTAGCTACCTTCTGAGGGGTGTAATGCAGCTTAACACCTTAAACTGGACCTGGCGGAGGCCTGCATTGATGGACACCTTTTTAGTTAACTCACAGTATCTTTCCCATTTCTCGTCTGGAATCGTGGTCCCCAGGTCAGCTTCCCATGTTAGTTTGATCTTATTTGTTGTGGGTGTGTTTGCCTGCATGATTGCATAGAGCCCCGAGACACCAACCCCCCCCTGGGTGGACAGCGCGGCAAGGCATGGGTGAGTGGGTGGTTCATCAGGGAACAAAGGCCATTTGGCTTTGAAGGACATCCGCATGCGATGGTATTGTAATATTTTCAGTGGATCCCTTCCCAACCCAACTTTAAATTCCTCCAAGGTTATGAACCTGCCATTAGGGTATATGTCTTGGAGTTTAAATTCCCCATCCGGATCCCAATTTGTGCGAACATCTGGGTCATAGGATGGAGCTATACCTGGGAAGTTCCAAAAGGGTGCTTCTGAATAGTAGGGGGTTGTAAGTTCGAGACTACGGAAGAGTCGAGACCATGCATGCACTGTTATACTAACCGGGTGGAATGGACAATCATCTTTATGTTTCTTGTTAAAAATTATGGACCGTAAGTCAGTTGGGTGAACAGCGTGTCTCTCGATAACAACGTGTGGGCAGGTGTTCTGATCATCATACCAGTATCTAATAAATTGGGCCTGTACAACTAAATAGTATAACTGGAAATCTGGAGCTGCTATTCCCCCCTTGCCATAAGGTTCCACCATCTTTTCCCATTTCATTCTAGCTGTACCCCCTCCCCATACAAACTCCACCGCCAAGGATCGAAGGGTTGCGAAAAACTGAGTCCCCAGCCATAACGGGATATTAGTAAATATGTATAACAATTTTGGGAGTATTACCATTTTTAGTATGGCCACTCGACCAATAAGTGAGATGGGGAGTTTAGTCCACAGTCGAAGTTTGGTGGATATACTGCTCAGTAAGTGTTCATGATTGTCGGCATAGAGAGATGTCGCTTCACCAGACACAACAATACCCAGGTATCTTATTTTGGTCGGGGACCATTGCAGACCATGTGTGCTAGCCGGGCACCTTGTGGCGGGGGTCGGGGGAATATTTCGGATTTGGACCTATTAGTTTTATAGCCCGAGTATTCGGCGAACTCCTGTATTGTCTCGATAGCAGGGCCTAAGTGTGCATCTGGTTCTCGGATATATAGCAATGCATCATCTGCGTATAGGGATATAGACTGCCCCTCTGCCCCTGGTGCTCCCTGATTGCTGCTGCATCTGGTTCCATTGTAAGGGCGAATAATATGGGAGAGAAAGGGCACCCCTGCCGCGTACCCCTGCCCAGTCTAAACCAGTCGGACATCATGCGGCTGGTCAGCACCCTTGCCCCAGGGTCTGAGTACAACAGACCAACGCATCTCCAGAAGTTTGGACCTATACCGAACTTTTCCAGTACTTTTGAACAAATAAAGCCATGACATTGAATAAAACGCTTTTTCCGCGTCAAGTGAAACAGCAACTGCCTGAGCTTCTGGTTTTATCTGGGCCATGATTCCGAACAACCTCCTGAGATAGAGGGCCGTCGATCTAGTAGGGATGAAGCCACACTGATCAGGGTGTATCAATGTGGACATGTGAGGGAGAATTTTAGCAAATATCTTAGCATCGCAGTTTATTAGGGACAGGGGTTGATAAGAGGACATCTCATTGGGTGGCCGCCTGGGCTTCAGTAATACTGTAATTATGGCCTCTCTCATTGACGGTGGCAGGGTTCCCACCTCCACAGCCTCCTCCCACACCGACAACAGCACCGGGGCCAGTTCCACATTTAGCTCCTTGTATAATTCTGCACCAAGCCCGTCCGAGCCCGGTGCCTTTCCGCTGGCCAGCGATTTGATCGCCTCGGCGACCTCCTCTATGGTCAGGGGTTGGTCCAATGCCAGCCTGTATTCTGTGGGCAGTGCCGGAAGAGTGATGCTGCGGAGGTACGCCTCCACGTCCTCAGCCGATTTCGAGTCGTGATTAGAATACAGATTTGAATAAAAACGGGTGAATTCTCTGTTTATCCCGTCTTCACTGGTGACCACTGAGCCGTTTTCGGTTAGTATACTGGAGATCGGTGTGTGCTGCCTTTCGGCTTTCAATAGGTTGGCCAATGTGCATCCTGCTCTGTTACCCTCACCATATCTACGTGCTCTATACGGGGTCGACATATATAGTAGTTCCCTGGTAGCCAGTTTATTGAATTCCAAGAGGTTGCGATTAATATCTGAAAGGATTTCATGTTTATCAGTGTATCTCGCTTCGAGGTTCCCCAGACGTTTCTCCACCTCCTCTAGCTCTATCCGTACAGCCTTCAAAATACCTGTGGACTTAGAGAGCAGTATTCCCCTCACCCACACCTTAAAGGCCTCCCATAGGGTATGACAACTATCCACTGAGCCCCTGTTTAGTTCGAGGAAGTGCTCTACCTCTACATGCAGCTCCTCCGCAACCGCTGGGTCTTTGAAGATATCAGGTGGCATCCTCCATCTCCTGGCTGGGGGTTTATGTTTCCTAATGGGATTGACATCATGACAGGAGAGTGGTCTGAAAGGGTACGGGGGAGTATTTTGCAGTTTTCTATCTGATGCATGAGGTTTGTGGAAGCCAGCCAGTAGTCTAATCTGGACTCAGTGTCATGCACCAATGAGTAAAATGTGTATTGTCTCTAACATGGATGTAGTGTTCTCCAGGAGTCAACCATTGCCAGTTGTGAGAGAATTTGCAGCAGCATCCCTGCCGCTTGGAGGGGGCCCGATGCTTTGCACTGGTCCGATCCAGTGTAACATCAAGGATTGCATTGAAATCCCCCCCCCACAGGATTTGTTCCAGCCCCGTATATCCTATTTCATGTACCACATTCACATAAAAATCGGGATCATCCAGGTTCGGCCCATAAGTATTTACCAACACCACCTCCCTTCCAGCTATACTGCCCCATACTATGACATAGCGTCCATGGATGTCCACTTTGCTTTTTCCAAACCGAAAACCAACTGAGGGGTGAATAAGGGTCAAAACCCCTCTCGCCTGTGTGGAGTAGTCAGTATAGTATCTATTTAGTCCCCAGTTCTTCAAAAATGCCACGTTTACCTTTCGGAGTGCATGAGTCTCTTGTAGCATGACCACCTGTGGATAATGTCTGGTAATGTAGGCTCCCACCTTTCTTGACTTGGCCTGATTGTTCAAACCCCGGACGTTCCACGTGAGGAGCTTTAACCTCAACCCCTTATCTCTTGCTCCGGCGGGTGCCATGGCCGTGTGTTAATATCATTTTTCTAGTTAAGGTTTTCCCGGGACGGATGCCATGTGCAGCAATGCAACCACCACTTTTAACTTGTATTACCCTTCTAACTGGGTTCCAGAAACCCCACCTCCCTCCAGAACTCCCATAGACCCCCAAAAAAAGGATCTGGCATAACATATTGGCCCCCTCCCCACATCATCTTCCCCAACATGACGATGTTGCCCAACAACGCTCGGAATTTGTCCGATGGGCATTCCCCCAAAAACAAAACTTGGGTCTTTCCTGAGGGTAGCCTGTTGTTGCCATCTGGCCACCTTATAGGGGGCTCACGGCTCGAACCTACATTAGATTTGTGTCCAGGCCACTGTTCGTGATGATTCATGATTCCCTGAGGCAAGGGTTAAATGATGGGAACCCCTCAATCTGCCGCATCAAGCCCCTCCGCTCCAGGCTGGTTCCCGGCGTTCTGGTCAAGCGCCCTGTCCCTGGGAGGTAAAGGAATAGAGGCCTCCACGTATGCCATGGCTTCTTTAGGATCTTCAAAGAAATGGCCTCTACCTCCATATTGAATTCTGATCTTCGCAGGAAAGATCAGGGCATAGGGTACCTTCCGCATCCGTAGTTGTCTTTTCACCGGCTCATAGGATCGGCGTTGTGCCTGCACACCCAGAGAAGTCTGGGTATATATGAATTCTATTGTGTTTGAAGTGTAACGTTCCTTTCTCTCTGGAGAGCAAGAGGATGGCATCCCTGTCTCTATAGTTAAGGATACGTGCAATCATGGTACGAGGCGGTGCCCCAGGTTTCGGCGGTGCCCCAGGTTTTCGGAGGAGGCGCCAGGGTGCGGTGGGCCCTCTCAACCAGAAAATGCTCCGAGAGAGATTCAGGCCCCAGGATATCTTTTAAAAGTTGTTCTACCTGCCGCTCCATGTCACCCTTGCCAAAGGTCTCAGCAACCCCAACAATCCGTATGTTGTTTCTACGGGATCTGGATTCCAAATCCTCGCATTTACTCTGGGTTTTGCGAAGTTCAGATTTGAGTTGGGCTGTGTCTTGGCCGTGTTGAGATATTATTTCTTCGCTTGCACTTATTCTATTCTCCGTTTCCGTTATTCGTGAACTCTCCTTCTCCACTCTGGCCTTCAAAGATCCGATCGTTGCCACTATATCGTCCAAATTGTCGCTGACAGCCATGAACCCATTCTGGACCAATGTCGCTAGGTGTTCCAGGGGATCGTCATCTTGCCCGTCCGGGGTTGATGCGACCCACCAGGCATCCCGCACGACTTTTTGCCCCCAGCACCCTTCTTTTCAGTACAGCCCTTGTAGGTTGGTGGGCGTACTCCGAGTGGGTTATGTCCTCCCACGTAGTGAGTCGCTGACCAGGACCAAACAATATAGGGGCTCCTTGTCGTCTGCACCCGCCCCCGGGTTCGGATATCCGCCGACCTCCCCTTGCTCCCCCTATTTGCTCGAGTATTGCAACCAGGTTGACCAGCCCCAGCCCCTTAGGATGCCCAGTGCACTCTAGTCTCTAGCAGGGCATCACGCCGACCCACCACGGCGAGCCAGCCCAGGCTCTATATTGCTGTGTCCATTTAGGGTGATGACGGGTCTCCCATGTCACTGCAGGGTTAATTATGGAGCAGGCGGCATTGTTTCACCCCTCGCCTGAGCGTACCGGATATCAGTGACTGTGCGGTACCAAAATGGCCCCTCCGGCCTCCTCGCTTTGATCCTTCACAACGTTTCTTCCACAGTATTCGCTGGGCCGGGTATTCTGCTTGCGGGGGATGGGGGCGGTGGCGGTTCCACACACTTGCGCCGCCGGCCGGCAGTATTTTACCTCGCCCTATCCAGGTGCCCCGTTAGGAGCGAGTCCAGTCCCACAGGGAGACCGTGGTGTCACGGCCCACGTTTGGTCGGGGCCCAGGGCTCGCGCCGATGTACGAGCCCTCCAGCAGCCTAGGCCCTATATTGCTGGGCAGTGATGGGTCCATTCAGGGCAGTCATGGGTCTCCCGTGATGGGCCGTGATGCAGGCGGGAGAGTCCCACCCCTCGCCCAGGCGTGCAGGGTGACAGTGTCTGCACGGATCGAAAATGGGCCCTCCGAACCTCCATGTCGTTCCCAACGCGGCAGCCGCCGTGGTCACTGGGCCGCGTGTGCTGTTTGCGGGGGCTAGAGGTGGCGGGGATTGCACTCACTTGTGCCGCCGGGCCAGCAGTGTTTTTTTTTCCCCAGGCACTTAGGCAGGAGTGGGACCAGTCCCCCAGGGAGACGATGCCGCCTCGGCTCACGTTGGTCGGGGCCCAGGGCTCGCGCCGATGGGCACACCGGCTCCCCAACAGCACGCCCACAAGTGCGGCCTCCGCACGTCCCAGCAGCGGGGGCTCCCTCCATGTGTAAGCCTGAGGGAACCGGGCCATCGCGTCTTCTCTAGTAGGCTCCGTACCCCTGCGCCCTCTGCCGCGCTCCTCCCCCACTGCGGCCTGGTCCTCAGCTTCACGCCTCTGGCCTCGCGTGAATATGTCTCAGAGCTGCTGGGCGGCTACGCCTCCTGCCCCTTGCCGGCACCTCTTCCAAGCAGGATATGTCGGCAGTCCAGCCAAGGATTCGCCTGATTTTTTGGGGGCGTATGCAGAAGACCCCTCGTCTCCGGAATCTCCTCTACAGACACGTGTTGAGCGGCTTTGGAAGGATATTTATACTCAGGATTTTCATCGGAGCCAGAGCTCTCCCTTCAGGCAGCCATCTCCGATGCGCTCGACAGCCCGGGTGGTGCACTTTTAATTAGTTTGGGGACTCAGCCCCTGTCCTTTGGACACTGGCACGAATGCGTACATCGTCTCCCACCCAATAGGTATCCGCTGGATAGCTGTTGTGTCCCCGTGCGGTAGTCCGCTAACTCTTTTGCGTGGGAAAATGGTGGCTCTAAAAATAACCTTTTCTTGTATTTTAGCTTTTATAATTTAATTTTTAAAGTAAACTTAAGAACATTGTACTAAACTTAACTATTTTTTTAAACTTGCAAAAAAAGTTGTCTTTTTTCCCAGTGTTCCCATTTTTTTTGTTGCACCTACTGAAAAATGCTTTGTATATTTAAAAAAAAAACTGCTTAAAGGCATTCTGAATGTTTTGCAGAAAAATCTGATCAGTAGGATGTACTCCAGCTCTGCAGAAAATGTTGGCAATGTAAAATTTAATATTTTTATTATGGAGAGACGTCATGCCAACATCTCCCTAAAATGCACACAGCCTTATTGACATTGCGCCTCACTTTCTCCATTTGTGGACCGAATGAACTCGAGCGCATCAACATCTGTCTCTGGGCAATGCGAGAAAAAAATATTCTTGAATTGGGGAACATTTCCTTCAACTTTTTTTGAATGTCTCCTTCATTGCAAACTGCAAGGAAATTCCAGTCACATACCCTAAAATGTTCCCTCCACAATGAACAATGATAATGTCCGGATTTTTTAGTGTGACCATATTTACACAAAATGAGAGCAAGCCCACCCACTTTATTCCATGCACTCCAAACCATTCTACATGAAATGTATCAATTTCAAAATTTTCAGCCACTTCACAGTTCTCAGCATACACCGTCAGCCAATGAATCCACAGGTCCCCCAAAATCCGTACACTCTGCCTCCTGAAAGACATAGCCATAGCCATCTGCAGTCCTCGCAGCAAACAAAGCTTCTGCCACCCTCTCTCCTTGTACACCACACCCAGGAAACCTGATTTGCTAATCCCCTGGGTTGCACAGTCCCATTTCCATACCAGGCATCCTCAAAAGACCTGCATGTGGCACGCCCTGTCTGTGAACTACTACGCTGTCCGTGGACCCTGAAACACAGAAAACCCTTTTCCCCTTTCCACTTTAATCTTTGTAGTAATCGATCATTGGCTGCTTTGAATCAGTCACACACCCATCCATCAATCACATCTAAAAACTCTACATCTAACTCTGTCATCTTAATTCAACACTTCAGATGTACTGATGAACTCTCTGAGTACATGTCTCCTGTTTCTCTCAAGCACCTGCATCAAAAACTAGTATAAAAATCTCCCAGATTTCTATGTGCAGATTCAACCACATCTGCATCTATCAAGACAAAGTACAGGTATGCTTATATTTTTAAAACTATATTTCTAACTCTTTTACAAATGCATATAAACAGGGTTATCTAACATCCCACCTCCTGACATCAAGTTGCAGTTACTTACAATGCTGTGTGTTTACAAAGTTTTCTTTTAAAGCGAATTTTCATAAGTTTAAAAATGCATATTTGCACTGTCTGTGACTTTTTTGGTAACGAAAAGAAAACCATATTTAAAGCATTTCTACGGCATGTTTAAATGACAACTGCTGTGTGGATGTTCAATATAACGGCAGTGCATGCATACTTGCCAATATGACCCATTATAATCTACCAAGGGCCTCATTACGATCCAGGCGCTAATGGGTTAACGGCGCCGTAAAAGGCTGCGGCGCCGTTAACCTATTAGCGCCTAATTACGAGGTCCCTTTGCGGGACCCGACCTTAACGGCTGGTTTTACCAGCCGTTAAAGTAGGGTACCGCAAAGGGACCTTGGTGCTAAATACGGTGCCGCAATTTGTGGCACCGTACTTACCACCTTCCCCATTCCCATTGAGCCCTATGGGGCAAAAATGGGAACAGGGAAGGACCCATGGTGAATGGGGAATTACCACCCCGCCAACCTTGGAATGGGGCGGTAATTCCGCCATTCACCATGGTGGACCCTGGCATGGACCATGGTGCTAATAGCACCATGGTTTAGCGCCAGGGTAGTAATGAGGCCCCAAGTGTTATTTTTTTCTTTCATTCTGTCACTTTTAATACCACTTCTCCCACCAAGAAAGTTACACTAGAACTCGCACAATGCAAAGTCAAAACAAAAACTGCATGTAAGTTACTAAAGCATGGCATGTACATGGAATGAAAAATGGCAAAGTACAATGGGCCTCATTACGACCCAGGCGGTAAGTTACCGCCTGGGTCGTACCCTTACCACCATGGTGTAAACTACGTTTACACCATGGTGGATGGCGGATTTACCGCCCCATTCCAAAGTGAGTGGGGCGGTAAATCCCCATTTCCCATTTTACCCTTCCCCATTCCCATTTTTACCCCATAGGGCATAATGGGAGTGGGGAAGGCGCTAATTACGCCACCGTAAATTACGGTGGCGTAATTAGCACCATGGTCCCTTAGCGCCATGGATTTTAACGCCTGCAAAAAGCAGGCGTTAATATCACCATGGCGCTAAGGGACCTTGTAATCAGGCGTTAAGGGTCGGCGCCGTTTACGGCGCCGTTAACCCCTTAACGCCTGATTCGTAATGAGGCCACATGCATTTAAAATTATTTATTTCAGTATCATTTCAAGTAAAAGTAACAAATGCACGTATACATTTGCCACACTACTGTGTGTAATTTAAAAAAAAATAAATTAAAGCAAATGGAAACGATTGGTGCAACATTTTGAAATGACAGTGTGTGCAATTTTATTAACTTGGACCCACATGCATACTTGCTAACATTCCCATTTCTAATCTGACATGCTTAATGGCTCCTACATTTTTGTCTGCATTCTGGGACTTGTAGTGCACTTTTTCTAATGCAAAATGTACAACCACAACTCCCACAATACAAACAAAAGAATCATGATTTAATAAGCAACTACACATTGGAATTCATCACATCGGCAAGTATGCATGTACTGACAACATAATAAACTTTCATGCAAGTGGCACTTAAAAGTGTTCTACAAATATTTTCCATCTCCATTTCTTTTTTTTTTATAAAAGAAGTTACGCACAGTGCTGTTATAAATCCACAAAACCATTTTTTAACTTTCATGTACAGCCTCCCAAAAAGGAGAGCTTTTTAAACACTCTGCATTTTCCATTTTGCATTCTATAAAAATGTCACACTTTCTTGCTTCAGACCTTTTAGGCATACTTATCACGGGACCACTGTCCCCATTAGCAACTGTGCCAGTATCCTGTGTCTCATTCTCGTGGACTCCTAGAGGACTCCACGGGAATAGGGAATAACATTTTCTGGCACCTGACTTTCCAGGTCAACGGGATGTGTAATGTCCTGGTGGCACAGGGAAGCTAGGTGCTGAAAAAGTATTAGGAATCTGGTGGCAACCCGCCTGCAGCACCGGCAGGGTTACCACTATACTCATAATGAGGCCCAATGTTATTAACTCTTCTTACAAATAACTCCTCCTGCATTCATAAATAATGTCTTCTTGTACTAAAATTACTTCACCATTACCATATATACCTGCTCATTTTCTTCTTTCACAATTGCAGGAAACAACAATCTCCAGGAAGACAACAACCTGAAGAAAACTACTCTTCACATTCTACAAAGTAAGTGCATTACTGTAGTATTATTCTTTCTGTTACTCGTACAGTATAGTCTAGCTGATTAGTAGCCTACAAAATTCCTTTCAAATCAACATTTATTTTGCTCTTACTCATTACACTTCAACATATACACTGTTTCTATTCTCACCTAAACACCATCAATATAACACCCACAATTATCCTGAAAACATCGTAATGTCCTTACTTATTCATTCACACTACCACTCTCTTATGTACTAACCCAAACCCTTCACACATCTACACACACAGACACTCTTACAACCTTCCAAACCACAACTATCAACCCATTGCACAATCACAGAGCCCTCTATTTATCTCTGCCATCATATTCACACATTCATTCACAATACATCCATATATATTCCACAACTTTCAAACTCACACTTTCCTTTTTTCCAACAGACAGAACAGAATGCCTACTAAAAAGCAACTCTGTAGAGAACAAAGCAAAAATAGAGGAGATAAAAATAAAAGCAAGCCATATACTCATCCACATCTGGCAGAATGTATAGCAAATATTCAAACAAAACAGCTAATACAATCAGGCAACAAAACTAAACCAGCAACCACTAAAACCAACTTGGGCCCCTCTTCCAAAAACTAAAAAGAAAATGGAATGTATAAACAAGAAGAAAACTGCTAATGACTCTACCACTATATCTGACAATGTAAACGTAGCCATAGTTAGGCATTCCAAAAAATTAATTTTACAAAAAATGTTCCACTGTAGAGTACTTCACAATCTTATGAAAACAGCTGAAAAGTCATGGTCTGCCCTTAAAAATTACTGCAGAAGACTAATCCTCAAAGCTCTAATTGACAGAGCAATTTGCTGAAAAGAAAATTGTTTATATTAATTTTAAACAGAATCAAACCACTAGCAAAATTAATCAGTAAATTACAAAATGTACTTCTAAACATGCGCAATGTCAACATAGATACCTTTCCAAACTTCTGTGGAGGTGAATGGATTCACACAAGCAGCACAGAACCATATTTCAATGAAGAGGCTTATAAACAAGAACAAACAAAAAACCAATTGCCATACATAGTAATGGCCGAGCGTTTGAAATGGAAGAAAACACCATTATGGCACAAGAAACGCTTATCGAAAAAACTTCCCCAACAAACTTTCAACCAACTATTCCTTTCACCCAACCAATCCGTCCAGTCTGCAAATGGCCATGCAGCTCAATGTGCAACATACGCCAACAATCCTTCAAATCTTTATGACAATTCCTCTATCACTATGTGAAAGTAAAAGACACAATTAGAATTAAAACTTCAGAAACCATGGACTCCTGTCCAATGCACAACTACACTGGACTGCGAGGACATTCATTAGCCTGCATTTTGGGAACTGCTTGCAAAAGCACCTTCCACCACATCAAAATGTTTGGAACACACCATTCCACTATGCAGAATCTTCTGCATAGACTGTTCTCTTCAAAACGTCCTGCTTTATAACTGCAACATTTTAATAACATTCTCCTACATGGAACAGCCAAAGAACTTCTTCAACAAATAGAACACACCAAAAAAATATTTAGGGAAGATGACTTAAAAAATTCAGTATCTTTAGAAAATATTAGTGAAAACCTTACAATCACCAACCTTCAAACAAACACATACAAAAAATAAATAACAAACTTTAAAAACACATCTGCTGGAATGCCAAAGCAAGTATGTGTCTGTTGTTGCAGAACCTTTTATAAAAAAAGAGCACAACAATTGTAGATATGACTTACAAAATAGAGTACAATGAGGAATGCCAATAGCTCCAATTAGCTTCATATCTTACTACAGGAAATGAATACAAAATAAGTGACCCCTCAATACTTTTCATATACTGCAATACAAATACTGCCATCGTAGATATAAAAACAAAGATAAATACTACACCAAATGCTGCTTTGGTTTCCCTAGACCAGTTTCAGCAAAAGGACAGGTAAACAGCTTGATGTCTTCTGTTAGACACAGTGTGAAAAACAAATTGCCTAAAAACACATACACAATTAAACGAAACTAAGCTTCAAAGTATGTCAATGATTACAATGTAATAATTGCCCTCTTGTGGAATGCAAACATAGATATACAAAATATTGCAGGCGGTTCCACTCCTCTTGCAAGATATGTCACTGACTATCTCACCAAAGCTGAGAAAACAGAGCTAAAAGACCTTTGGGATGACATATCAGCTGACAAAACACTTTCACAAAAATTGTACAGCTTTGCATAAAACTCCTCTCCCATAGAGAATGAGAATGCTACGAAGCTGCAGACCGTTTAACAGGAACAGCCCTATATGGCAAATCTGAACACATAGTCTGGTTAAGCCTTGGTCCAGCTGCATCCAGAAAAAGAGTGCTGAAATCCAACCAAGACATAGCAATACTAGTCACAAATGATCCCAACAGTCAGCACATTGTTTAAAATAATGTATCAGACACATACTACCCAAACAGAAGCACTGCTTTGGAAAACATGTGCCTATACCACCTAGCCCAAACTACTCCTACAAAAATTATGTTGAACCAGATGAAAGAACTGGAAAATATGTTGTCTCAACTTGTGAAGGAAGCCTCATCAAACTTAGCAACCCCTGCCTAATTAACCATATAAAATTATCATTTAAAACTCCTCAACATAGAGAACTTTATTACATGGCCGTAATGCAACTTTTTAAATCATGGAGAAAAGAAGAAGAATTATTAAGTAACCATGACTCATTTGAAGCTGCATTAAATGCAAATCAAAGCAGTATAACAAATGTCAATTTCAAGCAATACAAACAAATGCTGGACAATGAACGCCAACAAGAGGAAGATGTTCAAGCACAACTAGATGAAGACACACTTCAGGGCAGTCAACCTTCTGTTACAGGAAGCCAAGAACCACTCGGAGGACCACTCATTCTAAATGAAGCAAAAATAACCATGACTGAAGTAGAAAATACAATGTATCGATATAAACAATCAGAAGAAGACTTGTCAGTGCTGAAATCACAGTTTAATGATGAGCAATTTTCCATTTACCTAGAAGTGCGTGAAGAAATTGAACATAGTTTGAAACATGAAAGTAAAACTTGTAGCTGTCAAAATTATAAACCTCTGCTCCTCTATGTAAGTGGTGAAGCTGGCTTTGGAAAAACATTCTTAATTAAAATCATCAGCAAATTCCTACAAAATTTAACAAACAACAACCTTTCAGTTGTTGTAACAACCCCACAGGTTTAGCTGCTTATAATATAGGAGGTGTTACTTTACACCGACTACAGCTCCTTCTAGTAGAACACCAAAACAAATTAGAATACTACAAACTATCAGCAGAAGCTGCCACTGAAGTATATTTCTGAAACAAATAAAAATGCGCCTAATAGATGAGGTGCACATGATTTCCAACCTTAAGTTGGCTTTAATTCACCTCAGCTTGCAAGAAGTCCTAAAACTGGACTACGAACAGCACTTTGGAGGAAAACACGTTATTGTTTTTGGAGATCTCCTACAGTTACCTCCAGTGAAAGGAGAACCTCTTTTTAAAACCTTAGGACACAAACAGTGCCGCAACACACTTGGCAGCATAGGAAATGTAAATCTCTGGAAACATTTCCAATACAGAGAACTAACTCAAAACATTTGTCAGTCTGCAGACCTCACCTATGCTAACATTTTAAAAAGCATTAGAACTGGTCTTCTTTCTAAAGACGTACGATTCATCTTAAATAGTAGACTCATCCATGAACTATAAGGCGTAATGCATCTGCTCCTGATGTCATGGAACAATTTGCACAAAAAAATTTAAATGCATGTCCTTAATGCCAACGCTAGCAAGCTGTAGTCAATTAAATGAGAAAATGTTAAAAAAAGAAATGCAACCAATATTGCATATTAGCTCCAGAGTCAAACTCGAAGTGTATGGCATGACACGCCCTATGTGCCAACAAGCAACAGCACAACGAAATAGCTTAAAAAAATGTATCTCGACCACAGCTGGATTGGCGAACATGATAACATTGTTTGTAAACTGCAGAGTAATTCTTAAAGTAACCTTGACGTAGAGCTACCTTTAGTCAATGGAGAAATTGGTACATTTGTTGGCTTCCAGACGTATCCACATGACAACAACATTCAGTTTGTCAACATCCACTTTGACAAACTTTCAGAAGTTAAAATATTCCTTCTTTTCAAAGACATGTATGTACACAGAAAACAATTCTCTCTGTCTCTTGCATATGCAGTAACTATTCACACATCGCAAGGTCTAACCCTCGATAGGCATTGATTGACATTGGCAGCACAGTCTTTAAAGAAGTGAACCCGTAGGCCCTTTAAGCGAGGTAGCACTTCATTGGAAGGATGGGGATACAGGATTAACTCTTAAACCAATAATAAGACCATCTCAGGAAGTTGGCAGAACATAGCTGTTTTATTATCAATTGTCTAAAACAGGGAGTACAACAGACATCAACGGGCGTTTGCTGAAGTCTCTCAATGTTTCACATGAAAAAATACATTTATATAGTCAAAATGTATCATCATTGACGTCATACAACAAGGCAAAGTAAGAAAAACCTAACTGGGATTGTGGTTGGTCTATGGGGAACATCTAGGTATAATTTCTATGGGGGATAGGATTATGATTGGGTCTCTATAGTCCGGTGGACAACTATGCCTACCCCTAGTGCAAGTCATCTTCATTGTCATCAAATACACAACATTTCTTTGGCTCTCAAACTATGGGGCTCTTTGTTATGTAGCCCTCTATGATTGGTTGGCACACTTTCACCCTTCTGGATTATTCCACTTGCTAGCAGCACGCAAGCTGGCACCCCAGGTGTCTGTGGGTGGACTTGACCATGCCTTCCCATCAAATCAGTCCATCATCCATCATCACTCCTGCTGTCTGCCATTTGAATTGTCTTTTTTTACTCGGCCTTGCAAAGTATCACTGTGCCTGAGAATAGAAGGGAGAGCGTGCATGTTCTTATCTTCAGTCTGAATGTAGCTTGCCCAAAGTCTATTTCAATCTACCCCATGTGACAGGAGATCGTGTTTTAGCTCCTTCTTCGCATTTAATACTATTGAATGAATACAATTTGGCACTCATAGTGTTTTTCCATTGCACCTCAACAGGAGCTTACCTCGCTTCTCACATTCATTGTATCTTCTTGAATAGATAACCAGTTTCTTAGCTGCCTCAACCCTCGACACTGGGCTAGACAAGCCTTCACAATTCTTCCTCCATCTTCAGCTGCCTTTCTCTGCTGCGCCACATTTTCAGCCTCTCTTCCACAGGGCCTTCAGATAGCAAGCCTTCCAGATTACTTAGTCACAGCATCTGTACATTTATAAAAAATGATTTGCATTTTCTTCAGTGCTCTTTGCAAGTGCAATCTTCATTCCGCACATGAAATGTTACTCGACTCTTCACTTCGTCATCAGATCCTATAAGGTCTATATACTTTCTTCCTTAGCATCTCTTCTTGGTGAGTCATCTCCGCTTCATCTGATGTCACCAGTCTCTTGCCTTTATCGCTTCACACTTCTTCATGACCCTCCTTGAAGAGACTGTCATTTCTCTTTGGGTACATCATGTAGGGCTTTCTTAATGGATACCTTGTTTTGAGGATTCTTCGTGGGTTGGGTACCATTACTGGCATTGTGCATGTCGCAATTTCCGGCTTCCAACATATAGGCAAATTAGGGGCAGGATTTCCGGTAGAGGCATTTGGCTCCTCCTTTACAGAAGGTATGAGTTATATAGCACTTTCAAATCTACGTACACTCAAAGGACTAGTCCTAGTCAATCTTGATGCAAACAAAGTCAAGGCTGACATTCCCTGCATCGTAGAGTACAACAGACTACGTGCACTCTACACACCCCTTCTAGATATGCACCCTGTTCCTCAAAAAGGTAAAGTTTTAAAAAGAAAATTAATGCAAACAGAACTTATAAAAGATCTCCCAACAATACAACCAAAGAAACAAAAACCAACTGGTGCTCCATCAAGCAGTACAACCACAAAACTATCTAGTGCAAACACAACTGCACATCCATCAGCGGATATAAAGAGAAATATTTCTTCAAAAAATCAAGTGGAGGTCCAGCAAACGACACAAAGACAGAACTCTCTGGTCCATTTAAATTTTCCAACACAACCGGTGTAAATTTCTATGCAAATTTAGCAATCAATCTTCTGTTCAATTGCCACCATTTGTTCAAAACATTTACTTGAATGGCTCAGACCAGTTGTGTTTTCAAATGCTCATCCTTCATAGAAATGCCACAAATAATCCTAACATCACTTACAGTGTCTCAGGAATAAGGCAGTTGTTGGACTACTGTACAAGAATGGTACAATTCACCATAAACACACTGAAAGAGCCACAAGAATGTCTAATGTACTCACTGCAAGTACTGGAAACCAAAAACATACCTATAAATTAAATCTTCCAAATTTCATGCATATGGAAACATACATGCACTCTCTGCAACCATGTTTCACAAGAGCACATCCCTAATGAACGTTCTGTGTATGATCTATACCAAATTGTGAATCCATTCCATTTCATAAGCTGTTGCAAAATGCAAATCATGGCATATTATGTACTTTTTGCAATTCAGACAATTGTTGCACCATGCACATAAACTCACATAGCCAATATCTGATACTAATTACTAGCTTCACACACGGGCAAGTATCTATTGGCAGGAAAACCTTCACAACCATAGGCATAATCTACCACACTGGAGCCACAACCAATGCAGGTCACTATACTGCATACATTAAAAAAAGTGGTTTGAATGCAACAACACTTCCGTTTCTCTAAAACAGAGATTACCATCAAATCTCACAAATTCCTTCTTAATATTCATTAAACCTAAATTTAATCACTGACCTGTAAAACTATCAACAGTTACAATACGCCAACAATATCTAACTGCATCCATAATACTGCAATGCTACTTTTGAATAGAAAAATAGTTAGTATACGCCAACAGGTATCTAACTGCTTCAAAAAACACCCTTCAGAACTATAAAACTACCAACAGTTACAATACTCCGACTGGTATCTAACTACATCTATACTACTGCAATGCTTCTTTTAAAATGCAAAACAGTTATAGAATACACAAACAGGTATCTAACTACTTCAAAAATACCCTTCATTACACTTCATTGTAAATACACCATCACGATTCTGTTTTCTCCAACACTACTTGCAACAACAAATACAATTATCTGTGCACATTAAACATTCCCTTCAATACTGCACACTTCAATCAAACATACTGTCAAACTTAAACTCACATAAATGTAGTCGTTTTTTTAAAATACTATATGGATATTTTTCCCAATGACCCAATGATTATGCAAACAGAAACAGCAACTTTACAGAACACACAGTAATGTTGTTCCAAGCATAGTAGTTAGAATGTTCTGATTATGAGGGTTTAACTCCTTAACTGCCATCGGTTTTTCCCCCAGTGCCAAGGCCTTTATTGGTGAATTCGGTATGTTGCCATTCAATGCCTTGTAACTTTTTGGTTACATGAGATATCTTGGCCAAATCTGGCCCCTTTTTTCCCCACATGTAATCAGTTGTAACGCCACCCAGGAAACCTAGTTTGCTGTATGGGGGTGGGAGAAAATAACCAAAAAGGAGGAACATTTGGGGGGTTTTCAAAAAATTGCAATAAAATGATGTACAAAGAAACCTGTGGTTCTTTCCTTGTAAGAGCTGGGAACAAATGGTTTGCTGTGCTGGATTCCCCAATTGCCTGGCTTTCAGGATCAGGTTGAGTGGAAATGAAAAATTATTATTTTGGTGTGGTTATCAATCGTTTTGTAAGAGGTAGGCAATTTTGGCCTTTTTTCCAATTGGACAAGTCTGGATGGAATGGAAGAAAAGGGAAGAAAGGGGTAGGAAATCTGAATTGGAGGACAGAAAGGCATACATTTCTGAAAAGTAGACAACATTTCAAGTTTAGGAAGGGGTGATTTTCACAGGTCATGCAACAACTATGTTGGGAAGAATTCCATAGTTTGGGGAAAAAGCGGGAAAATGACTGAAAAAGTTATGTGGTGGACATGGTTGGCCTGGTACGGCAATGGCTTCTATGAATTTTGAGAAAAACATTGCTCCGCTACATTCCCCCGACTCTTGCAGTTAGGAAATCACTCATTTTTTGTAATATTTCACAAAATGAGCAATACCACAAGCCAAACACTGAGCCATCCTACACAGGAGTTTTATGCTTATGGCCTGAACAGAAGTACTTAGCATGTATAAATCAGGAAAACAAATGTGGTGAGGAAGGGCAAGCATACATCTTTTGAAAGAGCTCAGGCAGACCTTTTCAAGGGTAGGCGACTTGTGCAGGTGAAAAATGTGTAGAGTGCCTAAAGCAGTGACTATACATTTACACATTTAGGAAATGAAAGGGTTGTGTGACAAATGGCAGTAGCAAATGTGTCGAAACGTTATGAAAACCATGCAAACAAAACAAATGTCATACCTTCCCACATTCCCACAGGTGTCCTGCAGAAAACGGTACCTCACATGTGTGGGTGCACCTACCTGGCCGCAAAGGGGAAAACCCAAAACACGGCTAACCCCAAGTCTTTTCACACGGGAGAATTTCAGGAATTTTGCTCAAGCGCACACCATACAGATTTGGGCCTACGGTGTGCAAGCCACCAAGGGAAATTGGGATCCCCATGCATTTCTGAAAAGAGGACGCCCGTGGGAATCCACTGTCAACATGATCCACTTCGCCCTCCAAATCCAATGAACTCTGGTGATTCTCCTGAATCTTCTTTTTCTTCTTCATCCAGGGGTCTCCTTTTTTTTGTAGAGGTATGGCCTACCCCGAAAGGAAGCCACTGTGGATACTGATAAGTAACAGCAACCCACGGGCTCCTTTTCCGGGACAAGCCCTGAGCAGGGGAAAAAAGCCAGAAGGCAGAAAACCCCCCGAAAGATGCTTCTGAGTAGATGCGTTCACAGGGACGCTAATGTGGGTGTTCGGCTGCAACGACAATCACTACGGTATTCAGATACCGTATTCTGGGCCATCAGATTGAAGGAACAATGCTAGTTATTTCCGTAGCACCAAGGAGTTCGAGACAAATGGAGCGAGGAGGGAACAGGGAGAGACCAGGGAGCGCTTGAAGCTGAGCTGCGGTGGGAAGCAGAAGCGAAAGAAGCCAGAACGGGCAAGAGAGGTAGGGAGCGAGAGAGAGACAGCAGGAGGAACCAGAAAGGGAACGGAGAAAAGAAAGAAAGTAGTGATTGCACCGCGGAAAGCAGGGAAATCAGGAGGGGTAGCGAAGGGAAAGCATAAGCCGCTCAGCGCGGAGAGAAGACAGACAGGGGTGCAGAAGGGAAAAAACACAGCGTATTCACTGGGCAGAAAGCAGCAGTTGCAATGCACGGGCCATCGGAGGGGAAGGAAGTTAAACCTCCCGACGGGGCCATGCAGCAGCAACACTAGACCGCTAAAGTGCATTGGGCAGAAACATGATGGAACACTAATGGCGCCTGAGCCGCCAGCGGTTCCAAATGCGCTGGGATGCCCGACGCATGACAGTATGCCCTCGTCCAGCGCCCACTCCTCCGGGTTTACCCGGGTGCGCTCAATGAAACAACCTGACCAACCTAGGGGCATGGACGTAGGACTGGGGCTCCCAAGAATCCCCTGAAGAAGGATAACCCTTCCAATGTACCAGATACTCCAAACGGCCCCTTCGGTAACGTGAGTCACATATTTGGGAGACCTGGTATTCTTCTGGTGTCGGAGAGGAGGGACAGGGCCAATTATGTGTATGTATGGAAGTGGAGCCCGGTTCAACTGATTTGATGAGGGAGGAGTGGAAGACCGGATGGATGCGGGACAGGCTTCTGGGCAACCTGAGGCGATAGGCTGCTGGGTTAATCTTAGAGTGTATCTCGAAGGGCCCCAAATATCGGGGAGACAGCTTGGAGGGATGTACCCACCAGGGCAAATATCTGGTAGAAAGCCAAACCCTTGACCCCACATCCCACTCTGGGCAGGCCTTGCGGAAACGATCAGTATGTGATTTGTATCTACTGCAAGCCTCCAGCAGGGCTTTGTTAGCCATCTGATGGGCTGTCGCAATGTTCTTAAGTGTGGCTTCTATGGTGGGGATGTTGGTATGGACAGGAGTGTCTAAGGGTAGTCCTTGAGGGTGCTGACCATATGTACTATAGAAAGGACTGCTACCAATGGCCGAGTGTACAGAGATGTTATAACCGAACTTTGCTGTGGGCAAGAGCACAACCCAATTGTCCTGATGTTAGTTAATATAGCAGCAGAGATACTACTCTAAAGTGGCATTGAGACGCTCAGTTTGCCTGTTGGTCTCAGGGTGGAAGCCGGACGAGAGTGCCCTTTCTATGCCCAAACAATTACAGAGAGCCGTCCAAAAACAAGACGTGTACTGGCTTCCCCTGTCAGAAATAACAGTCTCGGGCAAACCATGAAGGCAGAAGATGCCACAGATAAATGTTTCTGCCATTTTAGAGGCCAAAGGAAACCCCGACAGTGGTGAGAAATGTGCCAACTTGGAGTAAGAGTCCACGGTAACCATTATGCATGTACAACGCTAAGATTTGGGGAGGTCCACGTTAAAATATGTAGATATCTGTGACCAGGGGCTGGAAGGGACAGGGATCTGTTGTAATAAGCCATAGGGTCTTTGCATACCATTCTTGCTCCTGGCGCATACTGTGCAGGCCTTACAGTACCTTTCCACATCCATTGCCATGGCAGGCCAATAGAAAGAGCGTGATATTAATTTGAGGACGTTCTTCACTCCTCGATGTCCAGCTGTGACGCTGTCATGGCACCACCTTATTACCTTTTGTTGAAGGAGAGGAGTGGGGATATAAGCTTTCTGTTCGACAAACAGTAAACCTTCTATCTGTTCTACCTGGTGATTTCCTTGATGCCAAACATTCTGTGAGGCAGCTGTTGCAGTCTTGAGGTCCTGCATAAAGGAAGAGACTTGACAAACTATCTTATTCCAGGGAAACATGGGGTTTGGTGGTTGTTCAGAAAGAATGTCCAAGGAATCTCTTCGAGACAGATCATCAGCCAAAACATTCTGACTTCCGGGTATGTATGTCACAGTGAAATCATATTGGTTGAAGAAATGTGCCCACCGGACCTGTCTAGAGTTCACGCAGTCCATGTTCTGTAACACCATGAGGTTTTTGTGGTCTGTGCGGATGGTAAATGGTGGAACACCCCCTTGTAGCAAATGTCTCCAATCTTGATCGCCAACAGTTCTTTTTCTATCACGGACTAATTTGGGTTTCTAGCCATCAGAGTCTTTGACAAATAGGCTACAGGATGTTCCACCCCATTCTTTTCTTGGAGAAGGATGGTCCTTAAGGCCCCTGCGGAAGCATCAGACTCAATTATGAAGGCTTTGGATTGATCCGGCTGACATAAAATGGGAGCGGAACAAAAGAGATCTTTAAGTTTCCGTAAAGCCTGCTCAGCTTCTTCAGTCCACTGGAAGGGCTGTCTTTCCTTCTTTAATAAGCCAGTGATCAGTAATACTACTTCTGAAAACTTGGCTATAAACATTCGATAAAAGTTGCCCAAACCCAGAAACCTCTATACGTCCTTGACAGACGAAGGAGTAGGGCAGTCGAGAATGGCAGATACCTTAGATGGATCCATCTTGACTCCTTCCTGGGAAAGGATATACACCAGGTATGGAACAGTGGGGGCATTAAAAACGCACTTTTCCGGCTTAACCAGTAATTGGTTTTCCTGGAGACTCTGTAGTACCCCCTGAAGATGTCGGTTGTGTTCCTGGGTGTGCAAGAGAAGACCAAAATATCATCCGGATAAACTATGGTGTTGAGGTAGAGGATGTCTGAAAATAACCGGTCCATAAATCGTTGGAAAATAGCAGGAGAATTGATAAGACCAAAGGGCATAACCATGTATTCGTACAGTCCGTAAGGGGTTCGAAAGGCTGTCTTCCATTCATCCCCGCTACAGATATGAAGCAGATGGTACGCGCTTCTGATGTCCAGCTTGGAGAATATCGACGCCCCCTGGATGGCCTCCAGAATATCAGAAATGAGAGGCATGGGATAACGATCCCAAATGGTAACCTTATTGAGGCCGCAGTAGTCAATACATGGTCTAAGATCCGTAGCGTCCCGTTTGGGTATGAAAAAAATGATGCACCGGCTGGTGACATGGAGGGTTGAATAAGGCCATTCTGCAGATGGGCATCCAAACAGGACCTCAGGGTCTTCTTCTACACCAGGGTCAGGGCGAACATCCGATTAAAGGGAACCAGAGCGTTGGGGATCATATCTATGGCACAGTCCTCTGGGCGATGGGGAAGCAAGTCAAGGACTGTCTTGTTCACAAACACCTCCTTGTACTTCCCGAGTTCTGAGGGAATACAACAAATATCTCTGGTTTGGGCCTTGCTGGTTGGTAACACCTGAGCAGTGTCCTTAGGTTCATGAAGAAAATAGTTCAGTTGACAATACAAGGAAAGGAAGGCCAGGGAGTTCTTGCTCCAATCAATAGTGGGGTTGTGTCTCCTGAGCCAAGACACTCCAAGGATCAGAGGGAAGTGTTCGGCCCGAATGATGTCGAAGACCAGCTTCTCAGTATGTTGTCCCACTGTAATCTGCAGAACCTCCGTGGTATGGGTGACAGATCCGGAAGTTGGGGGTGTGCCGTCCACTCCTTCCCCCTTTTGATCCTCATTCCATCTGAGGCGACGTAACTGCACTTGGTCTGCCTAAAGGATGTCAATAAAGTTTCCGAACGCCCTGCAATTTATCAGAGCTGGAGCTTCGATAATTCTTTCTTGTGTGTGTATTCGCAGATTAACGACCATCAGGCGGGAGTCCTCTGAGTCATTAGGAGGAGCCACGGTAAGAGTCACATAGGGACTGATGGAGAGACCTCGGTAACCCATCCCCACTAGGTCCGAGGTCGACTGTTTCCCGATCTCCAGGGAGGAACCTCCGGACAGTTTCAGAGTAAGTGCTTATCCGAACCGCAGTACATGCATAGGCCAGATTCCCACCTGTGGCTCATTTCTTCCTGAGTTAAAGGTCCTCTGTCAGCTCCTATCTGCATCGGTTCTTCTTTAGCCGGTCGGTTCAGGGTGGGAGGAGGGGTATAGGATGGCTGAGTAGATGTGGACGGTGCTCGATTCTTTTTCCTTTCAGACTTCCGTTCTCCTAGACGATAGTCGATCTGCAACACTGTTGACAGGAGGTCTGATAGGGTTGCGGGTCAGGCCAACTAGTCCTTTATTTCTTCTTTGAGGCCCCTCCGGAATATTACATACTTAGCCTGTTCTGCCCAGCTGGCTTCAGATGCCAACCTTTTGAAAGAGGATATATACGTGAGTAAATCCATGAAGCCTTGATGGATATCTAATAATTCTTCACGGGCACCATACGAGATCTTTGAGCGTTCAAATTCCTGTTTGAGTATTGCCAAAAATAAAACGTAGTCTCGGAGGACGGGATTGTTGGCTGTAACTAATGGGGTGGCCCAGGCTAGGGCATTAACAGTCATAATCAACACCATATAGCCCACCCTGGCGTGTTCTGAAGCATAAACGTGAGGTCAGAAGGCAAAGTGAATAGTACATGCTTCAATGAACTCCTTTAGTCTTTTTGGTGATCCATTGAATTTGCCCGAGGAAAGGGCCATAAGAGGCAGGTCAGTCAGAGGAGGGTCTCTGGCTGAGACCATCTGATGGAGGACAGTGTTTTCAGCCTTTAGGTTCTGGACTTCAAGTGTCAAGCCCTGGACGGTGGCTACCAACTATTGGATCTGTTCCACCATTGCCACGCTTACGACTGGGCGTTGCAAACTGTCAACTGGATCCACTTCGCCCTCCAAATCCAAATATAACCCCTCCTCCTCACCTGAACTCTGGTGATTATCCGGAGTCTTCTTTTTCTTCTTCTTCCAGTGGGTGGGGAAGTAAGTTTTGGGCACCCAGCGGTCAGATTGGAACACTAATGTGCCCATCTGCGCCAAGGGAAGTTTGGTAAACAAAGATAAAAATTGAAAATGGTAGGCTGTACTTTAGGGGGGGCTGAGCGGCACCGTACACCGCAGGGGAATTTTGTAATGTAAAGGTAGGAGGCCCTCTCCCCCACACCAAATGGATAGGGAGGCCATCTCATTCAGCCCTCCCTGGGGTCAGATGCCCCTTCCTAGGAGCAGATAACTGCCCCCAGGGAGGGCTGCATGACATGGCCCCCAGTCCATTTTGGGTGGGGGGAGAGGGACACCACCCTTCCATAAAAGAAATTCCCTGGTGGTCTAGTTGGGGGCACTCCCACAAAAAGAAACCATTCATGTATTTGTCTCTGGGTTTTTTTGGTCCCATCCCAAGGGACAGATGGGGGCAGATGGGCACCCATCTGTCCCCGGGGGCCCTCACATGCAGACTCCATCCTTTGGGGGGCCTGCCCACACTTTCATGGTGACCCTCTCCCCCCCAAATGGATGAAAGAGCACCTCATTTACTCCTCCCTGGCGGGAGAAATCTGCCCAGGGAGGGCTACAAGGAGAGCCCCCTTTCCACTTGGGGAATGGGGGAGAGGGCCACACCCCTTTTATGTAAAAAAACAATACCTGGTGGCTAGTGGCCCCCCACCCACATCTCTATTTTCCGTGCATTTTTTTATCCCCTTCCCTTGGGGCAGATGATCACCCATCTGCCCCCAGGGGTCTCCATAGCTGTGGCCCCATGCTTTGGGGCCTCGGGGGGGAGATGGCTGCTTACCTACTAAGAAACCCCCTCTCCCCATGCATAACAAACAGATCCTGGTGGTCTAGTGGCATTGCTGTCCACGGTTCAAGCGATATGCGCCTGATTCGCGACCAGCAATGCTTTCACAAAAGGTGTCGTTGGAAAGGGGATAATCTCCCCTTTCCAACGACACCTCCCTCGATCTCTGGCTTGCAGTACAGCCGGAGATCGAGGGCGAGGGAGATGGGAACTCACCTTCTCTTTTCACTGCGGCAGCCGAAAGTGGCTGCTGCGGTGAAAATACTTTCAGTTTCATGTCGGCGTGCATTAATCCAACCCCTGGCACATAGCCCGGGGGTTGGATTACTGTTTTGAGCATAGTGCCAAAAAGGAAGAGCTATCTCGTCCTTGGCACCCAGGAGGGAATTCCAAGGACGAGATACCTTGTTCTTGGCACTTAAGAGGGTAAAAAGTACATGAATATGTGAGATTGTATGCAATGAAACATTTTAAACTATCCTACCTATGATATTATACTGTGTTTTTTTTCCCAGAGAAAGAAGCTTTCTCCTTCATTACCATGTACAACAAACTCAATCTATATCCATAATGGTACAGCAATCATAAGTATTATTTGCACTTCAATTGTATTATGTCACCATGTTACAAATACTGTATACTGCCCCTACACTATCTATAATTACTATACACATAATATTATAATGGTTGTATCCAGTGGCCAGATTCAATTTCTATACACATATTATTATAATGGTTGTGGCCAGTGGCCACAACCACCACAGCATAATTAAACCATACATAACAAGGAAACACAATACATATTGTAATAACACAACTCGCCCTGAACCTCCCACTCCCAATTCTAATGATGTCTGCAGAAATGGACCACCAAACCCTATTTTTCACCTATGAAAACATCCCCATATCATCTATATTCCTCTCCCTACCCTGAACAAGCCCTCTTTCAGTCCCCAAATGTGATTCTCAAGCTGTCCGTCCAAGACTATGTCCGCGGACTACGCGCTGTCTGCAGACTGCAGCACCACCTGTATGCTCTTTTTCCACCTATAGAAAGAGCCCCATATCATCTTTTTTCCACTTCCCAAACCTTCCCAGCTCCTCGTTCCAAAACCAACATACCCAAAATGTGTTTTCCAGACTTTCTCCCCACCGATCCATCCGCGGTCAGTTGCAGCTGTCAGCGGATCCAACATGGCGGGCGTTTCGGAAAATATGATGCACCTCATGTTTTTTATTGAACAATCGGTTGTCTCGTCCGATGTCCACAGACATCACGTCTCCCTCTGAACCAATCAGAGGCCCGTCCACAGAGGGAACAGGGAAGTGAGTCTGCAGACCAAACCCAGATATCACTAATTTTGTTGTACCTACTTTTGGGCCGTTCTAAAAGAAACTACTGGACAGATTTACACCAAATTTACAAAAGCACGCTTTTGGGACCAAGCCGCCGCTCCTGCCGCAAATTGGGTGAAAAGCTGTCCAGCGGTTTGGGCTGTAGATGTGAGAAACATTTCTTTTCCATTGTGTGTATGGAAAAAAAAGAAGTTGTTGGACCCCCCTATAACTTTGCCCCCCCCCCTTTATGAAACCTCACCAAATTCTGCCGACTCTGACAGGACTATGTTCTTTCTTTGCAATGTTTGGTAAGGATATGTCAAGGGGGGGCAAAGTTATAAGCCACCCAAAAAGTGCTGTTCCTATGGGTTGAGTGTTATTGTGTATCTGTGGTAGTGTTGTATACTTAGCTAGGTTTGTACATAGTTACACAATTTCATGGTAGAGATGCTGTAGTCATTGTGCCCATCTGCATATCAATATGTCTTAGCAATATATGATAACTATCTTGTCACTTTATGCTTTACAACGAACGCTCTAGAAGAATGGAGTTTGTGAGAACAAGGATTCTGTGGGGGGGTGTTATGCTTTGAAAAAGAAAGTGACTGTATTGGAGATGGGCAAGCATTGGGGCTGCTGACAAAATAACAATTAAGAAGAAACCTTACGGAGTTGTGTTTACCTGTGGACTTCCTATGGGTTGAGCAATTTAGCCATAACTACAGGGCCTGTGTGTGTGTGTGTGTGTGCATCACTGATTACATCACTAATTACATGTTGTATGAGAACACTGATGACATTACAAATCATATCACTGATGCCATCACTGGTGACAACATTAATTACATTGAATATACATGATTACCTCAGAAATGGAATTAGACATAACATCATTTATAAGTTATCTCATGAAAAGTTTGATTACCTTAATAACAATTTAGGCTGTGGACTTGGCCATAACAAAGGCTGGGGCCACTGGCCAGTACCAAAGACCATAGCTAGTAGTTGTTTACTGTTCATAAATACCAATGTGCATGGTTAAAATCCATGCCTAGTAGCCCATCAATGTTTTCAAATATACAGTGAGCAACATTAAAGCTATATTCAGTGGCCATAGCTAAAGGCCTTAGCTAGTGCCTATATGTTAGATTATACCATCTGCATATCTCAAAACCGTGGCCACTGACTAGTATTGTGTTGAAGACCATCGCTAGTGGCTGGTTAGTGTATATAATATACAGTGGGAACAGCCGAAGGCCATCGCTTATTGCATTTTATTTTTGGATAATATACAGTGGATATAGCCAAATGATGTACAAACTACTCAAGGTCAAAGGCCATGTCTAGTGGCCCATTATTATGTTAGAATATATAGTGGGCACAGCCAAAGATAGTGGTCACTGGCCTGTATTGTGCTAGTGTCCATGTCTAGTGCCTGACCAGTGCATAAAATATACAGTGGACACGGTTGAAAGCTGTACCACTGGTAAAGGCCAAGATCTATGGTTGGTAGCCTGTTAGTGTTTTAAAATGTTAGTTCACATGGGTGAAGGTTGTCACAACTGTCCATAACTGAAGGCCATGACTAGCCCCCATTCATGTGTTAAAATATATTTGGCCATGCACACTGACCACGGCTGAAGCCCATGCTTAAGGCCAGTTATTGTTGTAATGTAATTAGTGGTGTCACCATCGATGGCATCAGTGATGTGATTTGTAATGTCATCAGTGTTCTCATACAACATGTAATTAGTGATATCAATGATGTGATTTATGATATCAACATTGTGCTCATAGGCTGCACAGCAGGGGGCACACAGTTAAGGTGGCTTTAGCTGAATCTCACCTTAACATCCCTGCAACAGACGTTATTTCCTTGAATTTCAAGGGTTTTGTTACAATGTATTGCTCACCTTAAGGTCCCTGCAACTAAAGATTTTTCCTTGAATTTCAAAGGTTGTGTTAGTCCATACATAATTAACAGTAATAATACAGACCAACTCCTTAGACGAAAGTCTGCAATACAAAATAGCATTGACTTTTGAAAAACTAATGAACACCAGAAAAATAGCCTGAGAGAGGAAATGTTCCAAAAAATATGCTGGCAAAGTATAAAAGGTCCTCACCTTTAAAACCCAGCAATCTGTCATGAAATATTCCCTGGAATACTAAATCCCAATACGAAACAAGTGCTTGTGGTCTTGTGAGTAAGCGTCTGCACTGGGAACATGACAACCTGAGTAAAATCCTGGTACCCAAATACTTGAGCAAGCTTGCCAACCTAAAAAAAACCCAATGAGTTGCGTCCGCCCTCTGAAAAAAAGTTACGCTCTTCACCCACATGTGTCCTTTACTTGTACCCTGAAAAGCAGCCACAAACAGGGGAGAATAACTGCACCAGTGTCCAGGATTGCAAACTCTCTTGCCACATCGTGGGCAAATACCCATGACTTATTTGCCCTCTGATCATTTGACCCTCCCGCCCCCATATCCGGCTTTCAAAAATACTCTGCTTTATAAAGCTAATTTGAAAAGTGCACACATCATCGTGTCATTCAAATATATAAATCCTTATGGAACTGTGTTAGGCAAAAAGTGTAAAATTGTGGCATTATTCCCCCCATCTTGACTGTGAGACTACAAATACCAGAATACAATTCAGCAAAAGGCAAACAAATTGGGCCTCATTACAGGTTGGGCGGTCTGGAATTAACAGTGGCGGTAAACCTGCCGCCACTGTTAATTCCGGACCGCCCGATCCTGACTCCTGCAGGCGGGAGGTGATGTTCACGCCAGGTCTGACCTGGCGGGTTTAACACCGCCCGCCTGCAGGCGGACGTGGAAACACCAGCCCCATCACAAGATGGTGCCCGTGTTTCTACTTCCCCATTCCCATTGAGTCCTGTGGGACTCAATGGGAATGGGGATTTACCGAATTCCGCCTCCGGAATCCCCGGGACACCAGGGTCGTAATGCCCTGGTATTTCTGGGAGCCATGGAGGAGGAATGGTAATACGAGCCGGGCAGTAACCAGGCAGTTTTACCGCCTCGGTTACCCCCAGACTCGTAATGAGGCCCATTGTCTCTTAGGGCAAAACTTTCAAGGACTGACAGTATCATGGTTCAAAATAATTAATGCAGATGCGGTATGCTATGAGATATTTAAAACTTTGAAAACTCACAATGTTTTTAGGCAATGCGCAGTGAGATAAAATTATTTGCCATGGAACACACACTTTGGTTAAGCAGCGTTCTCCAAGAGGTACACCCCTTTTCGGTGCCATCATTTTGGCATGGCCCGATTTGGCATGGCCACCCTTTTCGGCGCACCCTTTTCAGCAAGAAAGCCATTCCGGCGCTGGTATTTTGGCATGAGGGAAGTCTGGACGTGGCTGACATTGCAGCCACCTCTAAATGACCTCATGCTAAATAAGATCACAGGACTGCACTGCAACAAACCTCGCCACCTCCAACGTGCGTTGCTTTTCTTTTAAATTAAATTAGTTAAATAAAAAAAGACATACAGCCTTGAGTTCAAGGTCCAGCAGTTAGCCACTAGGACACAATCGCTTAGTGCTACATGGGGCATACATTTCATACTTAAACTATAATTTAATATGTTCAATGATAAAAGGTTAGTTATGAAACTTGTGAGAATCTAACCAATTACATCATTGCAACATTATGGTTAAGTGCTATGCCTCGAACTCCTTAAGGCCAGGGTTCTCTGATAGCAGTGTTCAGCATAAATGTCATGTTTTAATTACATTTTTTCTGTTTTGAAAAATGCGGATGCCATGTGTTATGAGATATTTAAAACTAAGCAAGCACACAGCATTCAGGACCGTGGACTGTCTGCCATCCATGCAATAACGGGGACCGACCCTGCTTAGTTTCAAAGCGAGGAAGGAGTCAGCAGTAAATGTTCTCCCCCGACGTCACTGTAGTTTTAAAAATATCTTTAAAAATGTAAAAGCCGGTACCGAACTATAAATACCAGTGGCTATCTGTATTCCGCTGCAACCTCAGAAATAGCTGCGAATATCGGCAAAACAGCTGGAAGAAAAAATGCTTCCCTGACCCCCAAGGTCCTCCTCATCTGTTCTAGCTCCCCTCACCCCCCAGACGGCCTCCTCATCTCCCCTCCCCCTCTCCCTTTCAACCCAGAGCACACGCTATATCTGTGATGCAGTTTGCTCTCAGATGTCGGGGCAACAGAAAGCTTTGTGTTGCAAACTCAGTCCCTGGACCCCTCCCAAATTTCACTCATTCTAGCCATCCCCCCACCTCTACTCTTTTGCATTTGTATGTTTTTGGACCTGTAAATTGCTTTTTACTGCATAACCTCCGATTTAGCCTCGAATATCTCTCGCATTGAGAAAAAACAAAATGGCAGTTGTTTCATTTCTGAAAATCATGATCCTGCCATGAACCATGGGAGATATAATTATAGTTTTTGGAGAAGGGGCACCCCCTTCTCTGTGAAATTTTAAAATAACCACAGCACGGAAAAGCTTCAAAGCATGCATGGCGTGCGAGTCAATGCTTCATGCCCAAGTTGTTTCGGACCTGATTCAAATCCGTCCAGAAGTTTGTGCTGTGCGCTTTGGGAAAAAATGTACCTTTTTGTCTATGGAAAATTGAATGGAAAGTAGGCGCACATTTGTGAAAATAAAATGTTGACGCTTAATAACTTTTTGATTTTTATATAAATCTTTACAAAACTTTACAATGTGGTGGGGCCCACAGACTTTTAATCACTTTTCGGCCAAATCCGCTACTCGATCAAAACTTATTAACAATAGAATTTTGAGGGGTTCCTATGTGCCTCCGACATACCTTAACTGTAGGGGGGCTATCGCCACCCTATAATATATTTATATATATATAAATATATAGTGCAATATTCCATTTGAGCCAAGTCAGCAGGGCATTGTGGGTATGAAGCCTGTTTGCTCCAGGAAATTGCCTTTATCATAGAGCGAAGTGATACTTTACACGAAGCTTAATCAGCCCAAGACAGACATTTCTCAAGACTGCAGACGACTGTGAACCTGGGTTCACTCTTATTAGGGATCATCAATGTGGTATAGTCTGACAGACTTGTGGTTGGAGTGTTGTGGCATGTACCCACAATACCTTGCTGATCTAGCTCTGAACTGAAGGTGTACTTCCAACGATGTTTACTATGTGTGACTTAGCTCAAATGGAATTTTGCGCTTTCACACTATCAGATGGAACTTTTTTTTTTCAAGCCATTTTAACCCACCATAATTTAGCTGGTATAAATACACATTTATATATATATATCATTGAACAGCGCAGCCTGGCCTTGGCCCGTGCTACCAATATAAAGGCAAAGGAGGTGTACTATTAACTTTGTAACTGTTTTACCTTTATAAATGAAACACTAGGGTTGTGGAACCAATGTAGGCATAGAATATAAATGCCTTTGCACTTCCTTGTACTTCTTCTCGCCAGCATCGGACTTCAACACAGTGATGTACAAAGGGCTTAAAGTAGGCCAGAGCTAGCCAGGGCTCAGCCCTAGCAGTATCCAAGTATTGCCCATGAGTGGCTGTATTCTTTGCCAGTAGATATCACCGTCAGTAATGTTTAGAATCCCATCATATTTTAAACCAGGATTTTTGCCCTTTCATTGCACATATGTAAACTTGATTGGCTCTGTTCTGCCACTCCTTTAATTACGCAGGTCACTCATGTTTTAAGGCTATATTAGCTACTTGGGGTTTGAGGCTGAGTGAGATCTTTTAAGGCCCCACCCCCAAATATTGCATCACGACGCATTAGAGCCTCCCCTCAATTTACAGCACTGGATGTACACCAATCTTTTGTACCTTTACCATGGATGAGAGTGCACTATCTATCAGCCTTTGTAACGCCCTTCAAAGGTGTCAGGCTGAATGCAGTCAGACTAGTTCAAGTTGTACCCAGACACTTTTGAAGTCGTGATTAATGGACTAATCAAATGCGAATAGCTTGACAGGACACTGTGTACTAGTGAACCTGTGATATCCACTGCCCATGTCGCAAGAAACTGGGGGCATTGAGCTGAAGCGGGCAACACATCAAGGCACGCAGAGGACCTGCAATGTTATTATCCTGAGCTACTTCATGTGTTCCTCCTCCTTTGCCCATTTCCTTCATCCAGCGTCAAATTAAAACAATATGGTTAGATGACGCAAACGAGGGCATTCACTTAAAATCTACAATTTTTCCACATTGTCCATGTTGCCTTCCTGGTTTGGAATGGCAGGATTGCAAACTAATAAGTGATGTGGTGTTTACCCAGAAACCAAAGGCAACAAGCATTGCCATGCTTCAATGGAAGATATGTGCCTTTTAGTGGACGCAAATGTTGTAGTATTTCTCTGAAAAGCTTTTGAGATTTCCATGCAAAGGACGTGAGTTTCCTGGAACCACCAACTGCACTTTGACAATGATTTGCAGACTATTTGCAGCAAACTTGTTTATGGGTGGGCAAACGGAGCACGTGCCCCGTGCCCCCACCTTTGGGGCGGGGTCCACCTGCTGCCCAACTTGGAGGCACGGTGGAGTGCCACTGCTTGGTGTGTGGCCAGGTCATGAGGCCAGAAAACACCCTTCCTTCCTTCCTTCCTTCCTTCCTTCCTTCCTTCCTTCCTTCCTTCCTTCCTTCCTTCCTTCCTTCCTTCCTTCCTTCCTTCCTTCCTTCCTTCCTTCCTTCCTTCCTTCCTTCCTTCCTTCCTTCCTTCCTTCCTTCCTTCCTTCCTTCCTTCCTTCCTTCCTTCCTTCCTTCCTTCCTTCCTTCCTTCCTTCCTTCCTTCCTTCCTTCCTTCCTTCCTTCCTTCCTTCCTTCCTTCCTTCCTTCCTTCCTTCCTTCCTTCCTTCCTTCCTTCCTTCCTTCCTTCCTTCCTTCCTTCCTTCCTTCCTCCCTCCCTCCCTCCCTCCCTCCCTCCCTCCCTTCCTTCCTTCCTTCGTTCCTCCCTCCTTTCTCTCATTTGCACCATCATGTAGACACTGAGAAGAGCATATTCTGTGTGCGTGCGTGCCTGCAGGTACATTAGATATGCAAAAAAGCTCTGGCAATGACAACAGTTTGGCTTTTTGTGTAGGCATGGGAAAGGCACTTGCCAGGCACTGCATAGTGGTATTAATTGGACATTGAAGGAAGTAGGTGCAAAATGGTGCGAGTACCTGGCCATCTAATAGCAGTGGCTGGCAAATGCCTAATACTCCGACACACACCAAAACTGTTGTCTTCGTTAATGCTTGTTTTAAACAGGACTTCAATGAAGGACAGGCAGAGTGCTTATAAATTGAGTTGCTGAAGGCAGACCTGGTTGACATTTTTATTACACCAGTAGCATGTTTACAACTCCAATTAAGTCATTAACTCTCAGAAGACTGCTTTGAAAAAATACTGGCAGGCACTTTGAAAGCAATGTTTTATGGTAAGGCTTGATTAAAGTGATCAGAAAGAGTTCTGATGAGGAGGTGTTTTGCGAGAGGAGGGGTAAGAAATGGGTAGGAGTGGCCATCGGGATTACCATACCCATGTGCAGACAATGGGTGGGCAAATACCCAAACAACACCTACAAGCTTTGTGTCCCTCCTCATGTGCCATTTCTCCATAGCTGTACTAATGTGCCGCCTAACAGCCCAAACTAAAAATCAGTAATTATGATTGACATAGAGGTGCTCACACTGCCTGATGTCTCCAATTCCTCCTTGCAGTGAGCCAATCATTTGTCACTGTTCTCTCTGCCTTCCCTGACTGCGAGGTGTGGCCATGGGTACAAAAACGAGTGAGCGTGACTGTGCAAGCCTCAGAGCCATGCAGCACGATGGCCCATGCTTTGAGCGGCATGCCCTGCCTTATATCCTGATTCCTGCCTGCCTCAGATGCTTCCCCTCCTCCCGTACGGGTGGCACACTGCAGCAGCTTGCCTGAAGCGGCTGTTCAGCCTCTGCGCCTCTGCCCTCTGTGAAGGCATCATGAAGCAGGCACAGATAACAGGTTCAAGTTTGGTTCTTAAAAGGCTTTATTAAATTAAAAGTCAGGGTGGAGTAAGGCCACTGGCGTAACAGGGGGCCCCGCCAGCACATGTTGTGTGGGGGGGCCCCCGGATAAAAAAAAGATTTGTTTTTTTTCTTCAAATTATTTTTTTTTCTTTTTCAGTTTACAGTTTTCAGTTGTAACAGAAACCATTTCTTTATGAAGGCAGTGACTACAAAAAGAAATGTTCTTTTTGATGTCCGAGGGCTCCGCCCCCCCATGGCATGGCTGACCCTAGGCTGGAGGCCTCCATGTCATGGGTGGGGGGAGCCCTATGACTGAAAAAATAAATAGTTTATTTTTGAAGTCACTCTGCCTTCTCAAAGAAATTACTGCCGTTATGGTTCGGTCCTTAACAGAAATAATTTCTTTATGAAGTCAGAGTGACTTCAAAAAGAAACAATGGGTCTCATTACGGGTCTGGCGGTAACCGTGCCGGTGCTACCGGCAGGTTGCCGCCGGACCCGTAATGATTTACCGGTGCCCGACTTCCCGGGAACACAGGGAGATTACAAGCCAGTCGGTCCGGGAAGTCAGGCGCCGGCAAATGATAAGTCCCCATTTCCATTGGACTCTATGGGAATGGGGTCCACGGAAGCACCGGCACCATTAATAACGGTGCCGGTGCTTCCATGAAAACTCTGCGGGTGGGTGTCGTTCCGCCTGGCAGGTCTGGTCTAACCTGCCGGGCGGGATAGCAACCGCCCGCAGAGCTGTAATATACCGGTCAGGAGACAACGGTGCCGGTAAGCTTACCGGCACCGTTGTTTCCTGACCGGCATAGTTGTAATGAGGCCCAATTATTTGGGAAGTATTAGGGCTCCCCTCAATGTCATGACGTGTGTGTATGTGTGTGTGTGTGTGTGAGTGTATGGTGAAAGGCTGCACAATTAAATGTATAGGTGGCTGCCTGTGTGAGTGTATGGTGAAAGGGTGCACACTTTAATGTACGGGTGGCTGCCTGGGTGTGCCTGTATGGTAAAAGGGTGCACACTTAAATGTATAGGTTGCTGCCTGTGTGAGCATATGGTGAAAGAGTGCACACTTAAATGTATGGGTGGGTGCATGGTAGTGTGTCCCTGTATGGTGAAAGAATGCACAATAAAATATATGGATGGCTGGGTGCGCATGTGTGTATATGGTGAATGGTGTGAGTGCTTGCGTTCAGGGGCTCAACAAATCTACATTTCGGGGGGCTAACCCTTCAAATGTTGGGAGAGGCACTAACGTCATGGGTGGTGAGGGAGGGGCAAACTTATTTGTTTGGGGCATCTCATTTCTTTACACATTTTAATGAGACTATTCTAGTGCAGCTTCAATGTTACAAGCAGTTAACTCTCTCCTTTAAGTTTGAAAGCACCCACTTATGGACTGCTGTGAGAATGAGTGATCTCCTGCTGGCTCCCTACCCTTCCAATCACTCCGCTGGCATGCAAGTATTAAACCCACATCACGATTTCAATTGCCTAAAAAATGTGGCATTTGAATGCAGGTGCTAACGGTGAAATGCTTTATGTTAGTAATTGCTGGGCTCTTGTTAAGAGCAAAACCCAGGTGCCATTTAACATCTGTGTTCTGTTCTGTCTGCCAACTGCTGTGAAGGTCGACCAGGTTGAGTCATCATAGCCCAAAATTTCAGGGGGAAGGGGGACGGAGTGCTGAATCCCAGTAAACTCAATGGTGTTGCACCAATACTTCTGTTTAATGCCTTGAGTACTCATTACTCCTAGCCCTATTCTTCCTCGTCCCAGTGTGTATGAGACAGCACTTGTGTAAGAGGCAGAGTGCCTTATACACAAGTACTGGGATGAGGTAGAGGTCCATGGAGGTAATGCCTGTCTAGCTACCTGTAATCATCATTACTCCTAGTCCCACTTTTCCTCATCCCAGTACTTACCTATGAGGCAAAGAGCCTCATCCATAAGCTCTGGGACAAGGAAGAGGGACGTGGAGGTAATTCTGGGCCCAGAAGTTGAGTTTGGAGGTTGGGGTAGGGTTGGGAGGTAGAGGGGATGTGTGGGGGGGGTGCCGGTTTGTGCAACAAATCATAAAGGCTGCCCATGTCCAGGCTAATCAGACATGATATGTAGTATTAGTGGCTAGAGAGGCATTTTGGTGTAGCCAGTCTAGTCATTCCTCAGTTTGGTATGACATTTTTTTAACAGGGCATTTCTAATAAAGCAGTCCTGCTAAGTGAATTGCCTGGCTAGACTGCCATTTGGGTGCTGCTAGTCTAGCCGCTTCTTACTGCGGCTTTGTATATTTTTCTGTGCATCTGTGATCAAATGATATGATATGTCATTTATAATGCGCGTGTACACGTGTTTCTAGGCGCAACAAGACAAGGGCGGGAAAATAGAGGGAGGACAAGACAAACAATCTTACTAGGCCTTGTGTCCTTAAGATCGTGCAATTGCAAGAACGAGAAGTGCAAGGGGAAAGCGAGGGGTAAGTGCAAGGGAGAGGAGAGGAAAAAACAGGGCAGAAATGTTCTGAGTAAGTGCAGCGCGGCTCTGGGTAGTGCAAGGAGAACAAGGGACTGTAGGGTTACAGTTACAGCCCCTAAGTGCGTGGTAGGCCCAGAGGCAGTGCAAGGGTGACTGATCAAGAAAGAGTCTGGACTCAGTGAGACTCTGAGGGTAGCCAAGCAACCAGTCGGTACAGCAGATAGGTAGGTCAGGAAGGCCAGCAGGGGAGGGGGAGAGAGAAAGCAGAAGAGAAGAGGAAAGGTTTGAGCTGCTCCCAGAACTTCAGGTGGTCCGGCTCAGGTTTGAGAGGGGCAGGGAGGCTATTCCAGAGGGAGGTGCCTGCAGAGGAGAGAGATCTACCACCCACTCTCTGCCTGGAAAAGTGTTTAACCCTTAGAGAGTTGTAGGTAACAGAGGAAAGGGCTTGAGAAGGAAGATATTTTGGAAGAGCGCGTTGATGTAGTGTAGGCGCCAGGCCCAGAAAGCCTTGTGGACAATGCAAAGGGTCTTGAACTTGATCCTTGCAGCAACTGGGAGCCAGTGGAGATCTTTCAGAGCTAGAGAGATGCGATTCCCTAGGCTTGAGGCCAAGGATATGTCTCGCAGTCCTGTTCTGGATTAGTTGCAGAGGGTGGAGAGTAGAGGAAGGCAGATTGAGAAAGAGGAGATGTGAGGAGAGAACCAGAGAGTGGAGTCAAAGATGGCGCCAAGGTTGTTTGCCTCACAGAATGTTAAAGGAAGAGGACCCAAGGCGGACGGCCAGAGTGAGAGAGGGAAAGCAGGGGCAGGAGTCCAAATTAGAAGGATCTCCATCTTACTGACATTAAGGCAGAGATCATTAGAGGCACACCAATCCTGAATCGCAGATCGACAGTCAGGAATGAGCGAGAGAGGAGAAGAGTCTGAGGGGAGCCTGAGGAAAGCAGAGTGTCATCCGCATAACACTGAAAGTTAGAGGCAAAGATAGAGATCAGGTGGGCCAAAGGGGCCAAGTAGAGGTTGAAAAACCAGGGTGAGAGGATGGAGCAGAGAGAAAGGGGCCAAGTTGGACCTGGGAACAGGAAGAAGGTCAGCCACTCAAGGGCCTGATCCGTGATGCCCATGTTCTCATGGAGTCGATTGATCAGGATTGATCAGCATGGCGTGGTTGACCGTGTCGAAAGAAGAGGAAAGATCAAGGAGGATGAGGACAGAAGAAATGCTGGAATCAAGGTTAGAGAGCAAATATTCACAGGTGTTCAGGAGAGTAGTTTCCGTGACTCTGGCAGCTCTGAAGCCAGACTGAAGGTCATGGAGCACAACCAACAGATTCCGTGTGGAGAGTAAGCTGGGAGATGGACAGCTTTTCCAACAGTTTGCCCAGGAAAGGGGTGATGGAGATTGGGCGATAGATTGCCAGGCAGGCAGTTTCGGCAGACAGCTTCTTGAGGAGTGGATGCATAAGGGAGTGCTTTAGGGGAGAGGGGAACGTACCAGTGGTGGAAGTGTGATTACAGAAATCGGCCATGGCTGGAGCGAGGGTGTGTGCATTAAAACACATATTTATATCGTTCTGCTAGTGGGTATTGCACAAGCGTAATGATCTATGGCGGCCAAGAGTGTGGCGCGACCCGTGATTTGTTGTTGAGTTGGGGGGCCCCCCTCAGCATGGCTCGCAGGGGGGCCCCCACATTTTGTGTTACGCCACTGAGTAAGGCCTAACTTGCCATATGCAAAGGTGGGGTTTCCTACCTATAGGAAACTAAGGATAGTCTGTGTCAGGAAGTCCAAATCAAATGTCTGTCTGTGTCCAAAGACTATACTTGCCCTCACTACTAAATGTATAGGGATGTCGGCATCAAAAGGAATCGTTTTAAAACTAAAGTTCAGAGCTTCTTCCTGCTCTTGGCTTGTAAGCAGCTTCCTCTTTCCCATGTACAAAATAGTTCACAAGATACTGGGGTTCCCTTCCCCAAGAGTTAAAATCTTCCAGCTTTCTCAAAACAATACAGAATACAGATTCACAGCTCTTTTCCTATTGTTTCTTTTCACAAGTTCACATAGGCAGTTCAATATTTTAGATTCAAAAGCACATAAAAGGTTGCCACAAAACATAAACCTCTTGATGGATACTTACAATGGCTTCTCCATATAGGGCCCTCGGTCTAGGCGCAGTTGTCAGATCACAACGACTACCCGTTACAGGTCACGAAACCAATGGCACTTACTTGGTTTCACCAGGCTCTTGCCAATGTTTCCTTATACCGTGCCGGTCCTTTACATCTTTTGCCTTTGGCCAATAATTGTTTTCTCCTACTATAACCTTCTGGGTGTTATCTTGACTTTGCTGATATTGTGTTTCACAAAATACAGTTTGTGGCATCTTTTAATTTTACAACCTTTCTTTCACTCCACTCACGAGTGTGCAAAAGTTGCTTTTGTACGTTCAGCATTCAAAAGTGTTTATAAAGACTTTCAGTTTGTTTGTTATACAAAAGTACCTGAAATGGTTCTGTTTAGTATTCAATAATTAATTTAATTTCGTTTTTTATTCAGAAGTGCTTGTCATTGCTTTGTGTGATATTCAAAAGCCCTTGTAAAGGTTTTAATTGTGTTCGTCAATCGAAAGCATGCTCACTGCATATTCGCCTGCCAGCCCGGTGTCTCCCACACTCAATGGTCGGATCTTACAGTTTTGTGAGGTCACTGTCGCCATGGGTATCTGCTTTCCCATGTGTTACCTCATCTTCCTTTCACAGCGGCTCTTTGTGGCGCGGCTCCCCATCGATGCCCCACCTACACTTCAGGATTCCTGTGACCGATTCGCTCTGTCATGCAGATCTCTCTCTCACGGACTGCTACCGGTGTCCAGCATACCTTTGCTTTGCTTTCTGCTACATAAACTCTGCATCTGCACATGGGTCTCGAGCGCTCCTCTTGTCACACTGGTGACCTGCAGTTGATTTCGCAGCTGCTGCCTTGGCCTCCACAGCTGACTCGGCCTCCACAGCTGACTCAATTTCCCTCTTGATTCTGGCTTTTAAAGTTCCCGCCTCCATGAGTATTCCAAAAAGGACTGGACCGCTCACCATTAAAGCGGTAACCCTGCTTTACTTGTGTTGTCCCCCTCCTCATATTAGTACGTGGTTGGGGTTGATATGTTTCTGCATTAATAAAATAAGGATGTGCGGCTCTAGTTATCCTCTTCTTTGCACCTTTACTGTGAGAAACCATAGGGTGTCTCACCCGCTAGTCCCTGGGGATCTCTCTCTCAGGGGGCCAGGGCATGGTAATTGCCTTTGGATCCAGACCCTGGAGGTGGACCAGTGAGGAAGGATTACCTGGGTGAGGATGTGAAGACTGTAGGGGGTTTTGGCCCCTCTTGGCCTTGCTACGTAGCCCCACAAACCTGTGGGTGGACTGTGACCCGTTGTGGTTGCACAAGTGCCGGTTGTTGTCCCATAACTCCCTTTCGTGCTGTAGTGCAGGGCTTTTATAGCGACGCGTGTGGCATCCTTTTCTAATGGTGGGAGAGGGACAGGGGTCTTCTTACCGGTGTTGCGTGCGACCTCCCTGTTCCCTCTGCACGGCTGGGTAGCAGCACACACTGGCTGTTCGTGGTGGCCTCTTTGCTGACACTGGGAGTTCTGCATTCCATCGCAGTGTCGGTGGGCTCATACTCTCTTTGCTTCTTTCCACGTAGTGGGCCTCCTACGCGGCGTCCTTCCCACTGATGTGCTGCTGGGTGTACACCTTCCGTTCCGCTGCTGCTGCTCTTCTCGGAGGCACTGCACAGATGGTGATTTTGCCCGCTGGAACTCTGTTCGGCGCACTCGGCCCACTGTCTTTCTGCTGGGCACACTGGATCTCTGCAGGGCGCGCTCAACCCGCCCTCTACCTGCTGGGTGCGTCCATCCCTCCTCACTACTGCTGGGAACGTCCGTCCCTCCTCACTACTGCTGGGCACATCTGTCCCTCCTCAATACTGCTGGGCACACAGTCTTATCTTCCACATGCTGTGGGTTAACAATGGCCTCGTCGCCAGTTGTTGGCCTTGCTACGTAGCCCCACAAGGATCTCTCGGGAGCCACGTTTCACATAACCTTTCTTTATTCCGTTCCATACAGAACTAACTCTTCCCTTTCTTGGTCCCTCCCTTTCTCCCACCTCCCGCTCCCTCTTCCATAGTCTCGAGTACCTTTTCCTCTGCTCTCATTCCCTCATAACAGAGAGTATCTGTACTCCTGCTCCCTATATGGCAGAGTCAAAGCACAGAGTACCCAGCCAAGGTTCTCCATTTGGTAGTTGTGGACAAGCAACCAATGCTTAAGCTCTTTGGAGGTGATGCAGGCTGGTTCTTAAGTACAGTGTAGTTCCCAAGCCCCCACAAAGGAATATCCACACACTATTTTAGTGATAACACAATCTTTATATAAATAAGGCTTTAATTATGTACACATACAATAACACACTTTGTGCTCAGGCAATGTAAAATGATAAATATATACAGCCTCTATGTGGTACCACAATTACTCTTTCATTGCATTAAAATGCATCAACTGTAGACAGTTTCAAAATGAACCAACAGTAGACTTGAGGGGGAAAACAAGCTGGTTAAACAATTGACAGAATACTGGCCCTGTTACATAGATACAGTTCTGTGTGAGGATCCCTCCACCTGGGCAACTTGTAAATAAGATAATAAACAAGCCCAGTCCAGATATTGCTTTTCAGAGTCTTATTTCCTACTATAACGGTTCTACTACCCCAATGTACCTGGTTTAGTAGAGTTTGAAATCGGGTTGTCGATGGATCCTTCTTGAGTGAACTCCCTTTAAGGCAGGAGCCACGGATCGTTGAGATCCCTCAAAGAAAAGGGCGAACAATGGCGTTGAGGCAGCAGATTTGGTCTTGACAGTGCTCACCGACGATCGGTCATGGACATCCTGTGAAGATGAGGCATGTGGTGCACCTTGACGATGATAGTTTGTTGCCGCAAAAAGTCAATGAAGAATGTAGGCCCAGCAAGGGGGTCGAGCTGTCAGCGTCTGGCGTTGGCGAACCGGACACCACCACGGCTGGCTTTTGGATCTTTGTTGGCGTTTTTCAGGATTTCGGGTGGCGGGAAACCCACCGATGGATTCTCCTCAGTTCACCGGCGAACTTGACTTTCTCCGGTGGGACAAAGCGGTCGATGGTGATGAGCAAGGCAGTCCTTGATTCAAATGTCTTAGGCAATGGAGCACTGCGGCTGCGGTCAGCGACAGTGATGGACATCAATGTCCAGGCGCTTCACTTCGGATTCCTCAGTGGTCCCCTTCTCCGGTTGGCAGCCTTTCGAGGGTCTGACTTCCATGGAGCTTTGGCAAAGATTAGCTGGTGCACAATGGTCCCTCGCAGCTCAGGAAGAGGTCTCCTAGCCAGGTCCTCACTTGGATCACTTCTTGAAGACACAACAGCTTTCAGTTGGTAGAGGAATGCAGCAGCAACTTTTCTCATCTTGCTGGGCTTCAAGGTTAAGCATCAAGTTTCGACTTCATCTTCTGAATAATGTCCATCAGTGAGAAGTCCCCAGATATACTCTCATTCACTCTGCTGGGTCACACTCAGGCGACCAATCATTCAGAAGGGCATTAATGCAGGCAGGCAGCCAATCAGGCTCACAGTGCATTCAGGCCATTCTTCTCCTTACAGACACTCACAACAAGGAATGTGCATTGGGACAAGTACACAGCCATTCAGCACTCTACACTGAATTCATACAAATTTCGGGCAGGGCTGTCTCAGTTTGTTTGTTTCATACCTTAAACCAGATACCCATAACAGGAAATGTATATTGGTCACACACTCCATTCACCCAGGTCCCACCCCAAGGGCGTACCCACAACATACAGTCATTGGGAAGGCTCCAGTCAGTGTGGCCTGGACTTCCCCACAATGCTATATATGGATCTTCCACTCAACAGTCAGTCAGGGGAAGAGACAGAGTCAGGGCTTCCCAGGACTTTGGCAAAATAAGGGAACAGGCAATAGAAAGCAAGAGGCCACAGGGGCCATCTTGTCTCCAATCAGGAATCAACTGATTCCAATGGCAAGGCATGGGCATCCCGAAATGGAGGATACTCAGAGCACCTGTCGAATTCATCATAGAGCTGCCATCTGCCCATACTCTGCTCTGTGGGCCACACACAGGTGCCCGGAAACATACACTAGGGGTACAGGGATGCACCCCCACCCATGGTTGCCAGAAGGATATCCCAAGGGCCGGTACACCAAACCAAAAAGAGGAAGAGCTGCACTGCCAAGAGTCCCACATGGACTCAGCAGAAAATAACACAGAACACACATGATAAAAGGACTACAGGACAAGGACATAGAAGCCCTGTCCCTCCAATGCATTTCCAGCATCACAGAGGGGTATTCAGGGAGTGGGGGTGAGACAGCCATAGGTGAGACGCAGCACTCCCCCCTTTTTTGTTCACCTAACGCATCCTTTTTTTTGGATTCTCTGAGGTCCCAACTTCCCCCCCTTTTTACACAAAAACTGGGCAGAGGAAGAGGGTGACTGAGAGTAACAAGACTAAGTCTGTCCCATTAATCGGGTCAGATAAAGTCAGGCACTTCAATTTAAGTTCATACACCTGACACCAATCAGCTATTCTCGTATGGATAAAAGGCAGAACCTAGAGACACACTCTGAGAAAACCTACCGGAGCAGATCGACGGACCAAGGGATGAGAGCAGCAGGTTGAAAACCCCAAGGTGGTGGATCTGCCACTACCCACTCCCAGGGCATGTCAGAAGTGACCTTTGCCATGGACCAGGACCTACCACTCTGTGCAAGAATCTCCTGAAGCTGGGAGAGTAGACACTGAACAGAAACATTTTGTCCTCAAGTCCCCCTGAGAGGGCTTCACAGCAGCCGGAAGGCCAGACCAGTCGAAGCTCTCGGTTCTACCGAACTGGTCGCTCCATGTTCAATGCACCATGAACGAGAGGGAATGCACCGGTGCTGGCTTTTACGCTCCACCGCCAAGTCGGACTATTACTTGCACTTCAAACCAGCTCGACGCTGCCTCATGCCCAAACTAAGTCTGTCACCTGTTAGGCCCGAATCCACTGCTTGATGCCGGGACCCGATCCAAATCACTGCTGAGTCACACGCCGACTCTGACCAGGGGTTACAACCATGGCAAGCCCCATTTAGCCCTGGAATGGCTGCTTCATCGATGTGCACATCGACACCCCCAAAGTCACCACTTTGACGACGATTACCTGCTGACCCAAAGTGCTGGAGCATCACTTATTGACCCCTCCCAGCAGCTAAAGCCCGACTCAGCCTGTCTTAACTGCGAAGCAATCCTGGGACCGCCCTGACCTGTGTCATTGAGAGCCCCGCTTTGCTGCACAGAGCGACGACATTCATCCCTACTTGGCGCCCACCAAGAGCTGAATCCAGGTACTGTTGACTGTGAACTACCCCCTCGGTCCACTTCGGCACGAGAAACTGGTAAGGTCACGATTGCACACATTTTTAACCTCAACATATTCTTGTTGGGGCTACTAATTCACCTACCACCCCTGGAACCATGCCCAGAGGCCTACTTTCCTCTGTCTGTCGCATCTTCCATGTTCTTCCTCCAGGGTGGGGTTTTGTACAGTACCTACCAGAGCCGGGCCAAGTCGGGCTTTAGCTGCTTGGAGGGGTTAATGAGCGAACTCCTTTTTGTTGTAGGTGGTGTGTTTAATTTAGGTATACATATTTGTACAGAACTGTGATTGGACATTCCCTTTATTTTGGACTGTGATCCTGTGTGGTTTGGGTCACTACTGGTTTACCTTCCCACCCCTCTTAATATTATAGCCTTCTCTTGGCCCACGTTACCACAAACATCGAAGGAGGTATATCTCTTAACTGTCCCTGTTTTACCTTCATGATTGAAGCAAGATTTAATTATTTGGCAGTGTTAAGATTGAGTCTCGAATGGTTCAAGAAGTAGAATTTTCTGACATACTTAATTATTTAGCAATATGCAAATCTAGAAGGAAATATGTAGTTTAATCTTGGCAGTGTTGCATGTACATCGGTCTTGGGCAGTAGAAAGCATATACTGAGTGGGTGCTTCTCATCTCAATCTTTCTGTGACTACTTGAATTTGTTTATCTGCTGTGTGGTCATGAGCTGAAATGGTAAGTGAATGTGCATGTTTGTGACATGCCTTTTTGTTTTCTCTGCTGCCTAGACAGGTCATGTTTTTGCCAGGGCATGTCATTTGGAAACATTCATACAGAAAACACTGGTGAGGTTGAACTGTTAGGTTATCATTGAATTACAAAAATACTTGCTTAAAAATAATTTTCTTTCAAAATGAATATATTATTCGAAAAACAAAGTGAAAATGTCTTCAATATAGCATCCTCTTGGGGAAAAAGGTCACAGAGATGTCCAATGTTTATATGTTATTAATCCATTTCAGGCCAGTTTCTGTTGAATTTGACTCGAGGAATGTAATCCGTTAATTTGGGGGGGGGGTGAAATAGGTTTCAGGGGGAGTGGGAGGAAGGCCTGGGTTCCAGGGGGGAAGTCCAAGACTTTCTGTTCCCCTGGGCCCAGAAACTGTTACGATGGCCCTGATTTACAAGCTAAACTGTTGCAGTAATCACGTAAGATTAAACCTAGACACATGCATTGGTGTAGACAGCCTGAAGGGCAAGGCCTTCCCGACTTCCTTCCAGGTCTGTTCCTTTCACATTGCACACAGGGGAGGACATAAGCGTGCACTCTCACTGGGGGGCGGAGGGGCTTTAGCTGTTCATGAGTTATATGAATGCTGCTCACAGTATGCAGATAAAAGAACACACCTGCATGGGTCAGATATGTCCTTACATGGGATAGAAGTCAATACAGGAGGGAAATAACTCCCTCACAGCCCCATCATCCTCAGGGTCCTGTCTGCAGCTGGGTGCCCACCCATAAGACAAAATAAAATGATTTCACCAATGTCTGTGCTTTCCATGCCTGGACATTGAGTCTGGGCATGTGAATAAACACACACGGTGTTGGGCAATATTGCCCTTCTCTGACTGCACTATGTTAGTTGGATAGACTGCAATGTGCATGTGGCCATATGCGATGCACTGGAAAGCACTGGGTGACATTGCAGCAGGGCCCTGCTGCTGAAAACGAAACTGAAATAAAGCCCAATAACAACTGCAATATTTACAGATCAGACCCGAGCAACAGGCTCTAATTGGGAATAGGCTGGCATGGCTTTCAAGAACTTCATTTGTAATTTTACAAATGTTGTACACATCATGCATAGTACCAAGACACCTGCACGTGACAAACAATTACTACAAGCAGGTGACGATCACACAGTCCATTCTGGGTTGTGTCTAAGTCTAAAAGTAGTACAACCATAGAGTGGTTTGCAGAAATGTCAGGCTTTCCAGGTCACGTCATATTGCATTCCGGTGCATGCATTCCTGCATGTATAATGTGTACTGTAATTCAGCATGGCATGCTCTATAATGTACGTACGTTGGTAGCACCGTCAAGTTCTGGCTTGCTAATCTTCGATCCCAAGAAATAAATAAATAAAATAAATATTTTATAGGGATTCTGTCATGCACAGTACTCCCAAAATGGAAGGAGGAAAGACAACCAATGTGCATGCAACTCAGATTCCAAACGAATTTCCAGATTCAGCTGCCTGGTTTTCAAGGTATCTTGCAGGTGCACTGTGGGAACTGAAGTCCATGTTTTCGGATATACAGATTTCAGTCAGTCAAACAAGTTTATTCGGAAATATAAAAAGTTCCATTAAACAACAAAAGTACAATTGTTCACACATCAAAATTGCAATTATATAAAACACAAAAAAAAAGAATCAATGGATATTACATCAGACAAAGTACAATAATGAAAAATTAACTATCACTTGATTACATGTTAGGTGGCCAAATTAAAATTGAGAGATAAAATCAAGCAGAAGACAGAACTCAACCAATTAACCCAATGTACAGAGTTTTGTATGATTCATGGCACTAGCTCCCACCGCCTTGCAGTTTTAGTAAGCTCTTTCTAAAATACATCGTTTTAAAAAGGTAAACAGAGCCCAAGATGTAAAGACTGCCTCGGCACTCAAAAGAAACACCAATGCAACCCTGTATGAGCGGATCTCAGTTTTCTTAAGGGCAGGGACCAGAGTCATTCTGCGTATACCAGCATACCCTGTACAGAAAAACAGCAGATGTGGAAGGTCCTCGCGCTGATAGCCGCAAACCGGGCAACCCGCAAGACTAGGAAAACCTTTCCAGTTATACGTGTTTCCTTGCAACCGAAGAGAATCAAAACGTGCCCTCGTAATCAGCCATCTGTCTTTTTTAAGAGGACTCCATGTCAAATAAGGTTGAATTCCAGTGAGTCTACTGATACTAGAGTGAAATGGGCCACGTTTCTGAACATACTCAAGGAGAATTATTTTCCTTACTACAGTATCTCCCAGTGTAACTTTGTGAGCTACCCCCTCTTGCTTGGTTATTAGAGAAGCAGGCGGGAAGAGGGCACTTAAATTAACCTTCCCCAAATTAGCCGAAACATATGCTAGCCAAGGAAGTTTTTTCCAGCCAGGTCTACCCAACACTGTGCGTATAATAAAGTGGCAAAGAGTGGCGTATTCATTGGCCCACAGCCGAACCCAGAAGAAAAGAGGTGCCATCGCCCACTGGTCCTCCCAAAACTCTGCCCCCAGTTCTCTGTGGATAGCTATTCCAGAGGCACTGGTCGGGAGCCCCAGAAAATGTTTAAAGAATTTACTCTCTTTACCCTGGATTTCAGCCGCATTTTGAAAACCCCAAATGGCTGCACCATACATGGTGATAGCCACGGTTTGTGCACCATAGATTTTCATGATCACATCAAGGGGCTGAGCCCTACATTTTGACATAAATCTGAATAAACCACCTATCTGTTGACTCATCTTTACGGATTGCTTTGCCACATGGGCCCCGCCATTTAAGTCCTCTGAAAAACTAATTCCAAGAAAGTCAAACACCTTGACTCTAGGGATTATTTCCCCTGCACATTGCATAGGTTTCATGGGTACTGAACGTTTTCTTCCAACGCAGGCCATTACTGCTGACTTCTTAGTGTTGATTTTTAGGCCCAAATTGTTCATAGAAGTTGAGTAGGCATTGATCAAGACCTGTAAGGCCCTAGGTGTTCTTGCTAATAGGACTGTATCGTCCGCATAGGCCAATACTGGGAAGCCCCTTCCCCCCAATACCAAAAAGTCGGCCATTACATCAAGGAGGTCCCGTGAGAGGCCATTGATATAAAGGCAGAAACAAATGGGGGCCAACACACACCCCTGCCTTATACCACACCCCACCCTAAAGCATGCCTTGCAATGCCCACCTGGCCCACTACGTACACAAGCCTCATTGTCAGTGTGAAGATCGACCAATACCAGCAGAATCTCCCCAGGGCACCTATACAGATTTGTGAAAGGAAAAGTTGAATAATGATGTATGTTCTTCTCTGGAGATGGTAGTGAACACCCAGCAGGTCTGCAGACATCGCCACCCAGAGGCAGAGACGCAGAGACATGACAACATTGCAGATACTCACCCTGAGCATGTTCTAGGCCTCCTTGTATTGATTGGAGAAACATGTCTATTATTGGAGCCTGATGAGATGGTGCTGCACATAAAGTCTAGCAACCTCTTTCTGTGTATTTGAGGGAACATTGTTGCATGTTTTTGTAGTTCCACTCTATCATTCAGCTCTGATGAAGGCATCATGTAGATGCGAATGCCGAAACATGTTTGATCTATACATTAATAATTAAAATCAGTGAGGATAAAAAACTGTCTGGGTTTATGAAATACTGGCATTGCCCAAGGAGATTATCAAGCTCCGTACACCAGAGGGGCGGTTCATCTCTGTATTCTATCCCCCAAAGCAAACAAGAGGGTTTGCTACACAGTACCAAATCTTTAAACCTCCCCCACAGACTGTCACAGAAACAACTGCCCAACAATCCACATGAGCAACCACCCTGCATACTCTCTGTCTTCGAACATCCATCCACAGGGGCCAAGTCACACTCTGCAGCTGTCCCTAATAGTCACATTGATTAATGCCCACCTCACACTATGTCATGATGTTCTCCAGAGCTCCGGAATAGCTCCCGCCTCAGGTGCATCATGATTGGTTCAAAGACACTGACAGCCTATCAGCAGCATGTTCCCAAAGCTGGCAGGTCCTGCCGGCAAGCCCTGAAAAGGAAGGCCCACAAGCAAGGCTGCTTCCTGCCAGTGCCCATTAGGGCCTGGCACGAGATCCTGTCTGTATAATAATCGACACTAGCACAACCAAGCCTGATCATTCACTATGTGCAGAGTTCACCACTGCCTCTGACTTAGATAAGACTCAGCCCCATGACCCGATTGCCAGCACGCACTCCCTTGCAGCTGCTCCACCTCATACACATACCATGATCTCACCTGTATCCAAGCCCTCCCATGACGACCCGGCATTCGGAACTCCCCTCCTCGTCCCACCTTCCGAATCTACCCTCACCTCACTACTCTTCATGGATAAGCGTTCCAAAAGAGATCTAACTATGTCCCCTTGTGCCACTGTCTCCACTGGCCTATGCCTCCCACCGCCTACTGCACCCACCTGTGTATTGCCAAAAATATATTTATGTGCTAATGACTTCACTGGCCTGTGCCCCCCCAGCACCGCCTGCGCCCACCTGTGTATTGCCAAAAATGTATTTATCTGCTACTGACTCTACTGGCCTGTGCCTCCTAGCACCACCTATACCCACTTGTGCCATGCCTGACATGCTCTTTTACAATCCTGGCAATACTGCTCGATGCCCCCTGGTGCCACCGGACCATCCCATAGCCCTATTTTTATGTCTCAAATCTACAACACCCGATCAGTACTTCTCCTGTAACAAGCAACTACAGGGATTACTCAATAATTCTGCCTATCCTGTTCCTGCGGTCTGCATCCCTCCCTAGTGCGCTGCCTTTTGGTACTCCCTTTCCAACACAGTCAACATATAGAACATCTACCTCTTCCCCTGCCTCCACTGTACAGAATACTTTCATGCCACCTGCCCAGCTTATTAGACACAGCCCATCTAAGCCCACACCAAGCACACTGCCCCATGGCAATCTACCATCCCCACTGCCGGACTATGGAACCCGCAAGCATCTATCAACTAAAAGTCTGGCTAACCACTTGCCTACTGCCATGACATACTCATCCCCATCACCTAACCTACTACAAAACACCTTTAAACTTTATTGTACTCCCTACATCACCACACCCTCTCCCATGCCCTTATAAAACCAGCCCTCTTAAAGACTCCTACCACCCCAACCCACCTTGCCTCTGGGCTTCCCCCAGATTAAAACTTCTGTCCACCCTCTCCGCACAGTCACATCCCTACATACAGCAAATCCAGCGCTACCACCACTATTCCCTTGCCTAACAACTTGGAACCTCTTACTACCCATAAAACCACCAGCTCACTACTGTACACTAGCATTGAGGGATTCAGATGCCTCTGCTCTCGCACCCATGCCTCTTACCAACTACCACGCAAAAGCACTAAAAAAAACAAACAGATTCCATCCACCCAGATACTCTCACCCACACCCTCCTTCCCACCCCCACTCCTCGTGAACCTAAGCACCTTAATTGTGCCCTCATTAATGCTCGCTCCCTTTGCGCCCATGCCCTGGACCTACATGACCTCACACTAGAGAAAGACCTTGACATCCTCGTCATCACCAAAACCTGGTTGCATGATGCAGCAGGGCCCACACTATTCCTCGCCATCCCAAATGGTTACTCCATCTTCAGATCAGACAGACTCTCCAATCCTGGCAGAGGAGTCGCTATCATCCCCAAAGCCTTTCTGCCTATTAGAACCTCCCCCGTCCTCATCTTGCCAGGGTACGAACTCCTGCTCACCAAAGCCGAACCTTGCCTCCAAACCACCATTAACATTGATCTCCTCTACCGCCAACCGAATAACCTCAATTCTCCAGACACTGACATCCCTCTTTTCCTCGCACCACTCATTAAACACAACACCAAACTTATTCTACTCAGTGATTTCAACCTTGACTTTGATGACACTACAGACCCGAAAGCAACTGCTCTCCGTGCCATCTTCAAGAGATAAACTTCACCCAAGTCATCACCAGCCCCACTCACATCAAAGGTCCAAACCTTGATTGGGTTGCCACCCTCAACACGCTCATCTCAGGCCCCACCATTGACCCCTTGCCCTGGACAAACCACTCAATGATCCAATTCACCTTGACTCCCAAACCTACTACAACCCACAAAGTCACCAACCGTCTCCATATCACTGCAAAACACACCCGTAAAACTCTGCAAGGAACTACTCAAACCTACTATCTGCTCTGCCCTTGCATTACACCCCGAGAGTGAGAACCCGTAAACCATCCTCTCCACCTACAATGCTACTCTCCAGCACACACTCAACCTCCACGTACCCCTCAAAACTACACTGCAGAAAAAAAACATCAAGCACAATTGCTTTACCGAGGAACTGGTGACCCTCTGCAGGCAGAAAAGAGCACAAGAATGCCTGTGGAAAAAAGATCCACTCAAATAAATAAAGACGCATTCCTCTCCACTGCCAAAATGTACAAAGCTGCAATTATTTCTGCCAAATCCAGCATTTACCACACAAGGATCAACAAAGCCAGCTTTAATACCAGAGAGCTCTTCAAAATGTTCAAGGAGCTTGAATCCCCAGCACCGCCAATCACCAGCATCCCTAAAGATAAAGCCTGGTTCTCTTCAGTCCAATCTGTCGTGGCAACCAGACCCATAACCTCAGAGATAAAAACATCCTTAAAAAATCCATGTCCCTCAGCTAAGGATTCACCTCCTCCCCACTCAGCGAACCACATCATGCCCCTCCTGATGTCCTATCCCCTATCCAGCGCTTAGAGCCCTCATACTGCAAAGGAGATATCTAAGCAGCCCCCCTCATTAAGAGGTGCGCAGACTCCCTTGCACCTGTCATTGCAATTTCATAAATGCCTCCTTTACCTCCAGTTCTGTCCTCAAAACTATCATAGAAGCTTCGGTCACCCCCTTCTCGAAAACCCCTCCCTCGGCCCTACTGTCCCAACTACCTACCTCCCCATCACAACTGTAACGTTTATCCTTAATATCCTTCATCGCCTGGCCTACACCAAACTCCAAACCTACTTGGAGGCACACAATCTGCTTGGCTCACGCCAATCGGGCTTCCGAAAAAGACACAGTATGGAGGCTGCCCTCCTTGACCTTAAGATCCAGCTAGACAGCATAGGTGGCACAGGAGAACACACCATCCTCCTCCTACTTGGCCTATCTGCCGCATTTGATCTTTGTCGACCATGACATCTTATGTCACCACCTGCCTTCTCTCCAAAGACGCTGCTAACTGGATAAACTCTTTTCTGAGCCAGCAAACCTCCAGGATCTTTGCTGGCTCTGAAGCCACAGACCTGATCCCCGTTTCTTATGGGGTCCCACAAGGCTCATGCCTATCCCCTACACTATACAACATGTATGTTAAGACCTTATTCGACCACCTTGACAGCCTGGGAATCCCCTACACAAACTTTGCTGATTATACACAAGTATTGCTAAAACATACTGCTAGCTATAGCCAAGACTCTGCCAATATGAATCAGATCTACAACATCATCCAAGCCTTGATGGCAAACCACCACCTCTTCTTGAATGACAACAAGACAGAGCTCCTCATTGTAGGTTCCCCACACTGATTGAAGCATCCTGATCCCCACCTTTGCCTCCTTCTCCATTGATGGTAATATCATGGCAGTATCTAGCCCATGTAATAACACTGGGTGTTCATCTCAACTCCGAATTAACCATGCATAAACATATCAAAGCTTGTGCATCCTCTGCAGCCTACACAACAAAACTCATCAACCATAGTAGAACATTTCTGTCCACCTGCAACTGCTCACGCTAACCAGAGCCATTATAGGTGGAAAAACGGATTACTGCAATGACATGCTTTTAGGAACCTCTACAGAAAATATAAACAAACTCCAACTTATTCAAAATAAAGCACTTCGAGCAGCGTGGGGTATGAAGCGTTCAGACCACATCTCTCATGTGAGGCGCAAGGAGCACTGGCTGCCTATCAAAGCGTGCATCGAATTTTAAATCCTATCACACAGCAATGCATTCATAATACTGCATCTACTTAGCAGAAAACCCCCAAACGTCGATGCCTACGCTCTCCTGCCCCCCTATCGCTTGCTACACCTAGATTCTATAGAAAAAGAGCAGGAGGAGCTAGCTTCATTGTTACAGCTCCCACTCTTTGGAATGCTCTTACGCCATGTATACAAGAAGAACCCTCATAGCAAATCTTCTGCAAAAAAATGAAAACGCTACTATTCGACACATAAGCCTAAAAGCTTTTACTACCATTTTATGACTGCATGAACCTACCTATTTGTCTGTCCTACTAACTCATGACTGTTTCTCTACTATAATCATATCTAGCGCTGTGATACTTCCGGATCTGGGTGCTATCAACAAATGTAATAAATGAATAATATTAAATCTGATGTACAAAACCGCCAGGCTATCTAGGATTTTACTGAGAATGCAAAATTTGACTTATTGTGCCCCACAGAATTCTGGCTCCGCGATGACATGCTACGTATGCCCAGCAAACTTTGGACGCCCGGGTATAGACTACTGCAGGTGAACCGCCTGAACAAATGCAGAGGTGGGGTTGCCATGATTTCTCGGGAGTGGATCACCTGCTCTGTGTGAGCCAATTAGCCGGTCCGATAGCACAGCGAGTAGAGCGCTCGCTTTGACATCTGTGCAGAGCCTGCTGACGGAGGTTCAAATCCCGGCATGGTCAAACTCATCCTTCCGAGGTCGATAAATGACACCACACACCGTGGGTAATATTAAGCAGCGCTCAGATACCTGAGGGTTTGTAGTGCTATATAAATGCTAAATTATTATTATTATACAAATCCCGTGGTTTGACTCCATGTTAATTAAACTATCTACATCAGATACTCTAACCTCTTATTTTCTAATCTAATACCGTCCCCCACAGTCCCTCACGATTGAGACGATCAATCTTTCCTTTAGTCAGGTAGCAGATATAGTACCTCTGCCGGCCCAATCATGGCGTGCGGGAGACTTCAATTTACACCTGGAAGATGCCAACAACTCTCTTGCTGACATTTCCACACAAGGCATTCAGGAACTGGGCTTTGCATTTAGCCCCCAAAGCCCCAACCATATTAAAGGAAGTATGCTCAATGCTGTGTTTACTACCTCCCAGGAACCGGTTAGGGCAACCCCTGCTCGCCTACCATGGACGGTTCACTGCCTATCACAGTTTGAGTTAATGGTGCCTGCGGCTAAATCATTCCCGATTAAAAACTAAATGAAAGGCAGACCATGGAAATGAGTTACATCTATTAAACCTTCCACTGCATTAGCGGAAGTGACATCACACAACCCTTGACCTCTGACAACATCACAGGAAGGGATGTCATTTGACCCCACCCAAAGTGACATCATGTGAATGTATATTCTTAGTTCTCAAAGAGCTCTGCGAATACCAGTTCTGCTAAGCCAATCACTAGCAATTCACAACCTCTCTAAAATAACTTGTTGAGCTACTTTGATTTGATCTCATTTGTTTTTTGTCTAAAGTGCGGACCTAGGTCATGAGCAGAGGAGTGCTGTACAGGGTGTGGGTAGACAGCGTGTGGGCTGGTATCTTTTAACAGTAGCGCAGTACTGTGTGTTAGGGTCTGTGAGTCAGTCTGTACATCCATTGCGATTCATCCTCCGTCAAGTGTTGTTGAAAAAGCCCCTTTTTTAGAGATTTGCAAAATTTGAGAATTGTGGTAGCATTCCAATCTGATACTGGCATCAAATTCCAATGAGTAGGTGCGTGACAAGAGAAAGATTGTTTGTGGGTCCTCTCTTTGCGGGCAAGTTGTGATTTGACCCGGTTGTCAATTTGCTGTGTGAGGAGCACGTGCCACCAGATATGTGGAGCTAAGCCACCCTGTACGGTATGCTCGTGTGCTACTTATGACTGCTTTGTAGCTGATAGTCTTGAATGGTATCTTGGATTGGAGAAGAAGCCAAAATAGTGTGCGTAGGATCGGGGTGATTCAGTCACATTTCCACACACCTGTAATAAGACACGCTGCAGCGTGGTGGACTGCTTTTAGAGGAGCCAAGTGAGTGGCTGGGAGCCCCATCAGAAGGGCATTTCCCCCATGAATGTGCAAGATCACAAGGGCCTGCACTACGGTCCAGATGTCATGCGACGGGGTGACGAGTTTCATTTTGTGAAGGGTGAGATTTGGAGACAGGCCATTTTGGCCTTCTTGGCTATATATTTCTGAACGGTTGTTGTAAATGGTGAACCCAAGGATTTTGCTGAATCTGAGAGTTGCAGAGGTAAACCAGGACATTGCCAGAGAATCCTATCTTGTCAGCGAGAAAGGAGAGGGGGATACAGTGGTCAATGGTGTTCAATGCAGCCAAGAGGTCAAGGAGGACGAGGAAGCATGATTCACCCTTATCCAGGATTTTGAGGGAATCATCTACCATATGGATGGTGGCTGTGTGAAAAGCATGCTTCGAGTTTGGTTGTCAGCGTGAGACCCAAAAACATTACAATATGTGAGAAAAACATTATTACTATGTGGTTATTTGACAGAGCAGAGTAAGTTGAAGATGTCGGCAATGAAAGACTCACTCCCATAAGGTGGTCTGTAGGTAGAAGGTTATGGATTCTGGAAACTGCAGGTGAGTGATTCAAACAAGTTTGCTCTGGAAGCGGGGATGATGGAGCTTGGCCAATCACTCCTGTGCATGATTGTTACTCTGCCTCATACCCCTCCTGCCTACTCGGCAAGTTGGATGCATTATTCAGTACTTGAGAGGGCATCAAGGTTATTGTACGAGATTAGGCCAGCAATCTCTGTGGCATGAGCAACTGCAGAGCAAGCATTGATCAGCATGAGGGGGCATGTGCGTTTGGTCTATGGGTGTTGAAATTCAATAGAATAGCTTACTGGGGTTTGCCCAGGGTGCTTGGCCATTCAAACCCGAGCGAGGGTGGAGATAGTCTATTGAGAGAGGAGACACATAGTGATGTCTTTTAGTGAGTAGTAGTAGCAACAACTACTTTACAGGTGAAATGCAGAATAGCAGGTCTGGCCCTTGGCACTATCAGGCCCAAAATGGCAAAACATGTGAGGTCTTCGACTTCATCAGGCCTTTTTTGAGGACGCCTAAGGAGAACTTGTGAAATAGGAGGTGGGCGCAGCAACTGAGGACCGGGTCACTTGACTAGCAGCATCCTCAATGCTGTCAATGAAGTCATAGGGAGATATCATCCACAGATATGAATGAAGGCACTACTGGGTAATGCAGGAAGTGGGTAACCATTTTGAATGTATTCACAATTTTCCATGAAATTAAAACACCAATGAAAGTTTCCTGGATTTCAAAATGCAAGGAAATATACTTCATATACCAATGCAAGAGATGAATAGACTATTTTAGGTAATAAGTCACACGTGTCACACCATTTACGAGCCATACCTAGTGGTTCACCTCTTGGTTCGAACCACAGGGCACAGCACTATTGGCAAACAGCCATGAAATGAGATTGCATTTTTGATTCATATAAGATGTATATTGGCCTCATTATCAGTTATGGCAGTAAATTGGTGTGCAATCTGCCGATTTACTTCCAATAACATATACCCCTACTACCATGGGATTACGAGTGGTGGTTTGGGAGTGTAAATCCTCGCTTTTGGAGTCCACAGTACTCCAATGGTTTTGCTGGTGGATTTTCCTTAAGTAAGTAATTCTGTGCAGTAAATTCACTAATTTTCAGTGGCAAAGTGCAGGATGTACCTCAAGCTTTTTGATGGAGGTACATCTTCTGCCTTGCTGCCGAGAGTCGTAATATGGCAATGTTGTAATGCCACAGTAAAGTGACGCTGATAGAATTACCAACACTTTACTGGGAAAGTACTATTTTCTGTAAAGCTTTATCAGTCTAAGACCAGCATTCCTCAATAATGCAACAACCACATATGCATTTCACTCTCATTCTCAGGAAAATAAAAGTGATAACTGTGGAGTGTATCATAGTGAAATAAAGGTCTCTATCAACCATGTTATTAGTAATATAGAAGAACAGTACTGAGCCTTAATGGCCCTCATTACTATGGCAAATTGTGGGGAAAGGTAACAGCCTGTATCAATAGCAATTTCAGTGTTGGGAGAATTCATATCAAAGGCAATACTGATAATTTCTGCTGATACTAGTGCCACAGTGGGTTTTAACACCTACGAGAGGGTTCCCTTGTTAGGGTGAAAGAAATAAGTGGGCACAATGGTGATATTAAGGGAGGGAAGAGAGAGTACAATTCAGGTGGATGGCATTTGGGCTAAAGCAGGGTACCCGGGGTGCGATTAGGGGATGACAGCCACGATGGAGCCATTCAATGAGATTAGTGCCCGGGTGTGTGCCAAACTGTGACACATCTACCTGGACACACCAGTTCTCCAGTCCATTATGCCATGTATAATGCGGGATGATGAGGATCTCACCCATTATATTTCAAAGACACAAGAGATATGGAGGGCAGAAACGGGCGAGTTCTGGGATTGGTCAATCCCATTTTTCTATTTTGTGGTCAAATAAGGGCTCCCCAAGGAGGTACAGAAAGCACTTGACAAAATAGTAGGTATTGAAGCAAAGGGGTGGGCAGAGATACAGTCTATAATTGTGCATCATTGTAAACAGTTGAAAGAGAAAGAAAAGGAAATGGTCCGAAGAGTGCAGATGGAGGAAGCAAAACTGGTACAAAATAACTTAGCAAAGCTTTCGGTAGAAGGGGCGGTACCATCAGTGCTGCAAGACATGCAGATGGAGCACTGGGAAGTCTAGGCAGATGTACAAGCAGCACCAGCATGGGGAGGTGGCTACAACGGGAACCGTGGGATTCAACAGCAGCATCAGGGCTGGTCTCCAGGAGGGTACCCGCGGGAGAGAGGTGGATTTGTCAGGCCCTGAGGAAGAAGGGGAGGTTTTGGAGGAATGGGCCTTGGGGGGAACATGGGGCAGTGTTTGACATGTGGGAGGATGGGACATTTCTCACCGGAATGTAGGAGCAGGCAGGTGGCTGCATTTATTTATTTATTTTAATGTGTATAATGTGCCACATGAGTGTAGGCCTCAGAGCGCAGCACACACATAAAACATAACAGGACAAACACAGGAAGAGGATGCAAAGGATCATCAGTTGTAAGGGCATGGAGGAGTATCCAGGATTAGTCCGGATTAAGGTTGAAAGATGGGATTTTATAGACTTCTTAAAAGTAGACAAATTGACAGCTAGGCGTGTGGCAGCAGGAAGAAGATTCCACAGGAGGGGAGCCTGGGCGTCAAAAGACGTCCCTCCAAAACGAGCCAATTTGTATCTAGGCTGAGTGAAAGTAGGCGCTATAGAGGAACAAAGATTCCTTGTGTTGATGTAAGGCTTGACACGATCAGAGAGGTAAGCTGGGCCGATTTTTCAAATGGCATTAGAAGGCCAGGTTCAAGATTTTATGTGTAATCTTTGCTTAATATGTAGCCAATGCAGGGCTCTCCTGACATCAGAGACATGCGCACGCCGAGATAGTCCTTGAGTAGCCCGAACAGCATTGTTCTGGGTCACTTGTAAGGCCCTAATGTTGAGAGATCTAGTACCTGCTAGCAAGCTGTTGAAATAATCAAGTCTTGCATTAACAGGTGTTGATGCAAGCAGAGCACAATTCTCAACAGTGAGGAAGGGACAAAAGTAATTTATCAGTTTAGTAATGAGACTCCATGTAAGAGACATGTGGTCTCATAGAAAGTTCCTCGACAAGAACCACCCCCAAAGTCTTGATTTCTTGGAGACAGCGATGATATTACCCGCAATACGAAGGTTGGAATAATCAGGGGCCAGTTTGCTCAGACGTGCTCTAGAGGCAACAATCAAGAGTTTGTTTTTTTGTAATTGAGTGCTAGTGAATCTCCCACTATCATTCCCACAATTGCAAGTGCTGGTGCCCGGAAACACCCCTGTCTATGTGGTACATGCCATGCAGCAGCAGGCCCCCCAAATATCCAACAGCAACGCACTTCCCCATGGCCCATTGGCACACTACCAAGGGGTCAGTGTAGTGGAGGGGAAACCTGTCATCTTCCTGAGGAAAAACACATACCCAGATCAGGACAACCCATAGAGGACATTAGCGTCCTCAGTCCTGTCAGTCATTGCCAACCCAGAAGAGGAACCCTTGATGGGCATTGAGACACACCATTCATTTTCATGGTAGACACAGGTGCAACAAAATGTTGTATCTGCAAGGGGTAGTTCCCCATAACAGGTGAGTTTATGGACACGCAGGGCTTCTCTGAGGCAGTAAAATCGGTTCCATTTGCTGAAGAGTTGGCCATCAAAGTAGGGGAGAGGGTGGCACGGGCCTGTTCTCGACAGCTTCCCATCAACCTGTTAGTACATGACTAACTTGTTCACTGAGAGAGGAGTGGTGTGTGCCACCCAGGAATGAATGACATAAATGTTGGTGGTACATGCCCTGAGGAGTGAGGCAGCACCTAGAGGGATTCCAGTGCACCCTGAACTGTTTATCTAAAATGGGAAAATTGTACTTCTGAGGACAGAAGTTTACATCAATTTGGCACTACAACATCTCAATGACGAAAACTGTTATGAGAAACTTACAGAGAGTCCTTTAACAACTCTCGTAGAAGAATGGAATGTTATGAGTACCCATTGGATGAATGAGCGCTTACTTACAGAAGATTAATATAACTTCACATACAATCCATTCCAAATCATAGCAACTATTTACTTTAACCCAAAAATTCATAAAGATTTTCAAACAATTTTCAGACAATACCACCTAGTAGACCCATCATTAATGGTATTCGGTTCCCTAACAGAATCTATTTCCCAGTATGTAGACAAATACCTGCAACCATTAGCTTCTGTACTGGAATCCTATATTCAAGACACTAAACATGTTATCCAGTAACTTGAATCCATCATCTGGAACCTAACTTCAGACTAGTGACTCTAGACCAACATCCTCCATACAAGGGAATTGAAACTGCTCACCATTTCCTCAAAACCAGATCAAACTCATATCACCAACAGAATCCAATGCTAATAGAAATGCTTAATTTTACTCTACACAATAATATGTTCACATTTAATTCACAGATCTACTGCCAAAAACAAGGGACGGCCATGGGTGCGAAATTTGCTCTCCATATGCAACTTATATTTGGGTCATTTTGAATTGGAACACGCGTGGCAACACCCATCATTCACCACTGAAAATCAAGTTGCCTATTGGGCTCGTTACATAGACAATATACTGATCATTTGGAATTGTAATCAAGAATCTCTTCATGAATATCACAATTACTTGAACAACAACTACAACCTAAAACGGTTCTATGTTATTTCGCCGCGGTATTTTTCATCGCGGGTTTTTTCATCGCCGTTTATTTTTAGAAAAACTCAGGGTTTTTTTTTTTGGGGGGGGTTACCCCCACAAGCCCCTCCTTTTTTTTCTTTACACCCTCAACCCTATATTACATTTTTTAACCCCACCCAAAAAAACAAAAAAAACAATGAGTTTTTTTTTCGAAATAAAAACGGCGATGAAAATTCACGCGATGAAAAATACCGCAGTGAAATGCGTGTATACCCCTAAAACATACCCTACAAGAAAGTACCACCAGAATAAGTTTCCTTGATCTGGAACTATATATTGAGAATGACATCATTCAGACAACTCTCTATGTGAAGCCTACATCTGGAAACAGTATACTACATGCAAAAGGTAACCACCCAAACCATGTGACAAAGAATATACCATATGGAGAATTCCCGAGGATAAAACGCAGTTGCACAGATAATCAAGAATTTGAGAGACATGCACAAACAGTAACTCAAAAATTCAAGGAAAGAAGTTATGATTTTCAACATCTCCATAAAGAATACAACAAGACATTGCAGTGAACAAGAGCAGATCTTCTTACAAATAAACCAAAACAGATAACATGATGATGATAACAAGGTCTGCTTCATAACTACTTATAGCTCAGAATCTCAAAAGAATTGAAATATTCTGACCAAATATTGGTCCATCCTACAAATTGATGAAGATTTATCACCTCTTTTGGATAACATACCATGTTTAGCATTTTGTAAAGAAAAGAATGTAAAAAATAAGTTCAGCCCATCACACTTCATGGCGCAAAGACAAGTAACTGGCCTCCCTCAAATGTGGCAACAAAGGACTCTAAAAGGAAACTACAGATGTGGGAAATGTAACCAATGTCCATATTCTAAGAATGGGAAGAAACACATGCAATATCCAAATGCAACTACTCATCCAATTTCTGTATTTATAAATTGCAACACTAAATTTGTTATATAACGTATATAGGCAATACCATTCGTCCACTCAAAATTAGAATAGCAGAACACCAGAGATCTATAAAAAATATGGATTTAAGGTATCCCTTTGCGTACCATTTTCAGCTAAAACATAGTCAAGACAAAATGGACAATATGAAGTACTTTGACATAGAAAGCATCCATATGCCTCCGAGGGGAGGCATTAGGGAGAAGCTTCTAAGATGCAGAGAATCAACCTGGGTCTGTTTATTAGACACTTGTCTCACAGGGCTACATTTTGACATGGAAATGAGTCACTTTCTGTAAACTCTATATTTAACTTTGTAGCTTTCACTATTTACTGTTGTTCAGGTAATTTTGCAAGCAAATCATTGGGCCTCATTACAATAGTGGTGGTAAGGCAACAACCCGTGCCGTTGTTACCATGCCGCACCATTACAAGTTCAGCTCACGGGTGCTGCTCTGCACGCCTGGTCAGACCAGGCGTGCAAAGCGGCACCAGCGAGCAGAACTGGATGGTAGCAACGGTAACGTTATGATCCTCCCCATTCCCATTGAGCCCTATTCCCATTGAGCCCTATTCCCAACCAGCTCCAGGTCCCACGCAAGGGGAATTACCGGGCCCGCCAAGGTCGGAGTGGCCGGTAATTCCCCTTTTGCGGGACCCGGAGCCAGACCCGAGTTTGGGGGTAGCCATGCCCTTATTAAGGGCATGGTTACCTCCAACCTCGTAATGAGGCCCATTATCTCATATTTAGTACAGCCTCAAGCTTCCTACAGTAACGACTTCCACTCGTATCAGTGGACCCTTACATGCAGTAAATATTTAATTTAATTGTTAATTGATTTCAGACGCAACTGTATGTTATTGTACTCAACATATACTCATTAATGTAAGTTAATTCTTACATAACATGGCTGCCAGATAGGCGAAGTGATTGCGCTACTTTAACGCGATCACGCTATTCACTGTATCTCAAAAAAAAACTAGACCGAACAAAGATGGCGACTTACGTAATGACGCAGTTGCGTTTAATACACGTGATCACGTCATCACGTCTCTATTAAAGAGCAAAAACTAGGGGGGTTCTGGGAGTTTATCTACTACCAGCCTATATCCATGGTTAGAGTTGCAACCAGAGTCTTTAGCTCACCATCCTTTCACAGAAGAGAAATGTCCACTACATTTTCTTCTACTACCGGCCTATATCCGAGTTAGAGTCTCAACCAGAGGCACAACTTCACCTCACTGATGAGACCCATCCAGGCCGAAACATATGTCTGGTGCTGCTGTTGGTACTCATGTTCAGAAGAGAATTGCCAGGCAATTCAGTGCTAGACTGCCCTTGGGTAGGCAAAGACTGATATGTAGTGGAAATTTCTCTTCTGTGAAAGGATGGTGAGCTAAAGACTCTGGTTGAGACTCTAACCCGGGATGTAGTTTGGTAGTAAAGCAACTCCCAGAACCCACGCTTGTTTTTGCATATGAAGTAGCTTTGGGTTTTCACCCTAAATTACGAGTGTAATCCAAACGTGGAACCCTTGCTCACTGTTCTTATAGAGGTACAGCTCCACCTCACTGATGAGGCCCATCCAAGCCAAAAAACGTGTCTGGGGTTGCTGTTGGTACTCTTGTTCCGAAGAGAATTGCCAGGCATTTCAGTGCTGGACTGCACTTGGGCAGGACAAAGACTGATATGTAGTGGATATTTCTCTTCTGTGAAAGGATGGTGAGCTAAAGACTCTGGTTGAGACTCTAACGCGGGATATAGGCCAGTAGTAGAGAAACTCCCAGAACCCCCTTGTTTTTATCTATTAAAGAGCAGCTATTTTGAATGAAACACGGTTAACACGCCACAAGGAATACTCATCTATGGGAAACCAGTGAATCGCCTGAATTTAGGTAAGCAGAATCCCTGTCATGTAAGATACAGGTAGAATCAAACTAAAATTTAGTTATAAGAAAGAAAAAATGATGTTAAAAGGCAAAACAGAACAGAGAATGTTGTCTTTTTAGGTACCACCCGATAAGAAAAGACACAGGAATGATTGTCTTCCTTTAACTTTACTACTTTAAATGGTGATCTAAACATGGAAATTGAATCAAAGCATACGAAATGTATGAGTGAGTAGTACAATCATTTACTATTCTCGAGTTCAGTCTGAAATCAACACACTTTCTTTATTATAGATGTATCATGTATAAGCCAACTAGGATTGATCTGAAAGTATTATTAAATATTTTTCTTACTTTCTGCGTATCATTTAGATAAAAAAAATGATACCACCCTCCTGATGAACCACTGTAAAAAGGTGGGGAAGGACGTGTCGAGGGAATCATCATGTATTATAAAAATGAATATAAAGGAAATCTACATCTTTAAAGGATAAAGAATACAAATTCAAATTGAAGACATTGTGGCGCAAAATCACGGATAATCGATTTTTTGTCCATTTTCTTTTAAAGTCACTCTACCCAGCGAATGCCTCTGCCCTCTGTCACCAGTGGCTGACATGTGTCCCCAGTAATTTACCAGAGTGGGGCAGAGGAAGAGGAATTGTGGTCAGAAAGCCAAGCATCCTGCTGAAAGATACCTTTGTTTAGTCTCACTGCCCAGGTATAATTTGAGTCTTAGATTACCTGGTTCAGTAGAGATCAGTGGTACAGGAGTGATCATAGATTACGAGGCCCGCATTAGTCAAGCTGCCTCGTTTTGCCACTCTAAATCTTATTATAACCTGTTCCCTTACTGTCATGATACATGTATGTCTTCAATACACTCCTGTAAAGTGAAGTCTGCTTTGTGGCCCTGGTTATCCGCTACATATGCCCCATGATTTCAACATTATCCCATTGTGGTCTGTGCTGCATCCTCACTGTGTCAGCGCTCTCTTGAATTATTTATTTATTTAGTAGCTATTTACATACGTTTACATCATCATAGGAAAACAAGTAAGGTAGTTCTCAACGATGCATCAATTTCCTTAGGACAAGAGTTCCGCAAGGGTCTAATCAGAGTCTTGAGGTGCGTGCGGAAGATTTTGTGATATTGCATTCGTCAGAGGAGGTGCAGGAGAGAAGAGGCAGGACTCAGTGTTGTCAGACGGTGGGCTCCAATTTCAAGCTGTGACCCCCTTTTATGGATATGACACGTGGAGCACAACGGGTGCGACTCTGCATGCAATAGTCTTGTGGGAAAGTTGCTGTTGCTGTCCAATACTTGTGTTCTTATCCTGGCTTGTGTGACCTTGGACACATAACTTCATCCCGCAGTGCCTCATTTCTTGCTGTAAACTGTTGCTGCACTCTGATTGCAGGGTGGATCAACAGCTTGGCTAGTTGGCTCATTGTAGCGCCACGCAGGGACTGATGGGTAATTCCAGCACGCAGCCTGGCGTGCTACATGGCGTCTGGAGGGAGTACTCCTGCTTGCTGGAAAAGAGATCGGTCATTAGATGTAAACCACATATTAGTCACTGCTCGGTGGGATTATGCTAATGTTTTTTTCCGTTGTATGATTAATGCTCCTTTCCTACTTCTGCCACGTGCTTGACAAAAACGCTTTCTTTTAAACAACCGTTTAAGTAAAATGTCCGAGGCGCATCGCCCCATTTTTCAAGCCAACGTGGGATAACATTAACAAGTTATGCTTACCTTAAAACAGAATATGAGGTCCCCAGAGCCCGCACCGGGGGATCTGTGTGGCCCACTGTGAGGCTAGTGCAACCCCTTCTCTCCCACCCAACCCCAGTGCAGGGAGAGTGCCCTTCATCTCAACTCGCCTCTCCTTACTTCATCACTGTCCAAAATGTGAGTCTCGACAGAACTCTCCTTGCAAGAAATGCAGCGCGCAGTGACGCGGCAAGGGGTGGGCTTCTGCGGTCTGGCGCTCTTCGCCAATGCAAAATGTGCTTTCCATGGAGCTTTGTAGCTCGCAGTTCCAGTGTTTCTCACTTTCTGCTGCCCAACCCTACCCTCTGTGTTTAAATGGCCATCAGCTTACAAAAGGAGGCCGGTCCTGCTTCCCTCGGATAAGGATCAGTGCTTAATTTCTAAGAAAACAAGTGCCAGGGCCCAAATATTTTCTGGCACATAGCGGTGGGCAGCTCACAGCCCACTGACACCACCGATGCCTGCATAATAGGTGTTATGGATGCAAAGACCACCGGTTCATTGAGGGCATGCATTGTGTGATTTATAGATACCAATTAACATAACATATTATAAATATTCAAGTGTTTCTTTGAAACCCATTATTGGTACTATTTTGCTCTGACCCTATCAGTGGCAAGTGGAACATCTTAACAATGAGAGCCCGCCTGCTTTCCTGCTATGATACATTTTTGGACATATGCAGGCACAATCATTACTGAACCGATGAACGTGCCTGGCAAACACTGCAATCCGATCATCTTCCGTGGTTTGGCCGTCATGCTAGGCAGGGACATCATTTCACCAAAATGCCAGGGGTTGCGGAAGTGACACCACATGACCCTCGACCTCTGATGACTTCACAGGAAGTGATGTCTTTGACCCCACCCCGAAGTGAATTCACAGGAAGTGACGTTCACCCCTCGACAAAACAGGAAGTGGCATCACATAGCATTGCTCCTACAGTATTTGACTTCCCTGTGATGGTTAAAGTAGATTCTGTTCTGTGTATGTCTGATGTGAGGTGTGGCATTGCGTAGCAGCCTTCTCATCTGATGAAGGACCAGGACACCTAGTGTATACTTGGTGATACCACTTGTAGCTATCACAAGTAATAAAGTTGACAAAACACTACAACATTATCAAGTTAGGATCAGAAATAAGTGCCAGGGCTCAGGAATAAGTGCCGGGCCTGAGCCCACCCACAAAGTAAGCACTGCCTTGGCTATATCCCTCTGGGATACTGCTGTCACTGGAAACGTTCTCTTCCAACTTCACCATCTAAATATAAAGCATTATCTCTTTGAAAATTTAAATAATGTAAGCCTTCGTGCTCTTGTCTGTAGACCAGTGGCCTGCAGCCTTTGGCTCTCCACATGTATGTTAAGATTTTTGGAGGTTTAGTGCGTTCTTCTGGGCTTGACTGAAGCATTGTTGTACCTGTAACACGGAGAAGCTGGGGGTGCTCAGACCTGTCAACCACCCTATTTAGGAAAGTAGACTCTCAAATGTTTAGACCAACATGAAGTTATTTTTCACATATGTTTCTTAAATGTTGCTACAGAAATATTCCCTTTTGCTTGGCTTCACTCTAGACGAGATAATGACCATGGTTGTGTGGCAGCTAAAGTAAATCCTGTTACAAGATGACAAGATTACAAGATCACAAAATGACGGTCAGCACATGTGTTACCTGCCATGTTGGCTGGGCTCTGGACTGGACGTGGAGGCTGCAAGTTCTGCTATATTTAGATGCTTACCAGAATAGTGTACATCTTTTTTTATTGTAACCATACCGTTTTCTGACTCTTCAAGCTCCCCACCGCATGCTTTATGTTTTTGTAGTAACCAGCACACTAGACGTGTCTTGTACTATAAGCAGTCCTTGTTCTGACTCTTTGAGATCCTCCCTCTGCTCATTGTGTGTGGGGGATAACCAGGCGAGTGTTCATTTCACAACCATGCCTTACTCGGTCTCTTTGCGCTCCTTCCCCTGTGCAGTAAGATTGGTGGTAACTAGGACAGCGGTCATTTCTTTCATTACGCAGTAAACATGCCTTATTCTGACTCTGCAGGCTAGGACGTACAGTCCGCAACGTCAAAAACGAAACGTGAGATGCCGCGTGGAAGGTCTGGAAGGTCTGGATGAAGAGAGGCAAAGTGTTTGAGGACGTCCTGTACACCAACAAGGCGAATATCACTATACAATATTTCAACAGGATAGCCTTCAGGCGGAAAGACCCCTGTCGAGCAAGCTAGTCCTGAAATATCTAGTCAAAGTCAGTGGTCGAAGTGTACAAGAAGAAGTAGTGGAATTAGGTTCCCTGTGGGCCTGCCCCGGCTCCCCACAAACCGCATCGCCACGCCCCTCCCACGCGCATCCCAGTGCAGGGCAATACGTGCTAGTTTCAACTTCTTCCTGCATTTTTATTTTAAAACTAAGACATAACGGAACAGTTTATTTTTCAAGCAAAAGTATAGAGATAGTAAAACTTAATTTTAAAAAGTAGAGGAGCACGGCTCCCAACCGCTCCCGCCCACTTGGACCACTGGTCAAAGTACATGTCTGTGGGTGCATGTGAAATAGGATTCAGGAACTCTTATTTACTTTGAGGGTATAATGGGCACAGCTTTCCTTAAAGAGCACATCATTATGCAGGGGCTGTTGCAGTATGCAAGGCTGTGAACCCTAGCACGACTCAGCACCACCCTTAAGTGGAAACAAGGACTTACTCTGGAATCTTGTAGCCTAAATTCTATCAAAATCGATCTGGGCAGCTTTTAGGGAGTACTGAAGCATGGGCACACGCCTAACAACAAGGCAGAACTCTTGCTGGGTATTTCAACGTGTTGGCAGCTTGCCCAGTCCCCAGATACCTGTGCAAGGATGGTGAACCTTATCAAGAAGGTGCCCCTCATGGCCATGGAGCGCAATTGCCCACAGTCAATATGTAAATGGGCTTTATGCCCCCTGAATGCTTGTTCCCCATTATGTTATTTGAAGTTACTCAGCCCAGCATTTATTCTGCACCAGTCACCCAACAGACAGAATTAATAACTACATAATAACAACAAGATCACAAGTGTAACACTGTACAGTAAAGTTGCAGTAGTTGAGCCAGGAGTTGCCTACTGTATAGAGCAGTGGCATTCAAATTTTTTTATGCTGAGCCCCCCTTGTGTAAGAAATTGTGTTGCGGACCCCCCAAGTTAACATATCTGCTTATATTTTCTATTGAAAGCAGTCACTGTACTCCCTTTTTGAAGAGCCTTGTGCCCCCATGGCCCTCCTTCGGGCCCCCTAGAGGGGCCAGTCCCATAGTTTGAAGACCACTGGTATAGAGGAACTGGAGATGTGTATGGGGAAGGGACAGTTAACATTGGCAATGGGGAAGGTTTATGTCTTCCAAAAGACGAGACACTGGTTTAGGGGACTAAGTGAGAGAGTAGTATGTGTTGTAGGTGGGGACAGTTAATGGCTTATGGTTAATCAACCAACCACTGGGCTTGAAGACTAAGGGGGAGTGGGGGCATGGGAGAGGACATGCATGGGCGCATGGGCTCTGCCTTTGCATCCATTTATTTGTTTTTCTCTTGCAAAGCTGGATGTGGTCACTCTTGAACCTTGTGTACACAGAGGTGAGAATGGTGCTCCTCAGAAGATCAGGAAGGCTGCCTTGTTGTGCCTTGTTGGGTGTCCTGACCCACGTTTGAGCTCTCATGCTGCAACATTTGGTGCTGTGGGCTTAGAAAATCCAAGATGGCCAAAAAGCCCACATGTGCGCCAAAATCCAGGAGAACCACACAGTTTGTGCACACTAAAATGGTTGCCTAACTTGCCACCCACCAGTGCGAGCAGGATGGGCCGGGGAGCCATGAGTGAAATGTGTGCCAAAGGAAAAACCGAACTTTAAAATTACCTTTGATTTCTCTGAATGCCAGCTCAAAATGCCTATTTTCAAACATTGCAACACATCCAAAAATCTCACTGAACACCAGCGGACATCTGGCAGAATGAAGTATGTGTGCATACTAAACCTGGGAAGTTGAAGAGCCCCAAAACAATGTTCATAACAAGACTGGCTGAGCTCTGCAGGTCTGCAGCAGCCTAACTGAAACTGGATTTAAAACTACCAAAAATCGAAAATGTTTAAATTAACTGAGTGACCTACTTTTGAGTGTCACATAGTTTGTAACTGTTAAAATGTCATAGTTTTGAACTTAGAATCAGCATTCTAGCTGTATATGTAAAAATTGTCTTGACTTAAACTGGGGAACAAAAAGTGACATTTTACCTGAAACCTGGCTTAAGGAAACTGGAATTCTGCCAGACAGCTACCCCCGACAGGAGTGGGGGCTTGCCCAACAAATGCATTCCCAGGCCTGGCTGCATTCTGTTGCTCCTGCCAAAAGGTCGTCACACACTCTCTGATTGAATTACCAGGGGATTGCAAGAAACTAAAGAAAGGGCCCAGGCAGATGGTTTATTAGGGTGGTCGAAAATGGCTTCCTTTTGAACAAAGCCCTGCCTTGACTCAGGCAGATGGTTTATTGGGGGGACCGTAAAACAGCTTCCTCTTGGCAGAAGCTGGGAGGGGCAGGGTCTCTGAGCTTGGCAGAAACTGGATAAACTGGTTTCTATACCATGTGACCTGAAAAGACACACCCCTGTTGGCCAGAATATGATTCTAAGAAAGATGTATAACTCACAGTGCGGACTTGTCAAAATTATTTAAATGATACCATAATTCTTGTGATTTTTCGGTGCACGTTTTAAGACGCGTTGGGAATTTGTGTGATGTTCTGGGGCAAAACCCCGCTATTTATTGACACCACAGACTCTGTGTTTAAGCTAGAGACATGGGAATTTACTGGAGTATGTATGGACAGGCCGTGTATATGTGTATAATTTTTAATGAAAAACCAATGTTGCAAAACCAGGTAAAAAACGCAAAATGTTGCCAGTTCTGAATGCAAGCTCTTAGAAACATCAGAGTTTGAACAGAGTATACCTCATGTGATCCGTGATGGGTGCATGTAATTTCAAACCACTGTGTATCTATGAAATATGTCTTTAGGTCAAATATAGATTTGTGTGTAATTTGACAGGGGAGTGTCCTTTCTGCAAGCCATTAAATGACATCATTCTGACACACAATCCTGTTCTCCAGTGAGAACGCAAAGAATTCTCCAACCTATCAGAACTCTGAAGGGGTTGGGCCTAGAAAGCTAGCCTCTCCACCCACTTTCAAAACACATAAAAAGAGACTGCTGGGACAGGTAGAGACATTCAATTCCATTTGCTGCGGAGCATGCTGATCGACGACTTCACTTCCAGAGATCCTACACTTAGACTTCCAAGCTAAACAGAGACTACAGAACTTAGAACCAAGAAGGCCCACTGCAAGCAAAAGTATTTGTCAGCAGGCCCAAAAATAATTTGCAGACTATCAACAGCCGGGCGAGCTGTTTGAATTCCCTGCCTAGAACATTGCTGTGTCCGGAGAAAGCGGGACTAGGAGCTGTGCAGACCGGTGCTAGACCAGACCAGCAGAACCCAAGATCCAGGAGCAGTGCCGGTGACCCAGAAAGCAGAGCTGTACTCGGAACCGGAGACCAGATCGCTGTGAAGTGCTGTGCGCAGTGACCGGATCTGTGACAAAGTCGCCTTCCTGTCCAAAATCTCTTGTGAGTACTCAGCAAAACTCAGAACCTATCCCTTAGTTTAATATAATATAATTCAATCTATTTAACCTAAGTAGAACTGTCACCTGTCATTTTCTAGCTGCAAGCTGTAACCTGTCGCTTTGAACTTTTAAAATTTCAAATCCGAAAAACTACCTTTATTTAATCGTCCGTATCTCTGGAACCGTTTGGGCTAGGAACTTGGTTTAACTTTCCTCTGAAAGCTTAGAATCCAGCTTTTCAACAAGCTTAGAACCGACGTGCTACTCCTTATACTTTTGCCGTAATCGGGATTCACGCATTCGCGAATTTTGCCGCGATTCGCGATTTGGTTAAAAATCCAGCCACGTGTGAAAACAGCAGCTTCCTTGCTTTCCTTTGCCAAAAATTCGTTTAACCTGCTAGTTACTCCTAGATCCTTGCTAAAGTGAGCCTGAACTCATCCCAAGTATATTTCACTCACCCTGAACCTCCTAAAGGGAATTAAAACCATTTTCAGCATATTCCTCACTTCATTGCCAGCACATATAAAAGCATTTTGGGTCTGTGTTTCAAACTTCTGTAGTCTAAGCTTGCTGGGGTGAACTGAATTACATTTGATTGCATTTCTAAGAACTGTGTGCTCTCCTCTTCATTTCCTTACATTGCATAAGAGGGGGAGTGGATTGCCAGAGAAAAGTGATTAAATTGTTTTGTTGAAATCATATTGAGTATTTTCTGTATTGCATTTTCATTCAACATTGCATCCATCTGAAACTAGATAAAGCATTCTCTACCACCTTATTCTTCTGTTCCTATTCCCAAGCGTGCTACCTCATCCTTTATACTACTCCTGGGTAATCAAATCAGTTTATTAGTAGAACATTACCCATTGTTGTTAACTGCTCATGTTCTGAAGTGTGATATTAATTATTAATTTATTATAAAGTGTGATATATATATATATATTGTTTACATTCTCAAATAAACCGTTTAAACTTGCAAAACAGAACTACTTCTTGGCTCAGTGGGGTCAGGGGGGTTCCAAGAGAGGGGTGTTATATAGGGGTAGTCATCCAGAACTCATGAACTGGACATAAAGATATATCAATAAGGGTTTCCATTCAGTATCCCAGACTAGGCATTGACTTAGCTGTAGTGCTGGATTGAATCCTCTTTCAAAGTGGGGGGTCGAGCCGGACGTTTGGGTTAGATCTATCACTTGTGCAGATTAATACAGTGTGCCAGCTGACCAGATACACATATCCGGTCGGATCACCACGCTGTGTTACGCTGTAAAGCACTCCTCAAAGGAACGCTCTAAGGAAAAGGTCTGTTTTGCAAAAATAAAATACAAACTTCTGTAAGTCAGGAAGGAACTCAAATTCCAGAATGACGACCTTGGTAGATATGAAAATAGCCAGAGAGCACTTCTTACATAAGTTATTTGTGAGAGGTGAGTGGACTCATCAGGACCAGACGGTCTGGTTGCAGGCAATCGCACCCCAGATCACTGAAACAGGGTCAGATAAATGGAGAGACCAGGGTCCCTTACATGTGGCCCTGAGTGAACTATATATGTCCCCTAAGGCCAAGGATGAGCACAACAAGATTGCCAGGGTAGCGGCATATTTATATTTACATATGGGAGCCATGCAGGACAAATGTGCTGAAGGCCAAGATCTGGCGAGTAGGCAACTGCTGGCATTACAGAAGGCCCAATCTGATCTGGACTCTTCTGAGCAGAGGCTGCAGAGGAGCCAGGAGTCAGAAAATGATAGTAGGCAGTATATCATTAAAATAAAAGAGGACATGGATATACTGCAACAGGAAAAGGCTGACCAGGATACCAGAATTCTGGCCTTGCAGAAGGAACGATAAGACAGTTTGGACTCCCTACTGCAGAGCCAGAAAAAGCTGGAGCAACAGATCAATTTCAACAGGGCATGCACAGAGCAGGTAGCCACCCTGCAAATCCAACTAGACAGAGAGAAAGAGGAGAGCAATAAACTGATCCTGAAAGACCTGGATACCCAGGCAGAGTTTGATCAGGAGCGCCAGAAAGCTGGTGCCTTCCAAAGGCAAAGGGACGACCTGATGGTACAGATGCAGACTCTTAGTCAGGAAAGGGACACCTTAGGCCAGGAAGTCTGCCACTTAAAAAGAAAAATGGAAGAAAATCACCTGGCCCACCAGGGACTGGGTGACCTCCAAAAAGAACACCAGGTCTTGTTAGAGCACACCAGGAGGGTGGAGGAGGCTCTGGCAAGACAGGAGCAGACCAGTAGGGATGGGACTCAGGAGGTAACCCTCCTGCAGCAAAGACTGGCCCAGTGCTCCAGGACCAATCAGGAAACGCAGAGAGAGAATGAGGCTCTCTGCCAGCACAATGATAGGCTCCAACAACAGGTAGCAATGCAGGAGAGACTGATAGAGTCTAGTAAGGCCTTAACTGAGGAACTGAAGGCTCAGGCTCTTGCATTGCAACAGGGAGCAGGGGCGGATAGAGACCAGGTTCGCTGGGAAAGGGAAACTCCTGAGCATAACCTCAGGAGCCCTAGTACCAGAGGCCTTTATCTCTCTCAGTCCCTGGACTCTGCCACCCCATGTCCCCTGGCGCAGATGAGCACCGGCCACAGGGATGGCAGGTTACTATCCACCCAGAAGCATGGGGCTCATAGGCCAGTACCTCCCAGGAATGGATGGGCGGGCATCCGGATATGGGCACCTAAGCACAGTGCAATTTAGTGGGGAACCCCAGGAGAATAGGCCCATTAAGGGCATCCTGAAAACTTCTGCCCAGTTAGGTCAGTGGGGGGGGTACCCATCAAATCCTGGCAGCAAAGAGGAATCTGAAGACTCCTCTGAACGGCGCAGGACACAGGAGACCAGGTCCCCACATTCTGCCAGCCAATCCCAGGCTCGCAGAATCCGGGAAAACCTGGAAGATCAGACAGGAACCTCTGGGAGCAGTGCCTCTGAGTCAGAGGATGAATGGACCAGGGTTACCCGAACCAAAAAGGCCAATAAGGCAAAAAGGGCCTTGCTTAAGGACCCATTGAAGCAAATAAAGGCAATAAGGAGTGTCATCACGCCTTATCACAAGAACGCCAAGTATTCTGTTTGGGAACACTTGGAGCTTTACGAGCAAATGATGGAGACTTTCCATTTGAAGGACAGCCAAAGCTGTATTCAATATGTAAAGTGGACCTTCTCACCAGAATACTCCAGTTTCTTTGCGGGGCTGGAGGACCAAAATCATTTAAGATGGTCCACCTATAAGGCGGCCATCTTGAAACATTTTTCTGTTCACAGAAATCCTCAAGAGGCTCGCAAGTCAGCCTACAATTTGCAATGTGGGGAGGATCAGGCCCCACAAGAATTCGTGCAAGAACTGAAACGTGCCTTTGCGCAGACCACCAGAAGGGTGCGCACAGACAGCAGAGAATTTGTCAATACATTTTTCCATGCCTTGCCCAAATATATAATGACCCAGCTCGTGAGAGATTTTCATGAGAAAAGATCTTTAGACTGGGTCATTGAACAAGCTACCCGGATCTATGAGGTGCAGAAGCCCATAGAAAATAAAAGCAATACCCAGAAAAATCCCAAAACCAACAGCACCCCTGCTGCTGCCAAGGTGGCAGAGGTAAAGGTCACCCCCGTTTTGGATTTGGAGATGGGGGGGCCTAAAAACCTACCTGCACCTAATAATTCACAGCCCAGAAGGCCCTCGGGCCAGTCACAGACAGGGAGTCGAGGAGGTAGTCCCACAAATGGGGTCCCCCGCTCCCCTGACTATGTAAGTCCCCGCTATAAGGGAAACCGACCAATCCTGGCTTATGTGTGGACTCCTCCAGCCCAAGGGGGGGGATCCGGCCAAGCACCTAACCCAGGGAACTTCCCTCCCAACTTCCCACAGGAGGGCAGAAATTCTCCAAATCCTGGGTAGAACTTTTTCCCCAGGTATCCGCCCAATTTCCAGTCCCAAAATCATCCATCCTTCTTTCCCCAATTCCCTGAGCCCAGACAACCTAATCCGGGAGAGGGGAGGCCAAGGGTGGAGGGGTACCAAAATCTTACCAACCAGGGGTACTACCAGAGAAGGGATAGCTACCCTTCCCGGGATCAGCCCAGGGGAGAAAATAGAGCCCCGTATCAGCCTGAGCGGGTTTCCCAGTTAGAGCACCAGGTCCAAAATATGGCACGGGATCTGGGTCACATACTGAAGGCTCAACAGAACCCTCAGATGAGCATGCCACCGCAGAATGCCCCAAACTCTGGACCTGGTGCTCCAGAACAATGACGGGGGCAGCACCCTGATAACACACCGGTTCCCAGGGAGGAGGCACAAGGGTAAGGGGGGTGTAAAGCCTTGGAGGAAGCTTCCTTCCCAACTTGTAAACAGCTCCTAGAAAACCAGGAACCGGAAACAAAATCTCCTACCCCTGAAAGCCTGCCTCCCAAGGAGCAGAGGGGGGTAGGAGAAACAAAGGACCCAAACAGACCCACTTTGTGGAGGAGGTACAGGTCTTCCAATTTGAGGGAGAGGGATCCTCAGAGGATCCTGGGGAAAGGACCTTCTCCTTCAGAGATGGGGGAACTCCTCCCAAGGAAAAATGGGTCCCAAGGGATTCCAATCCAGACTGGGGAGATATGGAGACTGAGCTACCGGCGCCCATCATCTCATCCCAGAACCCACAATACCGAAATCCCCTGGTTCAAACCCATCCTGGTGACTGCCTCCAAGAAGGGGGGGGCAGCCCAGAACCGGAACCAGGGGAACCCACAATGGCTCTGATCTCCAGTTGCTAACTTTTTCTTTCAGATTCCCAAGGCTCTCCACAGAATTCTGCCCAAATCTCTTCTCTAGCAATGTCCAAAACCAGAAAGTTAGTCCACCAGTTGTCCAAAAATGTGCATTATCTGTGCCCCCTTGAGGAGAAGGAGGGAAGATACTATGCCCCGGTACAAGTACAGGGGCAGGGTACAATTTTGGCACTGGTGGACACTGGATCCCAAGCTACCCTTCTGTCCAAAAGGGACTTTGATGAACTAAATGCAGGAAGGGGGGAGAATTACCGTATTCCTCTCACCTCTCTTCCTGGAAAACTGCAGAACTTTTACGGGAAGGAAATTCCTGTCGAGGGGACTGCAGACTTGGACATCAAAATTGGGCGAAACAAGGTGAAACACCCGGTCATAGTAGTGACTCCAGAGGGCACCCCTTGTTTAATAGGGAATGACCTCCTGAGAAGGTTGTCACCCCTAATAGATTGTGTAAACAAGGTCCTCTGGACCCAGACTAGCCGACCAATAAAATTAAAACAGAATGTCAACCATGTTAGTTTAAACGGCGCCTGCCACATGGTTGAACAAAAATCTGACCAAGTAGAATTTCACTTCCAGAACAACCAAACTCCAGACGTGACAGTAATAGCAGTAGGACAACAGACTGGTGATGGGGGGTCCTCTCTATTTCTGAAAATCAACCTTCCTTCCAGTTTAAGGTGGTATTCCACACTGGAAGGAAACACCCTGAAATTCTTTACTAATCCACAATCAGAAACTCCCACTCCTATAGTCCAGAAAGATGTGAAATCAGCTCAGAGCCTGGCTGATATTCAGCAAATTGGAGAGCAGTTGTTCATCCCTGTTCAGTTAAATGATGGGAAGGACTCTGTTCTCGCTCGAGTGTGTGTGAACAACGGTAAGAGCTTCATCAGCGAAGCCATGTTCCGCCAACTCCCAAAAGATCCAGCCATTCCCACATTCAAACTGATAGACAAATGGGAAATGGACCTGGAAGCACCTAATTCCAAACATCTCCTGCCAAGCAGGTGTATGCTCAAAATCTCCATTGGCAACAAGAGCATAGTCCATAATTGTTGGGTTGTGCGAGACGTCACTGCCGCCTTTTACTTAGGGAGTGACATTCTCAATCGCTTTGCCATTAGTTTGGACCTAATAAACTTCAAAGCTTGGTCCCGATTAGCGGATAATCCCATGGGCTTTGATGATCCAGAAAAAGCATTAAGGTCAGCTCAATTGCTACCTTATGCAGTTGAAATTCAGATCAAAGAGAAAGTCACCATCCCAGAAAGGACCCGACAATTCTCCCTGGAAGTGAAAGTTAAAAGAGGACAAAAATTGCAAAACCCTGATGCTTACATACATCTAAACGCTTCTCTCCAACAGCAAGGGTTGGGGGAAAACCCAACTCCATTAGTCAACATAGAACATGACACCATTCCAATAGAGGTGGATAACAGTGACTTAAAGAGTATTACTCTAGCCGCAGGCACCATTATTGGAATGGCGGTTGATGACCGACATTTTTCCATTGATCTAGGAAATGAACTGTTAGGACCAATCCCCAAGGACTGTTTTGACAGTGACAGTGAGGACAATACAACACCAGACAGGATGTTTACCCGGCATGGGGGGAACTTCCTGGTGTACACTTCTTGCCCTTATGGTAAGGAGGATGTGACTTGTGACTTCAGAAGGGATGAGGTGATTTTCCAGGTTCATGACGGCTGCCTTTCCCACCTGGGGCCTCCAGTCCAAATCAGCGCTCTGACCAGGGACTTCTCCACCCAGCTGGAGGAGGCCGCTGAGATAGCCAAACCAGAAGTCTTTCCAGGCTTCAGGCAGATGGTGGAAGAGAGAGTCAACCTAGCTGATGCCTGTGTGACTCTGGAACAAAAGCAAAAGTTGAAACAAGTTTTCTTGGATTTCCAAGATCTCTTTGCGGTAGACTCATATGACTGTGGTCGCACCGACATCCACACAACAACAATTCCCACGGACCCTGGAATGGCTCCAGTGTTTGTGAAGCAATATCGTTTGCCTCTCGCATCCATGGAGTCCCTTACTGAAATAATTAAGAACCTTGAGTCCCGGGGGATAATTCGTCCAATACACAGCACCTTCAATAATCCGGTGCTGGGAATATTGAAGCCGAACGGCCAGTGGAGACTCTGCGCCGACCTTAGGGAGCTCAACAAACGGGTCCATACTTCCCGATGGCCTCTGCCCTACATTGACCAAGGGCTGGCCCAGATCCAGGGGTCACAGGTATTCACTGCAATAGACCTGACCAATGGATACTGGACCGTGCCTGTCAGTAGGGAGGACCAATACAAGCTGGCTTTTACCTTTGGGGGCCAGCAGTACACATGGACCCGGACTACCTTCGGATACCTCAACTCCGGCAATGAATTCAACATTTTCCTACATAAGGCCATGCCCGACCTGGGTGCGAGGGGTAACCTGACTTATGTAGATGATGTCCTCATCAAAAGTTCATCTGTGGAGGAACACATAGCGGAGATCCGTTATGTTCTGACCCAGTTGA